>NW_027192760.1:300000-600000 GCF_949987515.2 Delphinus delphis | reverse complement strand
CGCTTTCAAGTCCTCTTGGCAGCCTTACTTCAGTCTATTTTTGGACGATAGCTGTCATTTATAACTCTGCAGGTTTGTGAATTACAGTGCCCCTGAGCTCCTTTCTTCAACTCGCTTTCTTGTGACCTGGCCGCAACACCGCAGGATGTCTTCAGGCCCTAATCTGGTTCCGGCACGGCACGCTGAGCCTTTGGTTATTTCCTCTTCCTGGTGGGAAATGAGAGTTAAATTTGCCCGTCCAGACACCTCCAGCTAGTCTCTCATTGGTTCTCGCTATTCCTGTTCATCTTCCGCAGAAATTGCAAACTGGGCCAAACAGGAGGTTAAAGGCGCTGACTCTCCAAGTGGGGAGAGTGTTAGTAAAGCGTCTGGAATGTTGCACCCGAGTACCAGGGGAGGAAAACTGAGACATATTTGAACACGTCTCCCGTTCACATGGTTGATCATACTTGGGTTCCACATGCATGTTTTAGCTGAAGGAAGAATACCTTAAACCTGGAGAGTTAAGACCCGTGTAATGGGTACCATGCAATATGACTTCAAAGGGTCTTCATTTGCTCACCGAACCTCTCCAATCCTATCACTGCTGCGTTTATGCCCCTGTACACATGCTTGATTCTCTTTTGGAGACATAGCAATCCATAGGTTTTAAGATACTTACTAGTCAGGTACATTCTTAGGCGTTTAATATGGGGTTTTGAGTCCATTTCATTGAGCAAGGAGTAGCTCTTGTCTATTCCATATTTGGCTTAAGGAACTTTATCTGTGCTCATTTCAATCTCGGGTTTTATGCAGCACCCCAACTCACCTTTCTCCTTAAGCAAGCATAAGTTGGTTTTCTAAATTTGAGACCCTGTTCTGTTTTGGAATGCAGTTCCTGTGTAGCCAAGTTTCCATTCCGTGTATTACTGATATCTTATGATGTTTCTTTTTCTGTGTGACTTATTTCAGTTAGAATCATCGTACCTGAATCCACTCATTGTGCTGCTAAGGGCCTGATGACATAGATTTCATTGCTGAGTGATATTGCTTTGTAAGTGATTACCACAACTTCTTTATCCATTTTTCACTTTCTGCGATGTTGAACTTGTACTGTAAACGAGGTTCTTGTAAACAGAGCCGTTCCAAACTTTGGGGTGGCTGTGTCTTTTTGATTTTAATTTCCCTAAGCTATAGGACCATAAGTGGAAGTGCCCTAGGCTCTGTTGCTTTGTTTTTTAGATGTTTCAGGAAACACCATACACTTCTCCTGAGTGTCTGTTGGCAATTTACATCCCGCCCATCAGCATAACAAGGCTCCCAGTTCTCCATGGCCTATCCTGCCTTTCTGGATTTTACACTTTTTTCAGATGGCCCTTTTGACCGGGGAGAAGTGAGACTTCATTGTAGTGCAGATTTCCTTTGCAAGTTTGCTTGGTTGGCCAAAAAGGGCGTATGCGTTTTTTCCTGAATATATTCAGGAAAAAACGCATACGCCCTTTTTGGCCAAGTGCATCATTGTGGACGTTCTGCCTCTTTTCCTATGCTTTCAATGCAATTCCAGTCTACCTCCTGAAATCGGTTTCCTGTAATTCTGCCCCGCTTTCAAGTCCTCTTGGCAGCCTTACTTCAGTCTATTTTTGGACGATAGCTGTCATTTATAACTCTGCAGGTTTGTGAATTACAGTGCCCCTGAGCTCCTTTCTTCAACTCGCTTTCTTGTGACCTGGCCGCAACACCGCAGGATGTCTTCAGGCCCTAATCTGGTTCCGGCACGGCACGCTGAGCCTTTGGTTAATTCCTCTTCCTGGTGGGAAATGAGAGTTAAATTTGCCCGTCCAGACACCTCCAGCTAGTCTCTCATTGGTTCTCGCTATTCCTGTTCATCTTCCACAGAAATTGCAAACTGGGCCAAACAGGAGGTTAAAGGGACTGACTCTCCAAGTCGAGAGAGTGTTAGTAAAGCATCTGGAATGTTGCACCCGAGTACCAGGGTACGAAAACTGAGACATATTTGAACACGTCTCCCGATCACATGGTTGATCATACTCTGGGTTCCACATGCATGTTTTAGCTGAAGGAAGAATACCTAAAACCTGGGTAGTTGAAACCCGTGGAATGGGTACCATGCAATATGACTTTAAAGGGTCTTCATTTGCTCACCGAACATCTCCAATCCTATCACTGCTGCGTTTATGCCCCTGTACACATGCTTGATTCTCTTTCGGAGACATAGCAATCCATAGGTTTTAAGATACTTACTAGTCAGGTACATTCTTAGGCGTTTAATATGCGGTGTTGAGTCCATTTCGTTGAGCAAGGAGTAGCTCTTGTCTATTCCATATTTGGCTTAAGGAAATTTATCTGTGCTCATTTCAATCTCTGGTTTTATGCAGCACCCCAACTCACCTTTCCCCTTAAGCAAGCATAAGTTGGTTTTCTAAATTTGAGAACCTGTTCTGTTCTGTAATTCAGTTCCTGTGTAGCCAAGTTTACATTCCGTGTATTACTGATATCTTATGATGTTTCTTTTTCTGTGTGACTTATTTCAGTTAGAATCATCGTACCTGAATCCACTCATGATGCTGCTACGGGCCTGATGACATAGATTTCATTGCTGAGTGATACTGCATTGTACGTAAGTACCACAAGTTCTTTATCCATTTTTCACTTTCTGTGATATTGAACTTGTACTGTAAACGAGGTTCTTGTAAACAGAGGCGTCCCAAACTTTGGGGTGGCTGTGTCTTTTTGATTTTAATTTCCCTAAGCTATAGGACCATAAGTGGAAGTGCCCTAGGCTCTGTTGCTTTGTTTTTTAGATGTTTCAGGAAACACCATACACTTCTCCCGAGTGTCTGTTGGCAATTTACATCCCGCCCATCAGCATAACAAGGCTCCCAGTTCTCCATGGCCTGTCCTGCCTTTCTGGATTTTACACTTTTTTCAGATGGCCCTTTTGACCGGGGGGAAGTGAGACTTCATTGTAGTGCAGATTTCCTTTGCAAGCTTGCCTGGTTGGCCAAAAAGGGCGTATGCGTTTTTTCCTGAATATATTCAGGAAAAAACGCATACGCCCTTTTTGGCCAAGTGCATCATTGTGGACGTTCTGCCTCTTTTCCTATGCTTTCAATGCAATTCCAGTCTACCTCCTGAAATCGGTTTCCTGCAATTCTGCCCCGCTTTCAAGTCCTCTTGGCAGCCTTACTTCAGTCTATTTTTGGACGATAGCTGTCATTTATAACTCTGCAGGTTTGTGAATTACAGTGCCCCTGAGCTCCTTTCTTCAACTCGCTTTCTTGTGACCTGGCCGCAACACCGCAGGATGGCTTCAGGCCCTAATCTGGTTCCGGCACGGCACGCTGAGCCTTTGGGTAATTCCTCTTCCTGGTGAGAAATGAGAGTTAAATTTGCCCATCCAGACACCTCCAGCTAGTCTCTCATTGGTTCTCGCTATTCCTGTTCATCTTCCGCAGAAATTGCAAACTGGGCCAAACAGGAGGTTAAAGGGACTGACTCTCCAAGTCGGGAGAGTGTTAGTAAAGCATCTGGAATGTTGCACCCGAGTACCAGGGGAGGAGAACTGAGACATATTTGAACACGTCTCCCGATCACATGGTTGATCATACTCTGGGTTCCACATGCATGTTTTAGCTGAAGGAAGAATACCTAAAACCTGGGTAGTTGAAACCCGTGGAATGGGTACCATGCAATATGACTTCAAAGGGTCTTCATTTGCTCACCGAACCTCTCCAATCCTATCACTGCGGCGTTTATGCCCCTGTACACATGCTTGATTCTCTTTCGGAGACATAGCAATCCATAGGTTTTAAGATACTTACTAGTCAGGTACATTCTTAGGCGTTTAATATGGGGTTTTGAGTCCATTTCGTTGATCAAGTAGTAGCTCTTGTCTATTCCATATTTGGCTTAAGGAACTTTATCTGTGCTCATTTCAATCTCTGGTTTTATGCAGCACCCCAACTCACCTTTCCCCTTAAGCAAGCATAAGTTGGTTTTCTAAATTTGAGACCCTGTTCTGTTCTGTAATTCAGTTCCTGTGTAGCCAAGTTTCCATTCCGTGTATTACTGATATCTTATGATGTTTCTTTTTCTGTGTGACTTATTTCAGTTAGAATCATCATACCTGAATCCACTCATTGTGCTGCTAAGTGCCTGATGACATAGATTTCATTGCTGAGTGATATTGCTTTGTAAGTGATTACCACAACTTCTTTATCCATTTTTCACTTTCTGCGATGTTGAACTTGTACTGTAAACGAGGTTCTTGTAAACAGAGGCGTCCCAAACTTTGGGGTGGCTGTGTCTTTTTGATTTTAATTTCCCTAAGCTATAGGACCATAAGTGGAAGTGCCCTAGGCTCTGTTGCTTTGTTTTTTAGATGTTTCAGGAAACACCATACACTTCTCCCAAGTGTCTGTTGGCAATTTACATCCCGCCCATCAGCATAACAAGGCTCCCAGTTCTCCATGGCCTGTCCTGCCTTTCTGGATTTTACACTTTTTTCAGATGGCCCTTTTGACCGGGGGGAAGTGAGACTTCATTGTAGTGCAGATTTCCTTTGCAAGCTTGCTTGGTTGGCCAAAAAGGGCGTATGCGTTTTTTCCTGAATATATTCCGGAAAAAACGCATACGCCCTTTTTGGCCAAGTGCATCATTGTGGACGTTCTGCCTCTTTTCCTATGCTTTCAATGCAATTCCAGTCTACCTCCTGAAATCGGTTTCCTGCAATTCTGCCCCGCTTTCAAGTCCTCTTGGCAGCCTTACTTCAGTCTATTTTTGGACGATAGCTGTCATTTATAACTCTGCAGGTTTGTGAATTACAGTGCCCCTGAGCTCCTTTCTTCAACTCGCTTTCTTGTGACCTGGCCGCAACACCGCAGGATGGCTTCAGGCCCTAATCTGGTTCCGGCCCGGCATGCTGAGCCTTTGGTTAATTCCTCTTCCTGGTGGGAAATGAGAGTTAAATTTGCCCGTCCAGACACCTCCAGCTAGCCTCTCATTGGTTCTTGCTATTCCTGTTCATCTTCCGCAGAAATTGCAAACTGGGCCAAACAGGAGGTTAAAGGGACTGACTCTCCAAGTCGGGAGAGTGTTAGTAAAGCGTCTGTAATGTTGCACCCGAGTACCAGGGTACGAAAACTGAGACATATTTGAACACGTCTCCCGTTCACATGGTTGATCATACTCTGGGTTCCACATGCATGTTTTAGCTGAAGGAAGAATACCTAAAACCTGGGTAGTTGAAACCCGTGGAATGGGTACCGTGCAATATGACTTCAAAGGGTCTTCATTTGCTCACCGAACCTCTCCAATCCTATCACTGCTGCGTTTATGCCCCTGTACACACGCTTGATTCTCTTTTGGAGACATAGCAATCCATAGGTTTTAAGATACTTACTAGTCAGGTACATTCTTAGGCGTTTAATATGGGGTTTTGAGTCCATTTCGTTGAGCAAGGAGTAGCTCTTGTCTATTCCATATTTGGCTTAAGGAACTTTATCTGTGCTCATTTCAATCTCTGGTTTTATGCAGCACCCCAACTCACCTTTCCCCTTAAGCAAGCATAAGTTGGTTTTCTAAATTTGAGACCCTGTTCTGTTTTGGAATGCAGTTCCTGTGTAGCCAAGTTTACATTCCGTGCATTAGTGATATCTTATGATGTTTCTTTTTCTGTGTGACTTATTTCAGTTAGAATCATCGTACCTGAATCCACTCATTATGCTGCTACGGGCCTGATGACATAGATTTCATTGCTGAGTGATACTGCATTGTACGTAAGTACCACAAGTTCTTTATACATTTTTCACTTTCTGTGATATTGCACTTGTACGGTAAACGAGGTTCTTGTAAACGGAGGCGTCCCAAACTTTGGGGTGGCTGTGTCTTTTTGATTTTAATTTCCCTAAGCTATAGGACCATAAGTGGAAGTGCCCTAGGTTCTGTTGCTTTGTTTTTTAGATGTTTCAGGAAACACCATACACTTCTCCTGAGTGTCTGTTGGCAATTTACATCCCACCCATCAGCATAACAAGGCTCCCAGTTCTCCATGGCCTGTCCTGCCTTTCTGGATTTTACACTTTTTTCAGAAGGCCCTTTTGACCGGGGGGAAGTGAGACTTCATTGTAGTGCAGATTTCCTTTGCAAGTTTGCTTGGTTGGCCAAAAAGGGTGTATGCGTTTTTTCCTGAATATATTCAGGAAAAAACGCATACGCCCTTTTTGGCCAAGTGCATCATTGTGGACGTTCTGCCTCTTTTCCTATGCTTTCAATGCAATTCCAGTCTACCTCCTGAAATCGGTTTCCTGCAATTCTGCCCCGCTTTCAAGTCCTCTTGGCAGCCTTACTTCAGTGTATTTTTGGACGATAGCTGTCATTTATAACTCTGCATGTTTGTGAATTACAGTGCCCTGAGCTCCTTTCTTCAACTCGCTTTCTTGTGACCTGGCCGCAACACCGCAGGATGTCTTCAGGCCCTAATCTGGTTCCGGCACGGCACGCTGAGCCTTTGGTTATTTCCTCTTCCTGGTGGGAAATGAGAGTTAAATTTTCCCGTCCAGACACCTCCAGCTAGTCTCTCATTGGTTCTCGCTATTCCTGTTCATCTTCCGCAGAAATTGCAAAATGGGACAAACAGGAGGTTAAAGGCGCTGACTCTCCAAGTGGGGAGAGTGTTAGTAAAGCGTCTGGAATGTTGCACCCGAGTACCAGGGGAGGAAAACTGAGACATATTTGAACACGTCTCCCGTTCACATGGTTGATCATACTTGGGTTCCACATGCATGTTTTAGCTGAAGGAAGAATACCTTAAACCTGGAGAGTTAAGACCCGTGTAATGGGTACCATGCAATATGACTTCAAAGGGTCTTAATTTGCTCACCGAACCTCTCCAATCCTATCACTGCTGCATTTATGCCCCTGTACACATGCTTGATTCTCTTTCGGAGACATAGCAATCCATAGGTTTTAAGATACTTACTAGTCAGGTACATTCTTAGGCGTTTAATATGGGGTGTTGAGTCCATTTCGTTGAGCAAGGAGTAGCTCTTGTCTATTCCATATTTGGCTTAAGGAACTTTATCTGTGCTCATTTCAATCTCTGGTTTTATGCAGCACCCCAACTCACCTTTCCCCTTAAGCAAGCATAAGTTGGTTTTCTAAATTTGAGACCCTGTTCTGTTCTGTAATTCAGTTCCTGTGTAGCCAAGTTTACATTCCGTGTATTACTGATATCTTATGATGTTTCTTTTTCTGTGTGACTTATTTCAGTTAGAATCATCATACCTGAATCCACTCATTGTGCTGCTAAGGTCCTGATGACACAGATTTCATTGCTGAGTGATATTGCTTTGTAAGTAAATACCACAACTTCTTTATCCATTTTTCACTTTCTGCGATGTTGAACTTGTACTGTAAACGAGGTTCTTGTAAACAGAGGCATCCCAAACTTTGGGGTGGCTGTGTCTTTTTGATTTTAATTTCCCTAAGCTATAGGACCATAAGTGGAAGTGCCCTAGGTTCTGTTGCTTTGTTTTTTAGATGTTTCAGGAAACACCATACACTTCTCCCGAGTGGTTGTTGGCAATTTACATCCCGCCCATCAGCATAACAAGGCTCCCAGTTCTCCATGGCCTGTCCTGCCTTTCTGGATTTTACACTTTTTTCAGATGGCCCTTTTGACCGGGGGGAAGTGAGACTTCATTGTAGTGCAGATTTCCTTTGCAAGCTTGCTTGGTTGGCCAAAAAGGGCGTATGCGTTTATTCCTGAATATATTCAGGAAAAAACGCATACGCCCTTTTTGGCCAAGTGCATCATTGTGGACGTTCTGCCTCTTTTCCTATGCTTTCAATGCAATTCCAGTCTACCTCCTGAAATCGGTTTCCTGCAATTCTGCCCCGCTTTCAAGTCCTCTTGGCAGCCTTACTTCAGTCTATTTTTGGACGATAGCTGTCATTTATAACTCTGCATGTTTGTGAATTACAGTGCCCCTGAGCTCCTTTCTTCAACTCGCTTTCTTTTGAGCTGGCCGCAACACCGCAGGATGGCTTCAGGCCCTAATCTGGTTCCGGTACGGCACGCTGAGCCTTTGGTTATTTCCTCTTCCTGGTGGGAAATGAGAGTTAAATTTGCCCGTCCAGACACCTCCAGCTAGCCTCTCAATGGTTCTCGCTATTCCTGTTCATCTTCCGCAGAAATTGCAAACTGGGCCAAACAGGAGGTTAAAGGCGCTGATTCTCCAAGTGGAGAGAGTGTTAGTAAAGCGTCTGGAATGTTGCACCCGAGTACCAGGGGAGGAAAACTGAGACATATTTGAACACGTCTCCCGATCACACGGTTGATCATACTCTGGGTTCCACATGCATGTTTTAGCTGAAGGAAGAATACCTTAAACCTGGGTAGTTGAAACCGGTGGAATGGGTACCATGCAATATGACTTCAAAGGGTCTTCATTTGCTCACCGAACCTCTCCAATCCTATCACTGCTGCGTTTATGCCCCTGTACACATGCTTGATTCTCTTTCGGAGACGTAGCATTCTATAGGTTTTAAGATACTTACTAGTCAGGTACATTCTTAGGCGTTTAATATGCGGTGTTGAGTCCATTTCGTTGAGCAAGGAGTAGCTCTTGTCTATTCCATATTTGGCTTAAGGAACTTTATCTGTGCTCATTTCAATCTCTGGTTTTATGCAGCACCCCAACTCACCTTTCCCCTTAAGCAAGCATAAGTTGGTTTTCTAAATTTGAGACCCTGTTCTGTTTTGGAATGCAGTTCCTGTGTAGCCAAGTTTCCATTCCGTTTATTACTGATATCTTATGATGTTTCTTTTTCTGTGTGACTTATTTCAGTTAGAATCATCATACCTGAATCCACTCATTGTGCTGCTAAGGGCCTGATGACATAGATTTCATTGCTGAGTGATATTGCTTTGTAAGTGATTACCACAACTTCTTTATCCATTTTTCACTTTCTGCGATGTTGAACTTGTACTGTAAACGAGGTTCTTGTAAACAGAGCCGTTCCAAACTTTGGGGTGGCTGTGTCTTTTTGATTTTAATTTCCCTAAGCTATAGGACCATAAGTGGAAGTGCCCTAGGCTCTGTTGCTTTGTTTTTTAGATGTTTCAGGAAACACCATACACTTCTCCCAAGTGTCTGTTGGCAATTTACATCCCGCCCATCAGCATCACAAGGCTCCCAGTTCTCCATGGCCTGTCCTGCCTTTCTGGATTTTACACTTTTTTCAGATGGCCCTTTTGACCGGGGGGAAGTGAGACTTCATTGTAGTGCAGATTTCCTTTGCAAGTTTGCTTGGTTGGCCAAAAAGGGCGTATGCGTTTTTTCCTGAATATATTCAGGAAAAAATGCATACGCCCTTTTTGGCCAAGTGCATCATTGTGGACGTTCTGCCTCTTTTCCTATGCTTTCAATGCAATTCCAGTCTACCTCCTGAAATCGGTTTCCTGCAATTCTGCCCCGCTTTCAAGTCCTCTTGGCAGCCTTACTTCAGTCTATTTTTGGACGATAGCTGTCATTTATAACTCTGCAGGTTTGTGAATTACAGTGCCCCTGAGCTCCTTTCTTCAACTCGCTTTCTTTTGAGCTGGCCGCAACACCGCAGGATGGCTTCAGGCCCTAATCTGGTTCCGGCACGGCACGCTGAGCCTCTGGTTATTTCCTCTTCCTGGTGGGAAATGAGAGTTAAATTTGCCCGTCCAGACACCTCCAGCTAGTCTCTCATTGGTTCTCGCTATTCCTGTTCATCTTCCGCAGAAATTGCAAACTGGGCCAAACAGGAGGTTAAAGGCGCTGACTCTCCAAGTGGGGAGAGTGTTAGTAAAGCGTCTGGAATGTTGCACCCGAGTACCAGGGGAGGAAAACTGAGACATATTTGAACACGTCTCCCGATCACATGGTTGATCATACTCTGGGTTCCACATGCATGTTTTAGCTGAAGGAAGAATACCTAAAACCTGGGTAGTTGAAACCCGTGGAATGGGTACCATGCAATATGACTTCAAAGGGTCTTCATTTGCTCACCGAACCTCTCCAATCCTATCACTGCTGCGTTTATGCCCTGTACACATGCTTGATTCTCTTTCGGAGACATAGCAATCCCTAGGTTTTAAGATACTTAATAGTCAGGTACATTCTTAGGCGTTTAATATGCGGTGTTGAGTCCATTTCTTTGAGCAAGGAGTAGCTCTTGTCTATTCCATATTTGGCTTAAGGAACTTTATCTGTGCTCATTTCAATCTCTGGTTTTATGCAGCACCCCAACTCACCTTTACCCTTAAGCAAGCATAAGTTGGTTTTCTAAATTTGAGACCCTGTTCTGTTCTGTAATTCAGTTCCTGTGTAGCCAAGTTTCCATTCCGTGTATTACTGATATCTTATGATGTTTCTTTTTCTGTGTGACTTATTTCAGTTAGAATCATCATACCTGAATCCACTCATTGTGCTGCTAAGGGCCTGATGACATAGATTTCATTGCTGAGTGATATTGCTTTGTAAGTGATTACCACAACTTCTTTATCCATTTTTCACTTTCTGCGATGTTGAACTTGTACTGTAAACGAGGTTCTTGTAAACAGAGCCGTTCCAAACTTTGGGGTGGCTGTGTCTTTTTGATTTTAATTTCCCTAAGCTATAGGACCATAAGTGGAAGTGCCCTAGGCTCTGTTGCTTTGTTTTTTAGATGTTTCAGGAAACACCATACACTTCTCCTGAGTGTCTGTTGGCAATTTACATCCCGCCCATCAGCATAACAAGGCTCCCAGTTCTCCATGGCCTATCCTGCCTTTCTGGATTTTACACTTTTTTCAGATGGCCCTTTTGACCGGGGGGAAGTGAGACTTCATTGTAGTGCAGATTTCCTTTGCAAGTTTGCTTGGTTGGCCAAAAAGGGCGTATGCGTTTTTTCCTGAATATATTCAGGAAAAAACGCATACGCCCTTTTTGGCCAAGTGCATCATTGTGGACGTTCTGCCTCTTTTCCTATGCTTTCAATGCAATTCCAGTCTACCTCCTGAAATCGGTTTCCTGCAATTCTGCCCCGCTTTCAAGTCCTCTTGGCAGCCTTACTTCAGTCTATTTTTGGACGATAGCTGTCATTTATAACTCTGCAGGTTTGTGAATTACAGTGCCCCTGAGCTCCTTTCTTCAACTCGCTTTCTTGTGACCTGGCCGCAACACCGCAGGATGGCTTCAGGCCCTAATCTGGTTCCGGCACGGCACGCTGAGCCTTTGGGTAATTCCTCTTCCTGGTGAGAAATGAGAGTTAAATTTGCACATCCAGACACCTCCAGCTAGTCTCTCATTGGTTCTCGCTATTCCTGTTCATCTTCCGCAGAAATTGCAAACTGGGCCAAACAGGAGGTTAAAGGGACTGACTCTCCAAGTCGGGAGAGTGTTAGTAAAGCATCTGGAATGTTGCACCCGAGTACCAGGGGAGGAGAACTGAGACATATTTGAACACGTCTCCCGATCACATGGTTGATCATACTCTGGGTTCCACATGCATGTTTTAGCTGAAGGAAGAATACCTAAAACCTGGGTAGTTGAAACCCGTGGAATGGGTACCATGCAATATGACTTCAAAGGGTCTTCATTTGCTCACCGAACCTCTCCAATCCTATCACTGCGGCGTTTATGCCCCTGTACACATGCT
This sequence comes from Delphinus delphis, assembly GCF_949987515.2. Lineage (NCBI taxonomy): Eukaryota > Metazoa > Chordata > Mammalia > Artiodactyla > Delphinidae > Delphinus > Delphinus delphis. The sequence goes on along the minus strand of NW_027192760.1, from coordinate 588,330 downwards.
TGATTCTCTTTCGGAGACATAGCAATCCATAGGTTTTAAGATACTTACTAGTCAGGTACATTCTTAGGCGTTTAATATGGGGTTTTGAGTCCATTTCGTTGATCAAGTAGTAGCTCTTGTCTATTCCATATTTGGCTTAAGGAACTTTATCTGTGCTCATTTCAATCTCTGGTTTTATGCAGCACCCCAACTCACCTTTCCCCTTAAGCAAGCATAAGTTGGTTTTCTAAATTTGAGACCCTGTTCTGTTCTGTAATTCAGTTCCTGTGTAGCCAAGTTTCCATTCCGTGTATTACTGATATCTTATGATGTTTCTTTTTCTGTGTGACTTATTTCAGTTAGAATCATCATACCTGAATCCACTCATTGTGCTGCTAAGGGCCTGATGACATAGATTTCATTGCTGAGTGATATTGCTTTGTAAGTGATTACCACAACTTCTTTATCCATTTTTCACTTTCTGCGATGTTGAACTTGTACTGTAAACGAGGTTCTTGTAAACAGAGGCGTCCCAAACTTTGGGGTGGCTGTGTCTTTTTGATTTTAATTTCCCTAAGCTATAGGACCATAAGTGGAAGTGCCCTAGGCTCTGTTGCTTTGTTTTTTAGATGTTTCAGGAAACACCATACACTTCTCCCAAGTGTCTGTTGGCAATTTACATCCCGCCCATCAGCATAACAAGGCTCCCAGTTCTCCATGGCCTGTCCTGCCTTTCTGGATTTTACACTTTTTTCAGATGGCCCTTTTGACCGGGGGGAAGTGAGACTTCATTGTAGTGCAGATTTCCTTTGCAAGCTTGCTTGGTTGGCCAAAAAGGGCGTATGCGTTTTTTCCTGAATATATTCCGGAAAAAACGCATACGCCCTTTTTGGCCAAGTGCATCATTGTGGACGTTCTGCCTCTTTTCCTATGCTTTCAATGCAATTCCAGTCTACCTCCTGAAATCGGTTTCCTGCAATTCTGCCCCGCTTTCAAGTCCTCTTGGCAGCCTTACTTCAGTCTATTTTTGGACGATAGCTGTCATTTATAACTCTGCAGGTTTGTGAATTACAGTGCCCCTGAGCTCCTTTCTTCAACTCGCTTTCTTGTGACCTGGCCGCAACACCGCAGGATGGCTTCAGGCCCTAATCTGGTTCCGGCCCGGCATGCTGAGCCTTTGGTTAATTCCTCTTCCTGGTGGGAAATGAGAGTTAAATTTGCCCGTCCAGACACCTCCAGCTAGCCTCTCATTGGTTCTTGCTATTCCTGTTCATCTTCCGCAGAAATTGCAAACTGGGCCAAACAGGAGGTTAAAGGGACTGACTCTCCAAGTCGGGAGAGTGTTAGTAAAGCGTCTGTAATGTTGCACCCGAGTACCAGGGTACGAAAACTGAGACATATTTGAACACGTCTCCCGTTCACATGGTTGATCATACTCTGGGTTCCACATGCATGTTTTAGCTGAAGGAAGAATACCTTAAACCTGGAGAGTTGAGACCCGTGGAATGGGTACCGTGCAATATGACTTCAAAGGGTCTTCATTTGCTCACCGAACCTCTCCAATCCTATCACTGCTGCGTTTATGCTCCTGTACACACGCTTGATTCTCTTTTGGAGACATAGCAATCCATAGGTTTTAAGATACTTACTAGTCAGGTACATTCTTAGGCGTTTAATATGGGGTTTTGAGTCCATTTCGTTGAGCAAGGAGTAGCTCTTGTCTATTCCATATTTGGCTTAAGGAACTTTATCTGTGCTCATTTCAATCTCTGGTTTTATGCAGCACCCCAACTCACCTTTCCCCTTAAGCAAGCATAAGTTGGTTTTCTAAATTTGAGACCCTGTTCTGTTTTGGAATGCAGTTCCTGTGTAGCCAAGTTTACATTCCGTGCATTAGTGATATCTTATGATGTTTCTTTTTCTGTGTGTCTTATTTCAGTTAGAATCATCGTACCTGAATCCACTCATTATGCTGCTACGGGCCTGATGACATAGATTTCATTGCTGAGTGATACTGCATTGTACGTAAGTACCACAAGTTCTTTATACATTTTTCACTTTCTGTGATATTGCACTTGTACGGTAAACGAGGTTCTTGTAAACGGAGGCGTCCCAAACTTTGGGGTGGCTGTGTCTTTTTGATTTTAATTTCCCTAAGCTATAGGACCATAAGTGGAAGTGCCCTAGGTTCTGTTGCTTTGTTTTTTAGATGTTTCAGGAAACACCATACACTTCTCCTGAGTGTCTGTTGGCAATTTACATCCCACCCATCAGCATAACAAGGCTCCCAGTTCTCCATGGCCTGTCCTGCCTTTCTGGATTTTACACTTTTTTCAGAAGGCCCTTTTGACCGGGGGGAAGTGAGACTTCATTGTAGTGCAGATTTCCTTTGCAAGTTTGCTTGGTTGGCCAAAAAGGGTGTATGCGTTTTTTCCTGAATATATTCAGGAAAAAACGCATACGCCCTTTTTGGCCAAGTGCATCATTGTGGACGTTCTGCCTCTTTTCCTATGCTTTCAATGCAATTCCAGTCTACCTCCTGAAATGGGTTTCCTGTAATTCTGCCCCGCTTTCAAGTCCTCTTGGCAGCCTTACTTCAGTATATTTTTGGACGATAGCTGTCATTTATTACTCTGCAGGTTTGTGAATTACAGTGCCCCTGAGCTCCTTTCTTCAACTCGCTTTCTTGTGACCTGGCCGCAACACCGCAGGATGTCTTCAGGCCCTAATCTGGTTCCGGCACGGCACGCTTAGCCTTTGGTTATTTCCTCTTCCTGGTGGGAAATGAGAGTTAAATTTTCCCGTCCAGACACCTCCAGCTAGTCTCTCATTGGTTCTCGCTATTCCTGTTCATCTTCCGCAGAAATTGCAAAATGGGACAAACAGGAGGTTAAAGGCGCTGACTCTCCAAGTGGGGAGAGTGTTAGTAAAGCGTCTGGAATGTTGCACCCGAGTACCAGGGGAGGAAAACTGAGACATATTTGAACACGTCTCCCGTTCACATGGTTGATCATACTTGGGTTCCACATGCATGTTTTAGCTGAAGGAAGAATACCTTAAACCTGGAGAGTTAAGACCCGTGTAATGGGTACCATGCAATATGACTTCAAAGGGTCTTAATTTGCTCACCGAACCTCTCCAATCCTATCACTGCTGCATTTATGCCCCTGTACACATGCTTGATTCTCTTTCGGAGACATAGCAATCCATAGGTTTTAAGATACTTACTAGTCAGGTACATTCTTAGGCGTTTAATATGGGGTGTTGAGTCCATTTCGTTGAGCAAGGAGTAGCTCTTGTCTATTCCATATTTGGCTTAAGGAACTTTATCTGTGCTCATTTCAATCTCTGGTTTTATGCAGCACCCCAACTCACCTTTCCCCTTAAGCAAGCATAAGTTGGTTTTCTAAATTTGAGACCCTGTTCTGTTCTGTAATTCAGTTCCTGTGTAGCCAAGTTTACATTCCGTGTATTACTGATATCTTATGATGTTTCTTTTTCTGTGTGACTTATTTCAGTTAGAATCATCATACCTGAATCCACTCATTGTGCTGCTAAGGTCCTGATGACACAGATTTCATTGCTGAGTGATATTGCTTTGTAAGTAAATACCACAACTTCTTTATCCATTTTTCACTTTCTGCGATGTTGAACTTGTACTGTAAACGAGGTTCTTGTAAACAGAGGCATCCCAAACTTTGGGGTGGCTGTGTCTTTTTGATTTTAATTTCCCTAAGCTATAGGACCATAAGTGGAAGTGCCCTAGGTTCTGTTGCTTTGTTTTTTAGATGTTTCAGGAAACACCATACACTTCTCCCGAGTGGTTGTTGGCAATTTACATCCCGCCCATCAGCATAACAAGGCTCCCAGTTCTCCATGGCCTGTCCTGCCTTTCTGGATTTTACACTTTTTTCAGATGGCCCTTTTGACCGGGGGGAAGTGAGACTTCATTGTAGTGCAGATTTCCTTTGCAAGCTTGCTTGGTTGGCCAAAAAGGGCGTATGCGTTTATTCCTGAATATATTCAGGAAAAAACGCATACGCCCTTTTTGGCCAAGTGCATCATTGTGGACGTTCTGCCTCTTTTCCTATGCTTTCAATGCAATTCCAGTCTACCTCCTGAAATCGGTTTCCTGCAATTCTGCCCCGCTTTCAAGTCCTCTTGGCAGCCTTACTTCAGTCTATTTTTGGACGATAGCTGTCATTTATAACTCTGCATGTTTGTGAATTACAGTGCCCCTGAGCTCCTTTCTTCAACTCGCTTTCTTTTGAGCTGGCCGCAACACCGCAGGATGGCTTCAGGCCCTAATCTGGTTCCGGTACGGCACGCTGAGCCTTTGGTTATTTCCTCTTCCTGGTGGGAAATGAGAGTTAAATTTGCCCGTCCAGACACCTCCAGCTAGCCTCTCATTGGTTCTCGCTATTCCTGTTCATCTTCCGCAGAAATTGCAAACTGGGCCAAACAGGAGGTTAAAGGCGCTGATTCTCCAAGTGGAGAGAGTGTTAGTAAAGCGTCTGGAATGTTGCACCCGAGTACCAGGGGAGGAAAACTGAGACATATTTGAACACGTCTCCCGATCACATGGTTGATCATACTCTGGGTTCCACATGCATGTTTTAGCTGAAGGAAGAATACCTTAAACCTGGGTAGTTGAAACCGGTGGAATGGGTACCATGCAATATGACTTCAAAGGGTCTTCATTTGCTCACCGAACCTCTCCAATCCTATCACTGCTGCATTTATGCCCCTGTACACATGCTTGATTCTCTTTCGGAGACGTAGCAATCTATAGGTTTTAAGATACTTACTAGTCAGGTACATTCTTAGGCGTTTAATATGCGGTGTTGAGTCCATTTCGTTGAGCAAGGAGTAGCTCTTGTCTATTCCATATTTGGCTTAAGGAACTTTATCTGTGCTCATTTCAATCTCTGGTTTTATGCAGCACCCCAACTCACCTTTCCCCTTAAGCAAGCATAAGTTGGTTTTCTAAATTTGAGACCCTGTTCTGTTTTGGAATGCAGTTCCTGTGTAGCCAAGTTTCCATTCCGTTTATTACTGATATCTTATGATGTTTCTTTTTCTGTGTGACTTATTTCAGTTAGAATCATCATACCTGAATCCACTCATTGTGCTGCTAAGGGCCTGATGACATAGATTTCATTGCTGAGTGATATTGCTTTGTAAGTGATTACCACAACTTCTTTATCCATTTTTCACTTTCTGCGATGTTGAACTTGTACTGTAAACGAGGTTCTTGTAAACAGAGCCGTTCCAAACTTTGGGGTGGCTGTGTCTTTTTGATTTTAATTTCCCTAAGCTATAGGACCATAAGTGGAAGTGCCCTAGGCTCTGTTGCTTTGTTTTTTAGATGTTTCAGGAAACACCATACACTTCTCCCAAGTGTCTGTTGGCAATTTACATCCCGCCCATCAGCATCACAAGGCTCCCAGTTCTCCATGGCCTGTCCTGCCTTTCTGGATTTTACACTTTTTTCAGATGGCCCTTTTGACCGGGGGGAAGTGAGACTTCATTGTAGTGCAGATTTCCTTTGCAAGTTTGCTTGGTTGGCCAAAAAGGGCGTATGCGTTTTTTCCTGAATATATTCAGGAAAAAACGCATACGCCCTTTTTGGCCAAGTGCATCATTGTGGACGTTCTGCCTCTTTTCCTATGCTTTCAATGCAATTCCAGTCTACCTCCTGAAATCGGTTTCCTGCAATTCTGCCCCGCTTTCAAGTCCTCTTGGCAGCCTTACTTCAGTCTATTTTTGGACGATAGCTGTCATTTATAACTCTGCAGGTTTGTGAATTACAGTGCCCCTGAGCTCCTTTCTTCAACTCGCCTTCTTGTGACCTGGCCGCAACACCGCAGGATGGCTTCAGGCCCTAATCTTGTTCCGGCACGGCACGCTGAGCCTTTGGTTAATTCCTCTTCCTGGTGGGAAATGAGAGTTAAATTTGCCCGTTCAGACACCTCCAGCTAGTCTCTCATTGGTTCTCGCTATTCCTGTTCATCTTCCGCAGAAATTGCAAACTGGGCCAAACAGGAGGTTAAAGGGACTGACTCTCCAAGTCGGGAGAGTGTTAGTAAAGCGTCTGGAATGTTGCACCCAAGTGCCAGGGTACGAAAACTGAGAAATATTTGAACACGTCTCCCGATCACATGGTTGATCATACTCTAGGTTCCACATGCATGTTTTAGCTGAAGGAAGAATACCTTAAACCTAGGTAGGTGAAACCCGTGGAATGGGTACCATGCAATATGACTTCAAAGGGTCTTCATTTGCTCACCGAACATCTCCAATCCTATCACTGCTGCGTTTATGCCCCTGTACACATGCTTGATTCTCTTTCGGAGACATAGCAATCCATAGGTTTTAAGATACTTACTAGTCAGGTACATTCTTAGGCGTTTAATATGCGGTGTTGAGTCCATTTCGTTGAGCAAGGAGTAGCTCTTGTCTATTCCATATTTGGCTTAAGGAACTTTATCTGTGCTCATTTCAATCTCTGGTTTTATGCAGCACCCCAACTCACCTTTCCCCTTAAGCAAGCATAAGTTGGTTTTCTAAATTTGAGACCCTGTTCTGTTTTGGAATGCAGTTCCTGTGTAGCCAAGTTTCCATTCCGTGTATTACTGATATCTTATGATGTTTCTTTTTCTGTGTGACTTATTTCAGTTAGAATCATCGTACCTGAATCCACTCATGATGCTGCTACGGGCCTGATGACATAGATTTCATTGCTGAGTGATACTGCATTGTACGTAAGTACCACAAGTTCTTTATCCATTTTTCACTTTCTGTGATATTGAACTTGTACGGTAAACGAGGTTCTTGTAAACGGAGGCGTCCCAAACTTTGGGGTGGCTGTGTCTTTTTGATTTTAATTTCCCTAAGCTATAGGACCATAAGTGGAAGTGCCCTAGGCTCTGTTCCTTTGTTTTTTAGATGTTTCCGGAAACACCATACACTTCTCCTGAGTGTCTGTTGGCAATTTACATCCCGCCCATCAGCATAACAAGGCTCCCAGTTCTCCATGGCCTGTCCTGCCTTTCTGGATTTTACACTTTTTTCAGATGGCCCTTTTGACCGGGGGGAAGTGAGACTTCATTGTAGTGCAGATTTCCTTTGCAAGCTTGCTTGGTTGGCCAAAAAGGGCGTATGCGTTTTTTCCTGAATATATTCAGGAAAAAACGCATACGCCCTTTTTGGCCAAGTGCATCATTGTGGACGTTCTGCCTCTTTTCCTATGCTTTCAATGCAATTCCTGTCTACCTCCTGAAATCGGTTTCCTGCAATTCTGCCCCGCTTTCAAGTCCTCTTGGCAGCCTTACTTCAGTCTATTTTTGGACGATAGCTGTCATTTATAACTCTGCAGGTTTGTGAATTACAGTGCCCCTGAGCTCCTTTCTTCAACTCGCTTTCTTGTGAGCTGGCCGCAACACCGCAGGATGGCTTCAGGCCCTAATCTGGTTCCGGCACGGCACGCTGAGCCTTTGGTTAATTCCTCTTCCTGGTGGGAAATGAGAGTTAAATTTGCCCGTCCAGATACCTCCAGCTAGCCTCTCATTGGTTCTCGCTATTCCTGTTCATCTTCCGCAGAAATTGCAAACTGGGCCAAACAGGAGGTTAAAGGGACTGACTCTCCAAGTCGGGAGAGTGTTAGTAAAGCGTCTGGAATGTTGCACCGAGTACCAGGGTAGGAAAACTGGGACATATTTGAACACATTTCCCGATCACATGGTTGATCATACTCTAGGTTCCACATGTATGTTTTAGCTGAAGGAAGAATACCTTAAACCTGGGTAGTTGAAATCCGTGGAATGGGTACCATGCAATATGACTTCAAAGGGTCTTCATTTGCTCACCGAAACTCTCCAATCCTATCACTGCTGCGTTTATGCCCCTGTACACATGCTTGATTCTCTTTCGGAGACATAGCAATCCCTAGGTTTTAAGATACTTACTAGTCAGGTACATTCTTAGGCGTTTAATATGCGGTGTTGAGTCCATTTCTTTGAGCAAGGAGTAGCTCTTGTCTATTCCATATTTGGCTTAAGGAAATTTATCTGTGCTCATTTCAATCTCTGGTTTTATGCAGCACCCCAACTCACCTTTACCCTTAAGCAAGCATAAGTTGGTTTTCTAAATTTGAGACCCTGTTCCGTTCTGTAATTCAGTTCCTGTGTAGCCAAGTTTACATTCCGTGTAATACTGATATCTTATGATGTTTCTTTTTCTGTGTGACTTATTTCAGTTAGAATCATCATACCTGAATCCACTCATTGTGCTACAAAGGGCCTGATGACACAGATTTCATTGCTGAGTGATATTGCTTTGTAAGTAAATACCACAACTTTTTTATCCATTTTTCACTTTCTGCGATGTTGAACTTGTACTGCAAACAAGGTTCTTATAAACAGAGCCGTTCCAAATTTTGGGGTGGCTGTGTCTTTTTGATTTTAAATTCCCTAAGCTATAGGACCATAAGTGGAAGTGCCCTAGGCTCTGTTGCTTTGTTTTTTAGATGTTTCAGGAAACACCATACACTTCTCCCGAGTGGTTGTTGGCAATTTACATCCCACCCTTCAGCATAACAAGGCTCCCAGTTCTCCATGGCCTGTCCTGCCTTTCTGGATTTTACACTTTTTTCAGATGGCCCTTTTGACCGGGGGGAAGTGAGACTTCATTGTAGTGCAGATTTCCTTTGCAAGCTTGCTTGGTTGGCCAAAAAGGGCGTATGCGTTTTTTCCTGAATATATTCAGGAAAAAACGCATACGCCCTTTTTGGCCTAGTGCATCATTGTGGACGTTCTGCCTCTTTTCCTATGCTTTCAATGCAATTCCAGTCTACCTCCTGAAATCGGTTTCCTGCAATTCTGCCCCGCTTTCAAGTCCTCTTGGCAGCCTTACTTCAGTCTATTTTTGGACGATAGCTGTCATTTATAACTCTGCAGGTTTGTGAATTACAGTGCCCCTGAGCTCCTTTCTTCAACTCGCTTTCTTTTGAGCTGGCCACAACACCGCAGGATGGCTTCAGGCCCTAATCTGGTTCTGGCACGGCACGCTGAGCCTTTGGTTAATTCCCCTTCCTGGTGGGAAATGAGAGTTAAATTTGCCCGTCCAGACACCTCCAGCTTGTCTCTCATTGGTTCTCGCTATTCCTGTTCATCTTCCGCAGAAATTGCAAACTGGGCCAAACAGGAGGTTAAAGGGACTGATTCTCCAAGTCGGGAGAGTGTTAGTAAAGCGTCTGGAATGTTGCACCCGAGTACCAGGGTACGAAAACTGAGACATATTTGAACACGTCTCCCGATCACATGGTTGATCATACTCTAGGTTCCACATGCATGTTTTAGCTGAAGGAAGAATACCTTAAACCTGGGTAGTTGAAACCCGTGGAATGGATACCATGCAATATCACTTCAAAGGGTCTTCATTTGCTCACCGAACCTCTCCAATCCTATCACTGCTGCGTTTATGCCCCTGTACACATGCTTGATTCTCTTTCGGAGACATAGCAATCCATAGGTTTTAAGATACTTACTAGTCAGGTACATTCTTAGGCGTTTAATATGCGGTGTTGAGTCCATTTCGTTGAGCAAGGAGTAGCTCTTGTCTATTCCATATTTGGCTTAAGGAACTTTATCTGTGCTCATTTCAATCTCTGGTTTAATGCAGCACCCCAACTCACCTTTCCCCTTAAGCAAGCATAAGTTGGTTTTCTAAATTTGAGACCCTGTTCTGTTCTGTAATTCAGTTCCTGTGTAGCCAAGTTTACATTCCATGTATTACTGATATCTTATGATGTTTCTTTTTCTGTGTGACTTATTTCAGTTAGAATCATCATACCTGAATCCACTCATTGTGCTGCTAAGGGCCTGATGACACAGATTTCATTGCTGAGTGATATTGCTTTGTAAGTAAATACCACAACTTCTTTCTCCATTTTTTACTTTCTGCGGTGTTGAACTTGTACTGTAAACGAGGTTCTTGTAAACAGAGCCTTTCGAAACTTTGGGGTGGCTGTGTCTTTTTGATTTTAATTTCCCTAAGCTATAGGACCATAAGTGGAAGGGCCTAGGTTCTGTTGCTTTGTTTTTTAGATGTTTCAGGAAACACCATACACTTCTCCCGAGTGTCTGTTGGCAATTTACATCCCGCCCATCAGCATAACAAGGCTCCCAGTTCTCCATGGCCTGTCCTGCCTTTCTGGATTTTACACTTTTTTCAGATGGCCCTTTTGACCGGGGGGAAGTGAGACTTCATTGTAGTGCAGATTTCCTTTGCAAGCTTGCTTGGTTGGCCAAAAAGGGCGTATGCGTTTTTTCCCAGGAAAAAACGCATACGCCCTTTTTGGCCAAGTGCATCATTGTGGACGTTCTGCCTCTTTTCCTATGCTTTCAATGCAATTCCAGTCTACCTCCTGAAATCGGTTTCCTGCAATTCTGCCCCGCTTTCAAGTCCTCTTGGCAGCCTTACTTCAGTCTATTTTTGGACGATAGCTGTCATTTATAACTCTGCAGGTTTGTGAATTACAGTGCCCCTGAGCTCTTTCTTCAACTCGCTTTCTTGTGAGCTGGCCGCAACACCGCAGGATGGCTTCAGGCCCTAATCTGGTTCCGGCACGGCACGCTGAGCCTTTGGTTATTTCCTCTTCCTATCGGGAAATGAGAGTTAAATTTGCCCGTCCAGACACCTCCAGCTAGTCTCTCATTGGTTCTCCCTATTCCTGTTCATCTTCCGCAGAAATTGCAAACGGGGCCAAACAGGAGGTTAAAGGTGCTGACTCTCCAAGTGGGGAGAGTGTTAGTAAAGCGTCTGGAATGTTGCACCCGAGTACCAGGGGAGGAAAACTGAGACATATTTGAACACGTCTCCCGTTCACACGGTTGATCATACTCTGGGTTCCACATGCATGTTTTAGCTGAAGGAAGAATACCTTAAACCTGGAGAGTTGAGACCCGTGTAATGGGTATCATGCAATATGACTTCAAAGGGTCTTCATTTGCTCACCGAACCTCTCCAATCCTATCACTGCTGCGTTTATGCCCCTGTACACACGCTTGATTCTCTTTTGGAGACATAGCAATCCATAGGTTTTAAGATACTTACTAGTCAGGTATATTCTTAGGCGTTTAATATGGGGTGTTGAGTCCATTTCGTTGAGCAAGGAGTAGCTCTTGTCTATTCCATATTTGGCTTAAGGAACTTTATCTGTGCTCATTTCAATCTCTGGTTTTATGTAGCACCCCAACTCACCTTCCCCCTTAAGCAAGCATAAGTTGGTTTTCTAAACATGAGACACTGTTCTGTTTTGTAATTCAGTTCATGTGTAGCCAAGTCGACATTCTCTGTATTAATGATACCTTATGATGTTTCTTTTTCTGTGTGACTTATTTCAGTTCGAATCATCATACCTGAATGCACTCATTATGCTGCTACGGGCCTGATTACATAGATTTCATTGCTGAGTGATATTGTATTGTACGTAAGTACCACAAGTTCTTTATCCAGTTTTCACTTTCTGAGATATTGAACTTGTACCGTAAACGAGGTTCTTGTAAACAGAGCCGTCCCAAACTTTGGGGTGGCTGTGTCTTTTTGATTTTAATTTCCCTAAGCTATAGGACCATAAGTGGAAGTGCCCTAGGCTCTGTTGCTTTGTTTTTTAGATGTTTCAGGAAACACCATACACTTCTCCAGAGTGGCTGTTGGCAATTTACATCCCGCCCATCAGCATAACAAGGCTCCCAGTTCTCCATGGCCTGTGGTGCCTTTCTGGATTTTACACTTTTTTCAGATGGCCCTTTTGACCAGGGGGAAGTGAGACTTCATTGTAGTGCAGATTTCCTTTGCAAGCTTGCTTGGTTGGCCAAAAAGGGCGTATGCGTTTTTTCCTGAATATATTCAGGAAAAAACGCATACGCCCTTTTTGGCCAAGTGCATCATTGTCGAGTTTCTGACTCTGTTCATATGCTTTCAATGCAATTCCAGTCTACCTCCTGAAATCGGTTTCCTGCAATTCTGCCTTGCTTTCAATGCCTCTTCATAGCCTTACTTCAATATATTTTTTAAAAATAGTTGGCCTTTATAACTCTGCAGGTTTTTGAATTGCAGTGGCCCTTAGCTCCATTTTTTAGCTCTTATTTTTGTGGTCTTGCCCCGTAACCACAGGATTCCTTGAAGCCCTATTTTTCTTCTGGGGCACCTTGCTGTGCCTTTGGTTAATTCTTCTTACTGATGTGATATTAGAGTGACATGTGCCCATTGAAACCGCTACAGCTAGTTTCTCACTGGTTCCCCCTATTCCCATTCATCCTCTGCACTAACTGCAGACTGTGCGATACCAGAACTTAAAGGCATTGACTCCATGTGGGGATGTTGTTAGTAAAGCGGCTGGAATGTCGATCCGGAGCCCCAGGAGAGGAAAAATGAGGTGCGTTTTAGAAACCTTTCCCGATCATATGGTATACCAGTCGCTGGGTTTCCCAAGCATGGTTTAGCTGTAGGAAGATTCCCTTCAACCTGGAGTGTTGGGACCCTTGGAATGAGTAGCATGAAGTATTGCATTAAACTTTCGGCAGTTGCTCACCAAAGCTCACCAATCCTGTCAGCCCCAAGTGTCCAGCCTTATGTCTTATCCAGCTGTGGGTTTATATGTGGTCAATCCAGGTTGCATCACAGCCCCTGAGCAAATTTTGTAAGAATTTTTCTCTCTTTCATTGTTTCAGCGTTTTGTTTTTAAAATTTATTTCTATAATGGGGTTTAGCTCCTTTTCACTGCTGTGTTTGTGCCGCTCTGCACACACTTGATTCCCTTATGGAGATATATCAATACATGGGTTTTAAGATTCTTATTCCTCAGATATATTTCTCTGCGGTGTATAGGGTGTGTTGAGGCCTGTTCATTGAGCAAGGTGTAGATCTTGTCTAATACCTATTTGGTTTATTGAACGGTATCTGTGCTAATTTCAAACTCTGGTTTTATGCATCACCCCACCTCTCCTTTCCCCTTAAGCTGACATAAGTGTGTTTTCTAAATGTGAGACACTGTTCTGTTCTGTAATTCATTTCTTGTGCAGCCATATTTACCCTCCCTCTATAAGTGATATCTTATGATATGTTTCTTTTTCTGTTTGACTTATTTCAAGTAGTATTATCGGACCTAAATCCACTCTTTATCCTTCTACTAGCCTTATTACATTGATTTCATGGTGAAGAGATATTCCATTGTACATAAGTACCACATCTTCTTTATCCATTGTTCTCTTTCCTGGGATATTTAAGGTGTACTGAAGTTGAGGTTCTTGTAAACAGAGTAGCCCTAAACTGTGGTGTGCTTGTGTCTTGTTGATTTTTAGACTTCCCTAGATATACTCCCATGATTGGAAGTGTCCTATGCTCTGTAGCTCTGTTTTTTAGATGATTTAGGAACCACCATACACTTCTCCAGAGTGGCTCTCGGCAGTTCACACACTGCCCATCAGCGTATAAAGGCTCCCTGTTCTCCATGGCCTGTCCTGCATTTCTGGTTTTTACAATTTTTTAGGATGGCCCTTTTGACCGGTGGGAAGTGAGACTTCTTTGTTGTGCACATTTGCATTGCTTGCTTGCTTCGTTGCCCATAAAGTGCGTATGCGTTTTTTCCTGGATATAATCAGGAAAAAACGCATACGCCCTTTTGGGCCAACTGCATCATTGTCGAAATTCTGCCGCTTTTCATGTGCGTTAAAGACGAGTCCAATCTATCTCTTGAAATCTGTTTCTTGCAATTCTGTCTTGCATTCAGATCCTCTTCTTTGCCTTACCTCAACATATTTTTGGACGTTAGTTTTCATTTATAACTCTGCAGGTTTGTGAATTGCAGTGACCCTGAGCTCCATTTTTTAAGTTGCTCTTTTGTGAGCTGGCCTCAAACCCACAGGATTGCTTCAGGCCCTATTTTGGCTCCGGCGAGGCAGGCTGAGCCTTTCTTTAATTCTTATTCTTAATGGGAAATTAGAGTGATATGTGCCCGTCCAAACCCCTACAACTCTTCTCTCATTGGTTCCCCCTCTTCCCGTTCATCCTCCTCACAGTTTGCAAAATGTGTGAAACAGAAGTTTAAATGTGCTGATTCTCCAAGTGGGGAGATTCTAAGTAGCGTGGCTGGAATGGTGAACAGGAGCACCAGGAGAGGATAAATGAGGTGCATTTTAGACACATCTCCCGATCACATGGTGTACAGTCCTCTGGGTTTTCCATGCATGTTTTAGCTGTAGGAAGATCCCTTGAACCTGCAGATTTGGGACCCATTGAATGGGTACCAGGTAGTATTACTTTAAAGGGTGTGCATTTCCTCACCCAACCTCACATTTCTCTTAGCACAAACAGTTTCCAGCCTTATGTCTCATCCTGCTGTGGGTCTAGATGTGTTCAATCCATGTTGCATCACCGTCCCTGAGGAAAAGTTGTAAGAGGTTTTCTCTGTCTCTCTGTCGTTTATTTTTTTCAATTTATTACTATATTGGTTACAGCTGATTTTCAAAGCTCTGTTTCTTGCTGCTGTACATCCACTTGATTCACGTACAGAGAGACATCAATAAATTCTTTTTCAGATTCTTACCAGTCGTATATATTCTTTTCCGGTGACTTGAGTGTGCTGAGTGCAGTTCTTTTAGCTACCGTGTAGGCCTTGTTGATTATCAGTTTGGTATTTGGAATGGTATCTTTGCTAATTTCAACCTCCTGGATGATGCCTCACCCCTCCCCACCTTTCCCGTTTAGCAGCCTTATGCGTGTTTTCTACATATTTGACTATGTTTTTGTTTTGTAATTTATTTCATGTGTAGCCATTTTGGATTCCACCTTTAAGTGATATCTTATGATATGTGTCTTTTTCTTTTTGAATTCTGTCACTTAGAATGATCATACGTAACTCCTCTGGAGTTGTTACAACTGGCCATATTTCATTGATTTCCAGGCTGAATAATATTCCACTCTACCTAAGTACCACATCTCTATCCATTTTTTCCCTCCAGAGACATTTAAGTTATATCCTAGTCGAGGATCTTTTAAACAGAGAGGGGGTAAACATTGGGGTGCCTGTGTCCTCTCGATTTTTGTTTTTCCCAAGATATACGCCCATGAGTGCAAGTGCCCTATGCTCTGTAGCTCATTTTTTAGATGCTTTAGTAAACACAATACACTTCTCCAGAATGGCCATTGGCAATATACATTTCCACTATAAGTCTCACAGGGCTCCCTCTTCTCGTTGCCCTGTCCTGCATTTCTGTTGTTTACGCTTTATGAGGATGGCTCTTCTGACTGATGCGAAGTGATATCTTTTGTAGTATTGACTTCCAGTGCCCACCTGTTTGGTTGGCTAAAAAAGTGTATGCCCTTTTCTTGAATATATACAGAAAAGAACGCATACACCCTTTTTGGCCAACTGCAATGTTGGCAATGTTGGCAATGTTCAGCTCCTTTTCTTGTGCTTAATGGCGAGTCCTTTCTACCTCCTCAAATCCCTTTCCTGCCATTCTCCCTTGCTTACAAGTCCTTTTCTCTGACTTTCCTCAAGACATTTTTCAGTGATGGATATTTTCAACTCTGCAGTTTTGTGAATTTTACTGCCCCTGAGTTCCATTGTTCAACTTGTGTTTATGGGAACTGGCCACAAAGCAGCGGGATTTCCTCAAGCCCTATACTGTTTCCATGGGCAACCCTAGCCTTTGGTCAATTCGTCTTCCTGATTGGAAATTAGAGTGACATGTGCCTGTCTGAACACCTAGGACTTGTCTCTCATTGTTCCTCATCCTTCCGCTTCATCCTCTGGACAAATTCCAAACTGTACGCAACAGGATGTTGACAGTGCTGACATCTCCAAGTGGGGAGACTGTTAGTAAAGACGCTGGAGGGGTGAACCCGAGCACCAGGAGATGAGGAGATGAGATGCCTTTTCCAAACTCTTCCCGATCAGACGGTATACCATCCTCTGGGTGTGACAGACATGTTTTAGCAGTAGGAAGAGTCCCATTCATGTAAGGAGAACACCAGGGCTTTTTCAAAATCAGTGTCTCCCCGAAACCCAAACTGGGGAAGTTTTTAAGCTACGGCTACACATATGTTCATTAAGGGCCTTGGGAAGTAGGCAGAGTCCAAACTTTAGATGATTGAAGTCTTCAGGGTCAGAAGCACTCACCACCAGCTTCCCTTAGGCTACACTTTAACTGTCATTGATAGATGATGTCAATAAAAATATCTATTCTTTTTCAGATTATTTCCCCTTATAGGTTATTGCAAAATGTTGAGTGTAGTTCCCTGTGCTATACAGTAGTTCCTTGTTGATGATCTATTTTATACATAGCAGTGTGTATGTGTTAATTCCAAACTGTTAATTTATCCCTCCTCCCACCTTTCCCCTTTGGTAATAATAAATTATAAGATTTTATACTTCTCAGAAATGGGGGAGCTGAAAGAGAGGTATCATTTTCAATGGAAAAGCATTTAAAACATGATTGAAGGTTTAACCAAGATTATTAGCCGTACATCCTTGGAAAGAAATCACTTCATTTCTCTAATATTGACCTGACAAATAAGACAAACCTTTTCACTGAACTTGCTTATAAAAAGTGATGGAAATATCAAATGGAAGTGTTAAAAACATCTTATTTTACCCGAGCCTTATACACTGTTCTATGTTAACTACAGTTTGGCTCACACATCTGTTCATTGAGGTTACAATAGTCTCAATTTCTGTTACTGATCCTCCAGAGTGGACCCCAACAAGTGTCCCCCTGCCCAGTGTCATTGGGGCCAACAGATCGAGACTGAGTTTGGTTCACAAGCAAAGGAAACTTTATATTTTGATCAGAGAATGGAGAGGTGAGAGCATGCACTACCCCGTGGGCTGTGGGCTGGGCTGCTGTGTAGAGATCCTGTCAGAGTCAGTGGGAGGGAGGGAGGCGGCAGAGCTCTCGAGGGCCGGGTTGGCTGTAGCTCAGGCTCTATATCGTGGAGTCTGCACTGGGCCCCAGGAGCTGAGGTGTCGACCCAGCCATTCTGCACTAGGAAATCTGGTCTGAAGTGCCGGGTGTGGAACCTCTGCATGCGGGACCCTAGGAGCACGTGAAATTAGACAAAGCACAAAGGATAAAAAAGGTTAGACTTGACTTTATTGCCCAGATTCTATTTTTATCTCCCAGGGATTTTTAATGGGCTTTGCTGGGGACAAACCCCTCCTCTGCCTTTTGTCCCGTTCCTCATTCTTGGAGTGCTGAGGGTGCAGACCCTTCTTCTGTAACTGCTGAGTGCTGAGTTGGGAGCCCTCATACCCTGGGGCGAGGGTCAGAGCTTCTCCCCAGCAGCCTCCCGGTGACGTTGATTGTCCCCAGGACCCCTGCCTCCCTGCTCGTCCACCTGAGCACCAGCATTGGAAGTGTTATAGATTCTAATGACCTTTAAGGGTCCAGGAAAGAGATGTGCAGAGACGCTGTGGGGGCCGGTTTCACCCCGCCCCACATTTGTTCGGCCACCTTAGGCTGACCGTCTCTGCCAGCCTAGATGCTCTGACCAGTAGTCTGAGCTTTCTTCAATTAGGCCCCTGAATTAACGTACAAACAGCACCAGGTGTCAGAGCCCTGCCCGCTCAACTCCCAGACAGTCCAGGGTCAGTGGTGATCAAGGACCATGATGGCTACTGAGTCAACAGCCTTTTGAAGTAAACAGGAGTCCAGCCGGTCTTATTGGCCACCATCATCACGGTGTCTGTAGGCTTTTCTATGGTGACAGTGTGGTATACTGTTCCCCCGCCAAGATTATTAGCTCCCCTCTGGGTGCAGTAAGTCCTGCAAGCAGTAGTCTACTCTTTTGGGACACACTCTTGTTGTTTTATGAGAGAAACTCCAGGTCAAGTGATGTTCACACGAGTCGTCATGGTGCCCTGTTGCCCCCGGTTATCTCTCTGGATGTTGGAGTTGGAGGGCTTCCTCACTCGAGGTCGGTGTGCCCACGGAGCGAACCCTGCAACTTCAGGGCATGGTTGGTGGTTAGGATCACCACGTGGGGTCCTTTTCCCTTAGGAGGGAGGTGGCCTTTTGGGCTGCTGATTTCCAGGTTTTTAGATACCGCCAGTATCTTGGCCAGATGTGGCAGTGGGCCAAGCCCCTTAGTGACCGTAGTTTATCCTACCTGGATGGCATTCTTGCATTGTTCCATTTCAAGTGGTCCCAGTTTTTGCACTAATTCTCCAATGGCGATTCACCTTTCACCGGGAATGTAAAGGTCAAAGGGTTTAGCTAAATTAGGGAGTTCCAGGGCAAGGGTCTGAATTGACTGCTCTTTCCATTCTTGAAAGGCCACTTCTGGATTCTATTCAAAAGGATCATCATCTTTTCCTTTCAGTGTTTCATATAGAGGCCCAGCTAGTAGACTGTAGCTAGGGATCCAGAAGCAGCAAACCCTGGCCTCCCCAGGAACCCCTAAGCTGTCTTCTAGTTTTAGAAAGGGGTAAGGCTGAAAATGGTTTCTTCCCTTTCCTGGGATGGGCTTCTCTGACCTTCTGTGAGAATGAAGCCCAGGCAGGTCACCGCAGTCTGTGATATTTGAGCTTTTTCTTGGACAACTTCTATCCTTTATTGGCTTGGTAGTTCAGAGGCCTCCTTAGTAGGGCTGGTGATCAGAATGTCGTCTGCATATTGAAGGAGGGTTTCCTTTTCCAGAGGTAGAACTTTTAGGTCTTTAGCTAAGCTTTCCCCAAAGATGGTGTGGGAATTTTTGCACCCTTGGGGCCAGACGGCCCGGAAGTATTGTTTTAGTTGTATGTGGAGTCCTGCCACTCACAAGCCAAAATTTCTTGTGACTCTGGGACTAATGGAATACAAAAGAAGGCATCATTGAAGACTAATACAGAATACCATGTCCTGGTGGTTGGTAGAATGACCAGCAGGGTGTAGGAATTAGGAGCAACTGGAGGTATATCCTCGGTGGCTTCACTGACTGTCCTGACATCCTTTACCAGGTCCCCAGCAGCCCATGGGGCTCTCGTGGTCAGACCAATCCCAGAATATGGAGCTCACCTGGGCAGGTACCCCACCCCCACCCCAGCCCACGGGGCTCTCGTGGTCAGGCCCCTCCCAGGATACAGAGCTACCCTTGCAGGTACCGTGGCAGGGCTGGGCACACAGGAACCGTTCACATAGCCCTCATTGCAGAGCACCCCCAGCTCACCTGTCGCTCAGAGCTGACACAGAGCACCTCAGAGCAGGACTTGAACTAACAAACAGCAGCTGCGACAGGTCTGTGACCCTGGGCATCACTCCGTGAGGCCTCCCTCCACCTGGTCTTCCAGAGACTTCCACTGCACCCGGGGCACCAGGCCTCTGTCTCCAACCACCACCCACCCCTCCTCTGCCTGACTCCTGGGTTCCTCTCATTAGGAGAGGGTTTTCTTGAAGTTGTCTCCCACTCATGGGCAAGATAAAATGATTAGAAAACAAGCCAAAGCTGCAGCCCCTTGTCTATCCTGACTCTCAGGAGCCCACACCTGTTCCTTGGACCTGGCCGGTTCAGCAAGTTCCATTTTCTGCAACTGTGAGCCCCTGAGGGGTGATGATTGGCTGACCTGGGCAGCCTTACCGTGCCGGCCAGCCCTCCCCAGGTGTGCCTGGGTTGAGATCAATATAAATACCACTCCAGGCAGCAAGAGCCCCTGCAGCCGTGCCTGACGCCATTTTCTCTGCCCTGTCAGTAGTCTCGGGGCTGGGCTGGTGGGAGGGAGTGAGAGGCCACGGCTTTGTGGGTGGCCCAGTGTGAGTGGGGCTCTGCTGGACTTTCTGCAGCAGTTGCCAGGCTGCCACCTGCTAAAGAAGAGGATGTGTCACCCATACCTGCTGCTGGAATTTCTCCCTGGGCAGAGGTGAGGAAGGAAAAAAGCAGTGGGGGCAGGGACAGGACGGGTATCTCAGGCAGGGAAATGGAAATCTTCCAGAAGAGCACCCAGGGCTAGGACCATCCTGGCTGGCCTGCAGGCACCAAGTCGGCCGGCATGCTGTCACTCGTGTGGCTCTATGGCCCTTCCTCTAGGCTTTCAAGTCCTTGTATATATTCAGGTGTTTTACCTGGGATGGGTGGGAATAGTTCAGCAGCAACTGGCCTGGGGCTCAGCTCACGTTTACTCACAGATGCCTCGGCACGGTGCCCCAGCTTTGCAATGAGGACGCTTGTTGCGTGGGGGCTGCTGGCTGAATGGGAGACGATTCCCCACCACTGACCAACTTCAGAATTGTTTACAACTGGAGCAAGTGCCCTGATACGGTTTTCCTCTGTGTAACTGGTGGGTTCTGTATTTTTTTTCTCTTTTTCGTTTTTGGTTCAAGGTAGATTTTATTCCTCTTTTTTGTATTTACAGATATAAGCATGGAAATAATTTATTCATATAAATACATGTATGTGCAGGGAATAATTGTTTTTTCTGTTTTATTTTTTAAATTTTATTTCTTTTTAATTTTGAATTTTATTTTATATTTTTATACAGCAGGTTCTTATTGGTTATCTATTTTATACATATAAATGTATACATGCCAATCCCAGTCTCTCAACTCCTCCCACCACCACCCCCCAACAGCTTTCCCCCCTTGTTGTCCATACGTTTGTTGTCTACATCTGTTGCTCTATTTATGCCTTGCAAAATGGTTAATCTGTACAGTTTTTCTAGGTTCCACATATATGCATGAATATACAAGATTTGTTTTTCTCTTTCTGACTTACTTCACTCTGTATGACAGTCTCTAGATCCATCGACGTCTCTACAAATGACCCAATTTCATTCCTTTTCATGGCTGAGTAATATTCCATTTTATATATGTACCACAGCTTTATGCATTCGTCTGTCTGTGGGCATTTAGGTTGCTTCCGTTACCTCGATATTGTAAATAGTGATGCAATGAACATTGCGGTGAATGACTCTTTTTGATTTATGGTTTTGTCTGGGTATATGTCCAGTACTGGGATTGCTGTATCATATGGTAATTCTATTGTTAGTTTCTTAAGAAATTCCATATTGTTCTCCATAATGACTGTATCAATTTATATTCCCAACAATAGTGGAAGAGGGTTCCTTTTCTCCACACCCTTTCCAGCATTTTTTGTTTGTAGATTTTCAATGATGCCTATTCTACCAGGTGTGAGGTGATACCTCATTGTTGAATCCATTTCGTTGAGCAAGGGGTAGCTCTTGTCTATTACATATTTGGCTTATGGAACGGTATCTGTGCTAATTTCAAACTCTGCTTTTATGCAGCACCCCAACTCACCTTCCCCCTTAAGCAGGCATAAGTTGGTTTTCTAAACTTGAGACCCTGTTCTGTTTTGTAATTCAGTTCATGTGTAGCCAAGTTCACATTCCGTGTATTAGTGATACCTTATGATGTTTCTTTTTCTGTGTGACTTATTTCACTTAGAATCATCATGCCTCAATCCACTCATTATGCTGGTACGGGCCTGGTGACATAGATTTCATTGCTGAGTGGTATTCTGTTGTACAGAAGTACCGCAACTTCTTTATCCATTATTTGCTCTCTGGGATATTTAACTTGTGCCGTAGAAGACATTCCTGTAAAAAGAGCCGTCCCAAATTTTGGGGTTGCTGTGTCTTTTTGATATTAATTTCCCTAAGCTATAGGACCATAAGTGGAAGTGCCCTAGGCTCTGTTGCTTTGTTTTTTAGATGTTTCAGGAAACACCATACACTTCACCCGAGTGTCTGTTGGCAATTTACCTCCCGCCCATCAGCATAACAAGGCTCCCAGTTCTCAATGGCCTGTTGCCTTTCTGGATTTTACACTTTTTTCAGATGGCCCTTTTGACCGGGGGGAAGTGAGACTTCATTGTAGTGCAGATTTCCTTTGCAAGCTTGCTTGGTTGGCCAAAAAGGGCGTATGCGTTTTTTCCTGAATATATTCCGGAAAAAACGCATACGCCCTTTTTGGCCAAGTGCATCATTGTGGACGTTCTGCCTCTTTTCCTATGCTTTCAATGCAATTCCAGTCTACCTCCTGAAATCGGTTTCCTGCAATTCTGCCCCGCTTTCAAGTCCTCTTGGCAGCCTTACTTCAGTCTATTTTTGGACGATAGCTGTCATTTATAACTCTGCAGGTTTGTGAATTACAGTGCCCCTGAGCTCCTTTCTTCAACTCGCTTTCTTTTGAGCTGGCCGCAACACTGCAGGATGGCTTCAGGCCCTAATCTGGTTCCGGTACGGCACACTGAGCCTTTGGTTATTTCCTCTTCCTGGTGGGAAATGAGAGTTAAATTTGCCCGTCCAGACACCTCCAGCTAGCCTCTCATTGGTTCTCGCTATTCCTGTTCATCTTCCACAGAAATTGCAAAATGTGCCAAACAGGAGGTTAAAGGCGCTGACTCTCCAAGTGGGGAGAGTGTTAGTAAAGAGTCTGGAATGTTGCACGCGAGTACCAGGGGAGGAAAACTGAGACATATTTGAACACGTCTCCCGTTCACATGGTTGATCATACTTGGGTTCCACATGCATGTTTTAGCTGAAGGAAGAATACCTTAAACCTGGAGAGTTAAGACCCGTGGAATGGGTACCATGCAATATGACTTCAAAGGGTCTTCATTTCCTCACCGAATCTCTCCAATCCTATAGCTGCTGCGTTAATGACCCTTGTACACACGCTTGATTCTCTTTCAGAGACATAGCAATCCATAGGTTTTAAGATAATTACTAGTCTGGTATATTCTTAGGCGTTTAATATGGGGTGTGGAGTCCATTTCGTTGAGCAAGGAGTAGCTCTTGTCTATTCCATATTTGGCTTAAGGAACTTTATCTGTGCTCATTTCAGTCTCTGGTTTTATGCAGCACCCCAACTCACCTTTCCACTTAAGCAAGCATAAGTTGGTTTTCTAAATTTGAGACCCTGTTCTGTTTTGTAATTCAGTTCCTCTGTAGCCAAGTTTAAATTCCATGTATTAGTGATATTTTTTGATGTTTCTTTTTCTGTGTGACTTATTTCAGTTAGAATCACCATACCCGAATCCACTCATTATGCTGCTACGGGCCTGGTGACATAGATTTCATTGCTGAGTGATATTGCTTTGTACATGAGTACCACAACTTCTTTATCCATTTTTCACTTTCTGTGATATTGAACTTGTACGGTAAACGAGGTTCTTGTAAACAGAGGCGTCCCAAACTTTGGGGTGGCTGTGTCTTTTTGATTTTAATTTCCCTAAGCTATAGGACCATAAGTGGAAGTGCACTAGGCTCTGTTGCTTTGTTTTTTAGATGTTTCAGGAAACACCATACACTTCTCCGGAGTGGCTGTTGGCAATTTACATCCCGCCCATCAGCATAACAAGGCTCCCAGTTCGCCATGTCCTGTCCTGCCTTTCTGGATTTTACACTTTTTTCAGATGGCCCTTTTGACCGGGGGGAAGTGAGACTTCATTGTAGTGCAGATTTCCTTTGCAAGCTTGCTTGGTTGGCCAAAAAGGGCGTATGCGTTTTTTCCTGAATATATTCAGGAAAAAACCCATACGCCCTTTTTGGCCAAGTGCATCACTGTGGACGTTCTGCCTCTTTTCCTATGCTTGAAATGCAATTCCAGTCTACCTCCTGAAATCGGTTTCCTGCAATTCTGCCCCGCTTTCAAGTCCTCTTGGCAGCCTTACTTCAGTCTATTTTTGGACGATAGCTGTCATTTATAACTCTTCGGTTTGTGAATTACAGTGCCCCTGAGCTCCTTTCTTCAACTCGCTTTCTTGTGAGCTGGCCGCAACACCGCAGGATGTCTTCAGGCCTTAATGTGGTTCCGGCAAGGCACGCTGAGCCTTTGGTTAATTCCTCTTCCTGGTGGGAAATGAGAGTTAAATTTGCCCATACAGACACCTCCAACTAGTCCTTCAATGGTTCTCGCTATTCCTGTTCATCTTCCACAGAAATTGCAAACTGGGCCAAACAGGAGGTTAAAGGGACTGCCTCTCCAAGTGGGGAGAGTGTTAGTAAAGCGTCTGGAATGTTGCACCCGAGTACCAGCCTACGAAAACTGAGACATATTTGAACACGTCTCCCGTTCACATGGTTGATCATACTCTGGGTTCCACATGCATGTTTTAGATGAAGGAAGAATACCTTAAACCTGGGTAGTTGAAACCCGTGGAATGGGTACCATGCAATATGACTTCAAAGGGTCTTCATTTGCTCACGAACCTCTCCAATCCTATCACTGCTGCGTTTATGCCGCTGTACACATGCTTGATTCTCTTTTGGAGACATAGCAATCCATAGGTTTTAAGATACTTACTAGTCAGGTACATTGTTAGGCGTTTAATATGGGGTGTTGAGTCCATTTCGTTGAGCAAGGAGTAGCTCTTGTCTATTCCATATTTGGCTTAAGGAACTTTATCTGTGCTCATTTCAATCTCTGGTTTTATGCAGCACCCCAACTCACCTTTACCCTTAAGCAAGCATAAGTTGGTTTTCTAAATTTGAGACCCTGTTCTGTTCTGTAATTCAGTTCCTGTGTAGCCAAGTTTCCATTCCGTGTATTACTGATATCTTATGATGTTTCTTTTTCTGTGTGACTTATTTCAGTTAGAATCATCATACCTGAATCCACTCATTGTGCTGCTAAGGGCCTGATGACACAGATTTCATTGCTGAGTGATATTGCTTTGTAAGTAAATACCACAACTTCTTTATCCATTTTTCACTTTCTGCGATGTTGAACTTGTACTGTAAAGAGGTTCTTGTAAACAGAGCCGTTCCAAACTTTGGGGTGGCTGTGTCTTTTTGATTTTAATTTCCCTAAGCTATAGGACCATAAGTGGAAGTGCCCTAGGTTCTGTTGCTTTGTTTTTTAGATGTTACAGGAAACACCATACACTTCTCCGGAGTGGTTGTTGGCAATTTACATCCCGCCCATCAGCATAACAAGGCTCCCAGTTCTCCATGGCCTGTCCTGCCTTTCTGGATTTTACACTTTTTTCAGATGGCCCTTTTGACCGGGTGGAAGTGAGACTTCATTGTAGTGCAGATTTCCTTTGCAAGCTTGTTTGGTTGGCCAAAAAGGGCGTATGCGTTTTTCCTGAATATATTCAGGAAAAAACGCATACGCCCTTTTTGGCCAAGTGCATCATTGTGGACGTTCTGCCTCTTTTCCTATGCTTTCAATGCAATTCCAGTCTACCTCCTGAAATCGGATTCCTGCAATTCTGCTCCGCTTTCAAGTCCTCTTGGCTGCCTTACTTCAGTATATTTTTGGACGATAGCTGTCATTTATAACTCTGCAGGTTTGTGAATTACAGTGCCCCTGAGCTCCTTTCTTCAACTCGCTTTATTTTGAGCTGGCCGCAACACCGCAGGATGGCTTCAGGCCCTAATCTGGTTCCGGTACGGCACGCTGAGCCTTTGGTTATTTCCTCTTCCTGGTGGGAAATGAGAGTTAAATTTGCCCGTCCAGACACCTCCAGCTAGCCTCTCATTGGTTCTCGCTATTCCTGTTCATCTTCCGCAGAAATTGCAAACTGGGCCAAACAGGAGGTTAAAGGGACTGACTCTCCAAGTCGGGAGAGTGTTAGTAAAGCGTCTGGAATGTTGCACCCGAGTACCAGGGGAGGAAAACTGAGACATATTTGAACACGTCTCCCGATCACATGGTTGATCATACTCTAGGTTCCACATGCATGTTTTAGCTGAAGGAAGAATACCTAAAACCTGGGTAGTTGAAACCCGTGTAATGGGTACCATGCAATATGACTTCAAAGGGTCTTCATTTGCTCACCGAACCTCTCCAATCCTATCACTGCTGCGTTTATGCCCCTGTACACATGCTTGATTCTCTTTCGGAGACATAGCAATCCATAGGTTTTAAGATACTTACTAGTCAGGTACATTCTTAGGCGTTTAATATGCGGTGTTGAGTCCATTTCGTTGAGCAAGGAGTAGCTCTTGTCTATTCCATATTTGGCTTAAGGAACTTTATCTGTGCTCATTTCAATCTCTGGTTTTATGCAGCACCCCAACTCACCTTTCCCCTTAAGCAAGCATAAGTTGGTTTTCTAAATTTGAGACCCTGTTCTATTCTGTAATTCAGTTCCTGTGTAGCCAAGTTTACATTTCGTGTGTTACTGATATCTTATGATGTTTCTTTTTCTGTGTGACTTATTTCAGTTAGAATCATCATACCTGAATCCACTCATTGTGCTGTTAAGGACCTGATGACACAGATTTCATTGCTGAGTGATATTGCTTTGTAAGTAAATACCACAACTTTTTTATCCATTTATCACTTTCTGCGATGTTGAACTTGTACTGTAAACGAGGTTCTTGTAAACAGAGCCGTTCGAAATTTTGGGGTGGCTGTGTCTTTTTGATTTTAAATTCCCTAAGCTATAGGACCAAAAGTGGAAGGACCATAAGTGGAAGTGCCCTAGGCTCTGTTGCTTTGTTTTTTAGATGTTTCAGGAAACACCATACACTTCTCCCAAGTGTTTGTTGGCAATTTACATCCCGCCCTTCAGCATAACAAGGCTCTCAGTTCTCCATGGCCTGTCCTGCCTTTCTGGATTTTACACTTTTTTCAGATGGCCCTTTTGACCGGGGGGAAGTGAGACTTCATTGTAGTGCAGATTTCCTTTGCAAGCTTGCTTGGTTGGCCAAAAAGGGCGTATGCGTTTTTTCCTGAATATATTCAGGAAAAAACGCATACGCCCTTTTTGGCCAAGTGCATCATTGTGGACGTTCTGCCTCTTTTCCTATGTTTTCAATGCAATTCCAGTCTACCTCCTGAAATCGGTTTCCTGCAATTCTGCCCCGCTTTCAAGTCCTCTTGGCAGCCTTACTTCAGTCTATTTTTGGACGATAGCTGTCATTTATAACTCTGCAGGTTTGTGAATTACAGTGTCCCTGAGCTCCTTTCTTCAACTCGCTTTCTTTTGAGCTGGCCGCAACACTGCAGGATGGCTTCAGGCCCTAATCTGGTTCCGGCATGGCACACTGAGCCTTTGGTTATTTCCTCTTCCTGGTGGGAAATGAGAGTTAAATTTGCCCGTCCAGACACCTCCAGCTAGCCTCTCATTGGTTCTCGCTATTCCTGTTCATCTTCCGCAGAAATTGCAAACTGGGCTAAACAGGAGGTTAAAGGCGCTGACTTTCCAAGTGGGGAGAGTGTTAGTAAAGCGTCTGGAATGTTGCACCCGAGTACCAGGGGAGGAAAACTGAGACATATTTGAACACGTCTCCCATTCACATGGTTGATCATACTTGGGTTCCACATGCATGTTTTAGCTGAAGGAAGAATACCTAAAACCTGGGTAGTTGAAACCCGTGGAATGGGTACCATGCAATATGACTTCAAAGGGTCTTCATTTGCTCACCGCACCTCTCCAATCCTATCACTGCTGCGTTTATGCCCCTGTACACATGCTTGATTCTCTTTCGGAGACATAGCAATCCATAGGTTTTAAGATACTTACTAGTCAGGTACATTCTTAGGCGTTTAATATGGGCTGTTGAGTCCATTTCGTTGAGCAAGGAGTAGCTCTTGTCTATTCCATATTTGGCTTAAGGAACTTTATCTGTGCTCATTTCAATCTCTGGTTTTATGCAGCACCCCAACTCACCTTTCCCCTTAAGCAAGCATAAATTGGTTTTCTAAATTTGAGACCCTGTTCTGTTCTGTAATTCAGTTCCTGTGTAGCCAAGTTTACATTCCGTGTATTACTGATATCTTATGATGTTTCTGTTTCTGTGTGACTTATTTCAGTTAGAATCATCATACCTGAATCCACTCATTGTGCTGCTAAGGGCCTGATGACACAGATTTCATTGCTGAGTGATATTGCTTTGTAAGTAAATACCACAACTTCTTTATCCATTTTTCAATTTCTGCGATGTTGAACTTGTACTGTAAATGAGGTTCTTGTAAACAGAGCCGTTCCAAACTTTGGGGTGGCTGTGTCTTTTTGATTTTAATTTCCCTAAGCTATAGGACCATAAGTGGAAGTGCCCTAGGCTCTGATTCTTTGTTTTTTAGATGTTTCAGGAAACACCATACACTTCTCCCGAGTGGTTGTTGGCAATTTACATCCCGCCCATCAGCATAACAAGGCTCCCAGTTCTCCATGACCTGTCCTGCCTTTCTGGATTTTACACTTTTTTCAGATGGCCCTTTTGACCGGGGGGAAGTGAGACTTCATTGTAGTGCAGATTTCCTTTGCAAGCTTGCTTGGTTGGCCAAAAAGGGCGTATGCGTTTTTTCCTGAATATATTCAGGAAAAAACGCATACGCCCTTTTTGGCCAAGTGCATCATTGTGGACGTTCTGGCTCTTTTCCTATGCTTTCAATGCAATTCCAGTCTACCTCCTGAAATCGGTTTCCTGCAATTCTGCCCCGCTTTCAAGTCCTCTTGGCAGCCTTACTTCAGTCTATTTTTGGACGATAGCTGTCATTTATAACTCTGCAGGTTTGTGAATTACAGTGCCCCTGAGCTCCTTTCTTCAACTCGCTTTCTTGTGACCTGGCCGCAACAAAGCAGGATGGCTTCAGGCCCTAATCTGGTTCCGGCACGGCATGCTGAGCCTTTGGTTAATTCCTCTTCCTGGTGGGAAATGAGAGTTAAATTTGCCCGTCCAGACACCTCCAGCTAGCCTCTCATTGGTTCTCGCTATTCCTGTTCATCTTCCGCAGAAATTGCAAACTGGGCCAAACAGGAGGTTAAAGGCGCTGACTTTCCAAGTGGGCAGAGTGTTAGTAAAGCGTCTGGAATGTTGCACCCGAGTACCAGGGGAGGAATACTGAGACATATTTGAAGACATCTCCCATTCACATGGTTGATCATACTTGGGTTCCACATGCATGTTTTAGCTGAAGGAAGAATACCTAAAACCTGGGTAGGTGAAACCCGTGGAATGGGTACCATGCAATATGACTTCAAAGGGTCTTCATTTGCTCACCGAACCTCTCCAATCCTATCACTGCTGCGTTTATGCCCCTGTACACATGCTTGATTCTCTTTCGGAGACATAGCAATCCATAGGTTTTAAGATACTTACTAGTCAGGTACATTCTTAGGCGTTTAATATGGGGTGTTGAGTCCATTTCGTTGAGCAAGGAGTAGCTCTTGTCTATTCCATATTTGGCTTAAGGAACTTTATCTGTGCTCATTTCAATCTCTAGTTTTATGCAGCACCCCAACTCACCTTTCCCCTTAAGCAAGCATAAGTTGGTTTTCTAAATTTGAGACCCTGTTCTGTTCTGTAATTCAGTTCCTGTGTAGCCAAGTTTACATTCCGTGTATTACTGATATCTTATGATGTTTCTTTTTCTGTGTGACTTATTTCAGTTAGAATCATCATACCTGAATCCACTCATTGTGCTGCTAAGGGCCTGATGACACAGATTTCATTGCTGAGTGATATTGCTTTGTAAGTAAATACCACAACTTCTTTATCCATTTTTCACTTTCTGCGATGTTGAAATTGTACTGTAAACGAGGTTCTTGTAAAAAGAGCCGTTCCAAACTTTGGGGTAGCTGTGTCTTTTTGAGTTTAATTTCCCTAAGCTATAGGACCATAAGTAGAAGTGCCCTAGGTTCTGTTGCTTTGTTTTTTAGATGTTTCAGGAAACACCATACACTTCTCCCAAGCGGTTCTTGGCAATTTACATCCCGCCCATCAGCATAACAAGGCTCCCAGTTCTCCATGGCCTGTCCTGCCTTTCTGGATTTTACCCTTTTTTCAGATGGCCCTTTTGACTGGGGGGAAGTGAGACTTCATTGTAGTGCAGATTTCCTTTGCAAGCTTGCTTGGTTGGCCAAAAAGGGCGTATGCGTTTTTTCCTGAATATATTCAGGAAAAAACGCATACGCCCTTTTTGGCCAAGTGCATCATTGTGGACGTTCTGCCTCTTTTCCTATGCTTTCAATGCAATTCCAGTCTACCTCCTGAAATCGGTTTCCTGCAATTCTGCCCCGCTTTCAAGTCCTCTTGGCAGCCTTACCTCAGTCTATTTTTGGACGATAGCTGTCATTTATAACTCTGCAGGTTTGTGAATTACAGTGCCCCTGAGCTCCTTTCTTCAACTCGCTTTCTTTTGAGCTGGCCGCAACACCGCAGGATGGCTTCAGGCCCTAATCTGGTTCCGGTACGGCACGCTGAGCCTTTGGTTATTTCCTCTTCCTGGTGGGAAATGAGAGTTAAATTTGCCCGTCCAGACACCTCCAGCTAGTCTCTCATTGGTTCTCGCTATTCCTGTTCATCTTCCAAGAAATTGCAAACTGGGCCAAACAGGAGGTTAAAGGCGCTGACTCTCCAAGTGGGGAGAGTTTTAGTAAAGCGTCTGGAATGTTGCACCCGAGTACCAGGGGAGGAAAACTGAGACATATTTGAACACGTCTCCCGTTCACATGGTTGATCATACTTGGGTTCCACATGCATCTTTTAGCTGAAGGAAGAATACCTTAAACCTGGGTATTTGAAACCCGTGGAATTGGTACCATGCAATATGACTTCAAAGGGTGTTCATTTGCTCACCGAACCTCTCCAATCCTACCACTGCTGCGTTTATGCCCCTGTACACATGCTTGATTCTCTTTCGGAGACATAGCAATCCATAGGTTTTAAGATACTTACTAGTCAGGTACATTCTTAGGCGTTTAATATGCGGTGTTGAGTCCATTTCGTTGAGCAAGGAGTAGCTCTTGTCTATTCCATATTTGGCTTAAGGAACTTTATCTGTGCTCATTTCAATCTCTGGTTTTATGCAGCACCCCAACTCACCTTTCCCCTTAAGCAAGCATAAGTTGGTTTTCTAAATTTGAGACCCTGTTCTGTTCTGTAATTCAGTTCCTGTGTAGCCAAGTTTACATTTCGTGTGTTACTGATATCTTATGATGTTTCTTTTTCTGTGTGACTTATTTCAGTTAGAATCATCATACCTGAATCCACTCATTGTGCTGTTAAGGACCTGATGACACAGATTTCATTGCTGAGTGATATTGCTTTGTAAGTAAATACCACAACTTTTTTATCCATTTATCACTTTCTGCGATGTTGAACTTGTACTGTAAACGAGGTTCTTGTAAACAGAGCCGTTCGAAATTTTGGGGTGGCTGTGTCTTTTTGATTTTAAATTCCCTAAGCTATAGGACCATAAGTGGAAGGACCATAAGTGGAAGTGCCCTAGGCTCTGTTGCTTTGTTTTTTAGATGTTTCAGGAAACACCATACACTTCTCCCCAGTGTTTGTTGGCAATTTACATCTCGCCCATCAGCATAACAAGGCTCCCAGTTCTCCATGGCCTGTCCTGCCTTTCTGGATTTTACCCTTTTTTCAGATGACCCTTTTGACCGGGGGGAAGTGAGACTTCATTGTAGTGCAGATTTCCTTTGCAAGCTTGCTTGGTTGGCCAAAAAGGGCGTATGCGTTTTTTCCTGAATATATTCAGGAAAAAACGCATACGCCCTTTTTTGCCAAGTGCATCATTGTGGACGTTCTGCCTCTTTTCCTATGCTTTCGATGCAATTCCAGTCTACCTCCTGAAATCGGTTTCCTGCAATTCTGCCCCGCTTTCAAGTCCTCTTGGCAGCCTTACTTCAGTCTATTTTTGGACGATAGCTGTCATTTATAACTCTGCAGGTTTGTGAATTACAGTGCCCCAGAGCTCCTTTCTTCAACTCGCTTTCTTGTGAGCTGGCCGCAACACCGCAGGATGGCTTCAGGCCCTAATCTGGTTCCGGCACGGCACGCTGAGCCTTTGGTTAATTCCTCTTCCTGGTGGGAAATGAGAGTTAAATTTGCCCGTCCAGACACCTCCAGCTAGTCTCTCATTGGTTCTCGCTATTCCTGTTCATTTTCCGCAGAAATTGCAAACTGGGCCAAACAGGAGGTTAAAGGCACTGACTCTCCAAGTCGGGAGAGTGTTAGTAAAGCGTCTGGAATGTTGCACCCGAGTACCAGGGTACGAAAACTGAGACATATTTGAACACGTCTCCCGATCACATGGTTGATCATACTCTAGGTTCCACATGCATGTTTTAGCTGAAGGAAGAATACCTTAAACCTGGGTATTTGAAACCCGTGGAATGGGTACCATGCAATATGACTTCAAAGGGTCTTCATTTGCTCACCGAACCTCTCCAATCCTATCACTCCTGCGTTTATGCCCCTGTACACATGCTTGATTCTCTTTCGGAGACATAGCAATCCATAGGTTTTAAGATACTTACTAGTCAGGTACATTCTTAGGCGTTTAATATGCGGTGTTGAGTCCATTTCGTTGAGCAAGGAGTAGCTCTTGTCTATTCCATATTTGGCTTAAGGAACTTTATCTGTGCTCATTTCAATCTCTGGTTTAATGCAGCACCCCAACTCACCTTTCCCCTTAAGCAAGCATAAGTTGGTTTTCTAAATTTGAGACCCTGTTCTGTTCTGTAACTCAGTTCCTGTGTAGCCAAGTTTACATTCCATGTATTACTGATATCTTATGATGTTTCTTTTTCTGTGTGACTTATTTCAGTTAGAATCATCATACCTGAATCCACTCATTGTGCTGCTAAGGGCCTGATGACACAGATTTTATTGCTGAGTGATATTGCTTTGTAAGTAAATACCACAACTTCTTTCTCCATTTTTTACTTTCTGCGGTGTTGAACTTGTACTGTAAACGAGGTTCTTGTAAACAGAGCCTTTCGAAACTTTGGGGTGGCTGTGTCTTTTTGATTTTAATTTCCCTAAGCTATAGGACCATAAGTGGAAGGGCCTAGGT
Source organism: Delphinus delphis (assembly GCF_949987515.2). Lineage (NCBI taxonomy): Eukaryota > Metazoa > Chordata > Mammalia > Artiodactyla > Delphinidae > Delphinus > Delphinus delphis. The sequence goes on along the minus strand of NW_027192760.1, from coordinate 555,583 downwards.
TCTGTTGCTTTGTTTTTTAGATGTTTCAGGAAACACCATACACTTCTCCCGAGTGTTTGTTGGCAATTTACATCCCGCCCATCAGCATAACAAGGCTCCCAGTTCTCCATGGCCTGTCCTGCCTTTCTGGATTTTACACTTTTTTCAGATGGCCCTTTTGACCGGGGGGAAGTGAGACTTCATTGTAGTGCAGATTTCCTTTGCAAGCTTGCTTGGTTGGCCAAAAAGGGCGTATGCGTTTTTTCCCAGGAAAAAACGCATACGCCCTTTTTGGCCAAGTGCATCATTGTGGACGTTCTGCCTCTTTTCCTATGCTTTCAATGCAATTCCAGTCTACCTCCTGAAATCGGTTTCCTGCAATTCTGCCCCGCTTTCAAGTCCTCTTGGCAGCCTTACTTCAGTCTATTTTTGGACGATAGCTGTCATTTATAACTCTGCAGGTTTGTGAATTACAGTGCCCCTGAGCTCTTTCTTCAACTCGCTTTCTTGTGAGCTGGCCGCAACACTGCAGGATGGCTTCAGGCCCTAATCTGGTTCCGGCACGGCACGCTGAGCCTTTGGTTATTTCCTCTTCCTATCGGGAAATGAGAGTTAAATTTGCCCGTCCAGACACCTCCAGCTAGTCTCTCATTGGTTCTCCCTATTCCTGTTCATCTTCCGCAGAAATTGCAAACGGGGCCAAACAGGAGGTTAAAGGTGCTGACTCTCCAAGTGGGGAGAGTGTTAGTAAAGCGTCTGGAATGTTGCACCCGAGTACCAGGGGAGGAAAACTGAGACATATTTGAACACGTCTCCCGTTCACACGGTTGATCATACTCTGGGTTCCACATGCATGTTTTAGCTGAAGGAAGAATACCTTAAACCTGGAGAGTTGAGACCCGTGTAATGGGTATCATGCAATATGACTTCAAATGGTCTTCATTTGCTCACCGAACCTCTCCAATCCTATCACTGCTGCGTTTATGCCCCTGTACACACGCTTGATTCTCTTTTGGAGACATAGCAATCCATAGGTTTTAAGATACTTACTAGTCAGGTATATTCTTAGGCGTTTAATATGGGGTGTTGAGTCCATTTCGTTGAGCAAGGAGTAGCTCTTGTCTATTCCATATTTGGCTTAAGGAACTTTATCTGTGCTCATTTCAATCTCTGGTTTTATGTAGCACCCCAACTCACCTTCCCCCTTAAGCAAGCATAAGTTGGTTTTCTAAACATGAGACACTGTTCTGTTTTGTAATTCAGTTCATGTGTAGCCAAGTCGACATTCTCTGTATTAATGATACCTTATGATGTTTCTTTTTCTGTGTGACTTATTTCAGTTCGAATCATCATACCTGAATGCACTCATTATGCTGCTACGGGCCTGATTACATAGATTTCATTGCTGAGTGATATTGTATTGTACGTAAGTACCACAAGTTCTTTATCCAGTTTTCACTTTCTGAGATATTGAACTTGTACCGTAAACGAGGTTCTTGTAAACAGAGCCGTCCCAAACTTTGGGGTGGCTGTGTCTTTTTGATTTTAATTTCCCTAAGCTATAGGACCATAAGTGGAAGTGCCCTAGGCTCTGTTGCTTTGTTTTTTAGATGTTTCAGGAAACACCATACACTTCTCCAGAGTGGCTGTTGGCAATTTACATCCCGCCCATCAGCATAACAAGGCTCCCAGTTCTCCATGGCCTGTGGTGCCTTTCTGGATTTTACACTTTTTTCAGATGGCCCTTTTGACCAGGGGGAAGTGAGACTTCATTGTAGTGCAGATTTCCTTTGCAAGCTTGCTTGGTTGGCCAAAAAGGGCGTATGCGTTTTTTCCTGAATATATTCAGGAAAAAACGTATACGCCCTTTTTGGCCAAGTGCATCATTGTCGAGTTTCTGACTCTGTTCATATGCTTTCAATGCAATTCCAGTCTACCTCCTGAAATCGGTTTCCTGCAATTCTGCCTTGCTTTCAATGCCTCTTCATAGCCTTACCTCAATATATTTTTTAAAAATAGTTGGCCTTTATAACTCTGCAGGTTTTTGAATTGCAGTGGCCCTTAGCTCCATTTTTTAGCTCTTATTTTTGTGGTCTTGCCCCGTAACCACAGGATTCCTTGAAGCCCTATTTTTCTTCTGGGGCACCTTGCTGTGCCTTTGGTTAATTCTTCTTACTGATGTGATATTAGAGTGACATGTGCCCATTGAAACCGCTACAGCTAGTTTCTCACTGGTTCCCCCTATTCCCATTCATCCTCTGCACTAACTGCAGACTGTGCGATACCAGAACTTAAAGGCATTGACTCCATGTGGGGATGTTGTTAGTAAAGCGGCTGGAATGTCGATCCGGAGCCCCAGGAGAGGAAAAATGAGGTGCGTTTTAGAAACCTTTCCCGATCATATGGTATACCAGTCGCTGGGTTTCCCAAGCATGGTTTAGCTGTAGGAAGATTCCCTTCAACCTGGAGTGTTGGGACCCTTGGAATGAGTAGCATGAAGTATTGCATTAAACTTTCGGCAGTTGCTCACCAAAGCTCACCAATCCTGTCAGCCCCAAGTGTCCAGCCTTATGTCTTATCCAGCTGTGGGTTTATATGTGGTCAATCCAGGTTGCATCACAGCCCCTGAGCGAATTTTGTAAGAATTTTTCTCTCTTTCATTGTTTCAGCGTTTTGTTTTTAAAATTTATTTCTATAATGGGGTTTAGCTCCTTTTCACTGCTGTGTTTGTGCCGCTCTGCACACACTTGATTCCCTTATGGAGATATATCAATACATGGGTTTTAAGATTCTTATTCCTCAGATATATTTCTCTGCGGTGTATAGGGTGTGTTGAGGCCTGTTCATTGAGCAAGGTGTAGATCTTGTCTAATACCTATTTGGTTTATTGAACGGTATCTGTGCTAATTTCAAACTCTGGTTTTATGCATCACCCCACCTCTCCTTTCCCCTTAAGCTGACATAAGTGTGTTTTCTAAATGTGAGACACTGTTCTGTTCTGTAATTCATTTCTTGTGCAGCCATATTTACCCTCCCTCTATAAGTGATATCTTATGATATGTTTCTTTTTCTGTTTGACTTATTTCAAGTAGTATTATCGGACCTAAATCCACTCTTTATCCTTCTACTAGCCTTATTACATTGATTTCATGGTGAAGAGATATTCCATTGTACATAAGTACCACATCTTCTTTATCCATTGTTCTCTTTCCTGGGATATTTAAGGTGTACTGAAGTTGAGGTTCTTGTAAACAGAGTAGCCCTAAACTGTGGTGTGCTTGTGTCTTGTTGATTTTTAGACTTCCCTAGATATACTCCCATGATTGGAAGTGTCCTATGCTCTGTAGCTCTGTTTTTTAGATGATTTAGGAACCACCATACACTTCTCCAGAGTGGCTCTCGGCAGTTCACACACTGCCCATCAGCGTATAAAGGCTCCCTGTTCTCCATGGCCTGTCCTGCATTTCTGGTTTTTACAATTTTTTAGGATGGCCCTTTTGACCGGTGGGAAGTGAGACTTCTTTGTTGTGCACATTTGCATTGCTTGCTTGCTTCGTTGCCCATAAAGTGCGTATGCGTTTTTTCCTGGATATAATCAGGAAAAAACGCATACGCCCTTTTGGGCCAACTGCATCATTGTCGAAATTCTGCCGCTTTTCATGTGCGTTAAAGACGAGTCCAATCTATCTCTTGAAATCTGTTTCTTGCAATTCTGTCTTGCATTCAGATCCTCTTCTTTGCCTTACCTCAACATATTTTTGGACGTTAGTTTTCATTTATAACTCTGCAGGTTTGTGAATTGCAGTGACCCTGAGCTCCATTTTTTAAGTTGCTCTTTTGTGAGCTGGCCTCAAACCCACAGGATTGCTTCAGGCCCTATTTTGGCTCCGGCGAGGCAGGCTGAGCCTTTCTTTAATTCTTATTCTTAATGGGAAATTAGAGTGATATGTGCCCGTCCAAACCCCTACAACTCTTCTCTCATTGGTTCCCCCTCTTCCCGTTCATCCTCCTCACAGTTTGCAAAATGTGTGAAACAGAAGTTTAAATGTGCTGATTCTCCAAGTGGGGAGATTCTAAGTAGCGTGGCTGGAATGGTGAACAGGAGCACCAGGAGAGGATAAATGAGGTGCATTTTAGACACATCTCCCGATCACATGGTGTACAGTCCTCTGGGTTTTCCATGCATGTTTTAGCTGTAGGAAGATCCCTTGAACCTGCAGATTTGGGACCCATTGAATGGGTACCAGGTAGTATTACTTTAAAGGGTGTGCATTTCCTCACCCAACCTCACATTTCTCTTAGCACAAACAGTTTCCAGCCTTATGTCTCATCCTGCTGTGGGTCTAGATGTGTTCAATCCATGTTGCATCACCGTCCCTGAGGAAAAGTTGTAAGAGGTTTTCTCTGTCTCTCTGTCGTTTATTTTTTTCAATTTATTACTATATTGGTTACAGCTGATTTTCAAAGCTCTGTTTCTTGCTGCTGTACATCCACTTGATTCACGTACAGAGAGACATCAATAAATTCTTTTTCAGATTCTTACCAGTCGTATATATTCTTTTCCGGTGACTTGAGTGTGCTGAGTGCAGTTCTTTTAGCTACCGTGTAGGCCTTGTTGATTATCAGTTTGGTATTTGGAATGGTATCTTTGCTAATTTCAACCTCCTGGATGATGCCTCACCCCTCCCCACCTTTCCCGTTTAGCAGCCTTATGCGTGTTTTCTACATATTTGACTATGTTTTTGTTTTGTAATTTATTTCATGTGTAGCCATTTTGGATTCCACCTTTAAGTGATATCTTATGATATGTGTCTTTTTCTTTTTGAATTCTGTCACTTAGAATGATCATACGTAACTCCTCTGGAGTTGTTACAACTGGCCATATTTCATTGATTTCCAGGCTGAATAATATTCCACTCTACCTAAGTACCACATCTCTATCCATTTTTTCCCTCCAGAGACATTTAAGTTATATCCTAGTCGAGGATCTTTTAAACAGAGAGGGGGTAAACATTGGGGTGCCTGTGTCCTCTCGATTTTTGTTTTTCCCAAGATATACGCCCATGAGTGCAAGTGCCCTATGCTCTGTAGCTCATTTTTTAGATGCTTTAGTAAACACAATACACTTCTCCAGAATGGCCATTGGCAATATACATTTCCACTATAAGTCTCACAGGGCTCCCTCTTCTCGTTGCCCTGTCCTGCATTTCTGTTGTTTACGCTTTATGAGGATGGCTCTTCTGACTGATGCGAAGTGATATCTTTTGTAGTATTGACTTCCAGTGCCCACCTGTTTGGTTGGCTAAAAAAGTGTATGCCCTTTTCTTGAATATATACAGAAAAGAACGCATACACCCTTTTTGGCCAACTGCAATGTTGGCAATGTTGGCAATGTTCAGCTCCTTTTCTTGTGCTTAATGGCGAGTCCTTTCTACCTCCTCAAATCCCTTTCCTGCCATTCTCCCTTGCTTACAAGTCCTTTTCTCTGACTTTCCTCAAGACATTTTTCAGTGATGGATATTTTCAACTCTGCAGTTTTGTGAATTTTACTGCCCCTGAGTTCCATTGTTCAACTTGTGTTTATGGGAACTGGCCACAAAGCAGCGGGATTTCCTCAAGCCCTATACTGTTTCCATGGGCAACCCTAGCCTTTGGTCAATTCGTCTTCCTGATTGGAAATTAGAGTGACATGTGCCTGTCTGAACACCTAGGACTTGTCTCTCATTGTTCCTCATCCTTCCGCTTCATCCTCTGGACAAATTCCAAACTGTACGCAACAGGATGTTGACAGTGCTGACATCTCCAAGTGGGGAGACTGTTAGTAAAGACGCTGGAGGGGTGAACCCGAGCACCAGGAGATGAGGAGATGAGATGCCTTTTCCAAACTCTTCCCGATCAGACGGTATACCATCCTCTGGGTGTGACAGACATGTTTTAGCAGTAGGAAGAGTCCCATTCATGTAAGGAGAACACCAGGGCTTTTTCAAAATCAGTGTCTCCCCGAAACCCAAACTGGGGAAGTTTTTAAGCTACGGCTACACATATGTTCATTAAGGGCCTTGGGAAGTAGGCAGAGTCCAAACTTTAGATGATTGAAGTCTTCAGGGTCAGAAGCACTCACCACCAGCTTCCCTTAGGCTACACTTTAACTGTCATTGATAGATGATGTCAATAAAAATATCTATTCTTTTTCAGATTATTTCCCCTTATAGGTTATTGCAAAATGTTGAGTGTAGTTCCCTGTGCTATACAGTAGTTCCTTGTTGATGATCTATTTTATACATAGCAGTGTGTATGTGTTAATTCCAAACTGTTAATTTATCCCTCCTCCCACCTTTCCCCTTTGGTAATAATAAATTATAAGATTTTATACTTCTCAGAAATGGGGGAGCTGAAAGAGAGGTATCATTTTCAATGGAAAAGCATTTAAAACATGATTGAAGGTTTAACCAAGATTATTAGCCGTACATCCTTGGAAAGAAATCACTTCATTTCTCTAATATTGACCTGACAAATAAGACAAACCTTTTCACTGAACTTGCTTATAAAAAGTGATGGAAATATCAAATGGAAGTGTTAAAAACATCTTATTTTACCCGAGCCTTATACACTGTTCTATGTTAACTACAGTTTGGCTCACACATCTGTTCATTGAGGTTACAATAGTCTCAATTTCTGTTACTGATCCTCCAGAGTGGACCCCAACAAGTGTCCCCCTGCCCAGTGTCATTGGGGCCAACAGATCGAGACTGAGTTTGGTTCACAAGCAAAGGAAACTTTATATTTTGATCAGAGAATGGAGAGGTGAGAGCATGCACTACCCCGTGGGCTGTGGGCTGGGCTGCTGTGTAGAGATCCTGTCAGAGTCAGTGGGAGGGAGGGAGGCGGCAGAGCTCTCGAGGGCCGGGTTGGCTGTAGCTCAGGCTCTATATCGTGGAGTCTGCACTGGGCCCCAGGAGCTGAGGTGTCGACCCAGCCATTCTGCACTAGGAAATCTGGTCTGAAGTGCCGGGTGTGGAACCTCTGCATGCGGGACCCTAGGAGCACGTGAAATTAGACAAAGCACAAAGGATAAAAAAGGTTAGACTTGACTTTATTGCCCAGATTCTATTTTTATCTCCCAGGGATTTTTAATGGGCTTTGCTGGGGACAAACCCCTCCTCTGCCTTTTGTCCCGTTCCTCATTCTTGGAGTGCTGAGGGTGCAGACCCTTCTTCTGTAACTGCTGAGTGCTGAGTTGGGAGCCCTCATACCCTGGGGCGAGGGTCAGAGCTTCTCCCCAGCAGCCTCCCGGTGACGTTGATTGTCCCCAGGACCCCTGCCTCCCTGCTCGTCCACCTGAGCACCAGCATTGGAAGTGTTATAGATTCTAATGACCTTTAAGGGTCCAGGAAAGAGATGTGCAGAGACGCTGTGGGGGCCGGTTTCACCCCGCCCCACATTTGTTCGGCCACCTTAGGCTGACCGTCTCTGCCAGCCTAGATGCTCTGACCAGTAGTCTGAGCTTTCTTCAATTAGGCCCCTGAATTAACGTACAAACAGCACCAGGTGTCAGAGCCCTGCCCGCTCAACTCCCAGACAGTCCAGGGTCAGTGGTGATCAAGGACCATGATGGCTACTGAGTCAACAGCCTTTTGAAGTAAACAGGAGTCCAGCCGGTCTTATTGGCCACCATCATCACGGTGTCTGTAGGCTTTTCTATGGTGACAGTGTGGTATACTGTTCCCCCGCCAAGATTATTAGCTCCCCTCTGGGTGCAGTAAGTCCTGCAAGCAGTAGTCTACTCTTTTGGGACACACTCTTGTTGTTTTATGAGAGAAACTCCAGGTCAAGTGATGTTCACACGAGTCGTCATGGTGCCCTGTTGCCCCCGGTTATCTCTCTGGATGTTGGAGTTGGAGGGCTTCCTCACTCGAGGTCGGTGTGCCCACGGAGCGAACCCTGCAACTTCAGGGCATGGTTGGTGGTTAGGATCACCACGTGGGGTCCTTTTCCCTTAGGAGGGAGGTGGCCTTTTGGGCTGCTGATTTCCAGGTTTTTAGATACCGCCAGTATCTTGGCCAGATGTGGCAGTGGGCCAAGCCCCTTAGTGACCGTAGTTTATCCTACCTGGATGGCATTCTTGCATTGTTCCATTTCAAGTGGTCCCAGTTTTTGCACTAATTCTCCAATGGCGATTCACCTTTCACCGGGAATGTAAAGGTCAAAGGGTTTAGCTAAATTAGGGAGTTCCAGGGCAAGGGTCTGAATTGACTGCTCTTTCCATTCTTGAAAGGCCACTTCTGGATTCTATTCAAAAGGATCATCATCTTTTCCTTTCAGTGTTTCATATAGAGGCCCAGCTAGTAGACTGTAGCTAGGGATCCAGAAGCAGCAAACCCTGGCCTCCCCAGGAACCCCTAAGCTGTCTTCTAGTTTTAGAAAGGGGTAAGGCTGAAAATGGTTTCTTCCCTTTCCTGGGATGGGCTTCTCTGACCTTCTGTGAGAATGAAGCCCAGGCAGGTCACCGCAGTCTGTGATATTTGAGCTTTTTCTTGGACAACTTCTATCCTTTATTGGCTTGGTAGTTCAGAGGCCTCCTTAGTAGGGCTGGTGATCAGAATGTCGTCTGCATATTGAAGGAGGGTTTCCTTTTCCAGAGGTAGAACTTTTAGGTCTTTAGCTAAGCTTTCCCCAAAGATGGTGTGGGAATTTTTGCACCCTTGGGGCCAGACGGCCCGGAAGTATTGTTTTAGTTGTATGTGGAGTCCTGCCACTCACAAGCCAAAATTTCTTGTGACTCTGGGACTAATGGAATACAAAAGAAGGCATCATTGAAGACTAATACAGAATACCATGTCCTGGTGGTTGGTAGAATGACCAGCAGGGTGTAGGAATTAGGAGCAACTGGAGGTATATCCTCGGTGGCTTCACTGACTGTCCTGACATCCTTTACCAGGTCCCCAGCAGCCCATGGGGCTCTCGTGGTCAGACCAATCCCAGAATATGGAGCTCACCTGGGCAGGTACCCCACCCCCACCCCAGCCCACGGGGCTCTCGTGGTCAGGCCCCTCCCAGGATACAGAGCTACCCTTGCAGGTACCGTGGCAGGGCTGGGCACACAGGAACCGTGCACATAGCCCTCATTGCAGAGCACCCCCAGCTCACCTGTCGCTCAGAGCTGACACAGAGCACCTCAGAGCAGGACTTGAACTAACAAACAGCAGCTGCGACAGGTCTGTGACCCTGGGCATCACTCCGTGAGGCCTCCCTCCACCTGGTCTTCCAGAGACTTCCACTGCACCCGGGGCACCAGGCCTCTGTCTCCAACCACCACCCACCCCTCCTCTGCCTGACTCCTGGGTTCCTCTCATTAGGAGAGGGTTTTCTTGAAGTTGTCTCCCACTCATGGGCAAGATAAAATGATTAGAAAACAAGCCAAAGCTGCAGCCCCTTGTCTATCCTGACTCTCAGGAGCCCACACCTGTTCCTTGGACCTGGCCGGTTCAGCAAGTTCCATTTTCTGCAACTGTGAGCCCCTGAGGGGTGATGATTGGCTGACCTGGGCAGCCTTACCGTGCCGGCCAGCCCTCCCCAGGTGTGCCTGGGTTGAGATCAATATAAATACCACTCCAGGCAGCAAGAGCCCCTGCAGCCGTGCCTGACGCCATTTTCTCTGCCCTGTCAGTAGTCTCGGGGCTGGGCTGGTGGGAGGGAGTGAGAGGCCACGGCTTTGTGGGTGGCCCAGTGTGAGTGGGGCTCTGCTGGACTTTCTGCAGCAGTTGCCAGGCTGCCACCTGCTAAAGAAGAGGATGTGTCACCCATACCTGCTGCTGGAATTTCTCCCTGGGCAGAGGTGAGGAAGGAAAAAAGCAGTGGGGGCAGGGACAGGACGGGTATCTCAGGCAGGGAAATGGAAATCTTCCAGAAGAGCACCCAGGGCTAGGACCATCCTGGCTGGCCTGCAGGCACCAAGTCGGCCGGCATGCTGTCACTCGTGTGGCTCTATGGCCCTTCCTCTAGGCTTTCAAGTCCTTGTATATATTCAGGTGTTTTACCTGGGATGGGTGGGAATAGTTCAGCAGCAACTGGCCTGGGGCTCAGCTCACGTTTACTCACAGATGCCTCGGCACGGTGCCCCAGCTTTGCAATGAGGACGCTTGTTGCGTGGGGGCTGCTGGCTGAATGGGAGACGATTCCCCACCACTGACCAACTTCAGAATTGTTTACAACTGGAGCAAGTGCCCTGATACGGTTTTCCTCTGTGTAACTGGTGGGTTCTGTATTTTTTTTCTCTTTTTCGTTTTTGGTTCAAGGTAGATTTTATTCCTCTTTTTTGTATTTACAGATATAAGCATGGAAATAATTTATTCATATAAATACATGTATGTGCAGGGAATAATTGTTTTTTCTGTTTTATTTTTTAAATTTTATTTCTTTTTAATTTTGAATTTTATTTTATATTTTTATACAGCAGGTTCTTATTGGTTATCTATTTTATACATATAAATGTATACATGCCAATCCCAGTCTCTCAACTCCTCCCACCACCACCCCCCAACAGCTTTCCCCCCTTGTTGTCCATACGTTTGTTGTCTACATCTGTTGCTCTATTTATGCCTTGCAAAATGGTTAATCTGTACAGTTTTTCTAGGTTCCACATATATGCATGAATATACAAGATTTGTTTTTCTCTTTCTGACTTACTTCACTCTGTATGACAGTCTCTAGATCCATCGACGTCTCTACAAATGACCCAATTTCATTCCTTTTCATGGCTGAGTAATATTCCATTTTATATATGTACCACAGCTTTATGCATTCGTCTGTCTGTGGGCATTTAGGTTGCTTCCATTACCTCGATATTGTAAATAGTGATGCAATGAACATTGCGGTGAATGACTCTTTTTGATTTATGGTTTTGTCTGGGTATATGTCCAGTACTGGGATTGCTGTATCATATGGTAATTCTATTGTTAGTTTCTTAAGAAATTCCATATTGTTCTCCATAATGACTGTATCAATTTATATTCCCAACAATAGTGGAAGAGGGTTCCTTTTCTCCACACCCTTTCCAGCATTTTTTGTTTGTAGATTTTCAATGATGCCTATTCTACCAGGTGTGAGGTGATACCTCATTGTTGAATCCATTTCGTTGAGCAAGGGGTAGCTCTTGTCTATTACATATTTGGCTTATGGAACGGTATCTGTGCTAATTTCAAACTCTGCTTTTATGCAGCACCCCAACTCACCTTCCCCCTTAAGCAAGCATAAGTTGGTTTTCTAAACTTGAGACCCTGTTCTGTTTTGTAATTCAGTTCATGTGTAGCCAAGTTCACATTCCGTGTATTAGTGATACCTTATGATGTTTCTTTTTCTGTGTGACTTATTTCACTTAGAATCATCGTGCCTCAATCCACTCATTATGCTGGTACGGGCCTGGTGACATAGATTTCATTGCTGAGTGGTATTCTGTTGTACAGAAGTACCGCAACTTCTTTATCCATTATTTGCTCTCTGGGATATTTAACTTGTGCCGTAGAAGACATTCCTGTAAAAAGAGCCGTCCCAAATTTTGGGGTTGCTGTGTCTTTTTGATATTAATTTCCCTAAGCTATAGGACCATAAGTGGAAGTGCCCTAGGCTCTGTTGCTTTGTTTTTTAGATGTTTCAGGAAACACCATACACTTCACCCGAGTGTCTGTTGGCAATTTACCTCCCGCCCATCAGCATAACAAGGCTCCCAGTTCTCAATGGCCTGTTGCCTTTCTGGATTTTACACTTTTTTCAGATGGCCCTTTTGACCGGGGGGAAGTGAGACTTCATTGTAGTGCAGATTTCCTTTGCAAGCTTGCTTGGTTGGCCAAAAAGGGCGTATGCGTTTTTTCCTGAATATATTCAGGAAAAAACGCATACGCCCTTTTTGGCCAAGTGCATCATTGTGGACGTTCTGCCTCTTTTCCTATGCTTTCAATGCAATTCCAGTCTACCTCCTGAAATCGGTTTCCTGCAATTCTGCCCCGCTTTCAAGTCCTCTTGGCAGCCTTACTTCAGTCTATTTTTGGACGATAGCTGTCATTTATAACTCTGCAGGTTTGTAAATTACAGTGCCCCTGAGCTCCTTTCTTCAACTCGCTTTCTTTTGAGCTGGCCGCAACACTGCAGGATGGCTTCAGGCCCTAATCTGGTTCCGGTACGGCACACTGAGCCTTTGGTTATTTCCTCTTCCTGGTGGGAAATGAGAGTTAAATTTGCCCGTCCAGAAACCTCCAGCTAGCCTCTCATTGGTTCTCGCTATTCCTGTTCATCTTCCACAGAAATTGCAAAATGTGCCAAACAGGAGGTTAAAGGCGCTGACTCTCCAAGTGGGGAGAGTGTTAGTAAAGAGTCTGGAATGTTGCACGCGAGTACCAGGGGAGGAAAACTGAGACATATTTGAACACGTCTCCCGTTCACATGGTTGATCATACTTGGGTTCCACATGCATGTTTTAGCTGAAGGAAGAATACCTTAAACCTGGAGAGTTAAGACCCGTGGAATGGGTACCATGCAATATGACTTCAAAGGGTCTTCATTTGCTCACCGAATCTCTCCAATCCTATAGCTGCTGCGTTAATGACCCTTGTACACACGCTTGATTCTCTTTCAGAGACATAGCAATCCATAGGTTTTAAGATAATTACTAGTCTGGTATATTCTTAGGCGTTTAATATGGGGTGTGGAGTCCATTTCGTTGAGCAAGGAGTAGCTCTTGTCTATTCCATATTTGGCTTAAGGAACTTTATCTGTGCTCATTTCAGTCTCTGGTTTTATGCAGCACCCCAACTCACCTTTCCACTTAAGCAAGCATAAGTTGGTTTTCTAAATTTGAGACCCTGTTCTGTTTTGTAATTCAGTTCCTCTGTAGCCAAGTTTAAATTCCATGTATTAGTGATATTTTTTGATGTTTCTTTTTCTGTGTGACTTATTTCAGTTAGAATCACCATACCCGAATCCACTCATTATGCTGCTACGGGCCTGGTGACATAGATTTCATTGCTGAGTGATATTGCTTTGTACATGAGTACCACAACTTCTTTATCCATTTTTCACTTTCTGTGATATTGAACTTGTACGGTAAACGAGGTTCTTGTAAACAGAGGCGTCCCAAACTTTGGGGTGGCTGTGTCTTTTTGATTTTAATTTCCCTAAGCTATAGGACCATAAGTGGAAGTGCCCTAGGCTCTGTTGCTTTGTTTTTTAGATGTTTCAGGAAACACCATACACTTCTCCCGAGTGGTTGTTGGCAATTTACATCCCGCCCATCAGCATAACAAGGCTCCCAGTTCGCATTGTCCTGTCCTGCCTTTCTGGATTTTACACTTTTTTCAGATGGCCCTTTTGACCGGGGGGAAGTGAGACTTCATTGTAGTGCAGATTTCCTTTGCAAGCTTGCTTGGTTGGCCAAAAAGGGCGTATGCGTTTTTTCCTGAATATATTCAGGAAAAAACCCATACGCCCTTTTTGGCCAAGTGCATCACTGTGGACGTTCTGCCTCTTTTCCTATGCTTGAAATGCAATTCCAGTCTACCTCCTGAAATCGGTTTCCTGCAATTCTGCCCCGCTTTCAAGTCCTCTTGGCAGCCTTACTTCAGTCTATTTTTGGACGATAGCTGTCATTTATAACTCTTCGGTTTGTGAATTACAGTGCCCCTGAGCTCCTTTCTTCAACTCGCTTTCTTGTGAGCTGGCCGCAACACCGCAGGATGTCTTCAGGCCCTAATGTGGTTCCGGCAAGGCACGCTGAGCCTTTGGTTAATTCCTCTTCCTGGTGGGAAATGAGAGTTAAATTTGCCCATACAGACACCTCCAACTAGTCCTTCAATGGTTCTCGCTATTCCTGTTCATCTTCCACAGAAATTGCAAACTGGGCCAAACAGGAGGTTAAAGGGACTGACTCTCCAAGTGGGGAGAGTGTTAGTAAAGCGTCTGGAATGTTGCACCCGAGTACCAGCCTACGAAAACTGAGACATATTTGAACACGTCTCCCGTTCACATGGTTGATCATACTCTGGGTTCCACATGCATGTTTTAGATGAAGGAAGAATACCTTAAACCTGGGTAGTTGAAACCCGTGGAATGGGTACCATGCAATATGACTTCAAAGGGTCTTCATTTGCTCACGAACCTCTCCAATCCTATCACTGCTGCGTTTATGCCGCTGTACACATGCTTGATTCTCTTTCGGAGACATAGCAATCCATAGGTTTTAAGATACTTACTAGTCAGGTACATTGTTAGGCGTTTAATATGGGGTGTTGAGTCCATTTCGTTGAGCAAGGAGTAGCTCTTGTCTATTCCATATGTGGCTTAAGGAACTTTATCTGTGCTCATTTCAATCTCTGGTTTTATGCAGCACCCCAACTCACCTTTCCCCTTAAGCAAGCATAAGTTGGTTTTCTAAATTTGAGACCCTGTTCTGTTCTGTAATTCAGTTCCTGTGTAGCCAAGTTTCCATTCCGTGTATTACTGATATCTTATGATGTTTCTTTTTCTGTGTGACTTATTTCAGTTAGAATCATCATACCTGAATCCACTCATTGTGCTGCTAAGGGCCTGATGACACAGATTTCATTGCTGAGTGATATTGCTTTGTAAGTAAATACCACAACTTCTTTATCCATTTTTCACTTTCTGCGATGTTGAACTTGTACTGTAAAGAGGTTCTTGTAAACAGAGCCGTTCCAAACTTTGGGGTGGCTGTGTCTTTTTTATTTTAATTTCCCTAAGCTATAGGACCATAAGTGGAAGTGCCCTAGGTTCTGTTGCTTTGTTTTTTAGATGTTACAGGAAACACCATACACTTCTCCGGAGTGGTTGTTGGCAATTTACATCCCGCCCATCAGCATAACAAGGCTCCCAGTTCTCCATGGCCTGTCCTGCCTTTCTGGATTTTACACGTTTTTCAGATGGCCCTTTTGACCGGGGGGAAGTGAGACTTCATTGTAGTGCAGATTTCCTTTGCAAGCTTGCTTGGTTGGCCAAAAAGGGCGTATGCGTTTTTCCTGAATATATTCAGGAAAAAACGCATACGCCCTTTTTGGCCAAGTGCATCATTGTGGACGTTCTGCCTCTTTTCCTATGCTTTCAATGCAATTCCAGTCTACCTCCTGAAATCGGATTCCTGCAATTCTGCTCCGCTTTCAAGTCCTCTTGGCTGCCTTACTTCAGTATATTTTTGGACGATAGCTGTCATTTATAACTCTGCAGGTTTGTGAATTACAGTGCCCCTGAGCTCCTTTCTTCAACTCGCTTTATTTTGAGCTGGCCGCAACACCGCAGGATGGCTTCAGGCCCTAATCTGGTTCCGGTACGGCACGCTGAGCCTTTGGTTATTTCCTCTTCCTGGTGGGAAATGAGAGTTAAATTTGCCCGTCCAGACACCTCCAGCTAGCCTCTCATTGGTTCTCGCTATTCCTGTTCATCTTCCGCAGAAATTGCAAACTGGGCCAAACAGGAGGTTAAAGGGACTGACTCTCCAAGTCGGGAGAGTGTTAGTAAAGCGTCTGGAATGTTGCACCCGAGTACCAGGGGAGGAAAACTGAGACATATTTGAACACGTCTCCCGATCACATGGTTGATCATACTCTAGGTTCCACATGCATGTTTTAGCTGAAGGAAGAATACCTAAAACCTGGGTAGTTGAAACCCGTGTAATGGGTACCATGCAATATGACTTCAAAGGGTCTTCATTTGCTCACCGAACCTCTCCAATCCTATCACTGCTGCGTTTATGCCCCTGTACACATGCTTGATTCTCTTTCGGAGACATAGCAATCCATAGGTTTTAAGATACTTACTAGTCAGGTACATTCTTAGGCGTTTAATATGCGGTGTTGAGTCCATTTCGTTGAGCAAGGAGTAGCTCTTGTCTATTCCATATTTGGCTTAAGGAACTTTATCTGTGCTCATTTCAATCTCTGGTTTTATGCAGCACCCCAACTCACCTTTCCCCTTAAGCAAGCATAAGTTGGTTTTCTAAATTTGAGACCCTGTTCTGTTCTGTAATTCAGTTCCTGTGTAGCCAAGTTTACATTTCGTGTGTTACTGATATCTTATGATGTTTCTTTTTCTGTGTGACTTATTTCAGTTAGAATCATCATACCTGAATCCACTCATTGTGCTGTTAAGGACCTGATGACACAGATTTCATTGCTGAGTGATATTGCTTTGTAAGTAAATACCACAACTTTTTTATCCATTTATCACTTTCTGCGATGTTGAACTTGTACTGTAAACGAGGTTCTTGTAAACAGAGCCGTTCGAAATTTTGGGGTGGCTGTGTCTTTTTGATTTTAAATTCCCTAAACTATAGGACCAAAAGTGGAAGGACCATAAGTGGAAGTGCCCTAGGCTCTGTTGCTTTGTTTTTTAGATGTTTCAGGAAACACCATACACTTCTCCCAAGTGTTTGTTGGCAATTTACATCCCGCCCTTCAGCATAACAAGGCTCTCAGTTCTCCATGGCCTGTCCTGCCTTTCTGGATTTTACACTTTTTTCAGATGGCCCTTTTGACCGGGGGGAAGTGAGACTTCATTGTAGTGCAGATTTCCTTTGCAAGCTTGCTTGGTTGGCCAAAAAGGGCGTATGCGTTTTTTCCTGAATATATTCAGGAAAAAACGCATACGCCCTTTTTGGCCAAGTGCATCATTGTGGACGTTCTGCCTCTTTTCCTATGCTTTCAATGCAATTCCAGTCTACCTCCTGAAATCGGTTTCCTGCAATTCTGCCCCACTTTCAAGTCCTCTTGGCAGCCTTACTTCAGTCTATTTTTGGACGATAGCTGTCATTTATAACTCTGCAGGTTTGTGAATTAGAGTGTCCCTGAGCTCCTTTCTTCAACTCGCTTTCTTTTGAGCTGGCCGCAACACTGCAGGATGGCTTCAGGCCCTAATCTGGTTCCGGCACGGCACACTGAGCCTTTGGTTATTTCCTCTTCCTGGTTGGAAATGAGAGTTAAATTTGCCCGTCCAGACACCTCCAGCTAGCCTCTCATTGGTTCTCGCTATTCCTGTTCATCTTCCGCAGAAATTGCAAACTGGGCTAAACAGGAGGTTAAAGGCGCTGACTTTCCAAGTGGGGAGAGTGTTAGTAAAGCGTCTGGAATGTTGCACCCGAGTACCAGGGGAGGAAAACTGAGACATATTTGAACACGTCTCCCATTCACATGGTTGATCATACTTGGGTTCCACATGCATGTTTTAGCTGAAGGAAGAATACCTAAAACCTGGGTAGTTGAAACCCGTGGAATGGGTACCATGCAATATGACTTCAAAGGGTCTTCATTTGCTCACCGCACCTCTCCAATCCTATCACTGCTGCGTTTATGCCCCTGTACACATGCTTGATTCTCTTTCGGAGACATAGCAATCCATAGGTTTTAAGATACTTACTAGTCAGGTACATTCTTAGGCGTTTAATATGGGCTGTTGAGTCCATTTCGTTGAGCAAGGAGTAGCTCTTGTCTATTCCATATTTGGCTTAAGGAACTTTATCTGTGCTAATTTCAATCTCTGGTTTTATGCAGCACCCCAACTCACCTTTCCCCTTAAGCAAGCATAAATTGGTTTTCTAAATTTGAGACCCTGTTCTGTTCTGTAATTCAGTTCCTGTGTAGCCAAGTTTACATTCCGTGTATTACTGATATCTTATGATGTTTCTGTTTCTGTGTGACTTATTTCAGTTAGAATCATCATACCTGAATCCACTCATTGTGCTGCTAAGGGCCTGATGACACAGATTTCATTGCTGAGTGATATTGCTTTGTAAGTAAATACCACAACTTCTTTATCCATTTTTCAATTTCTGCGATGTTGAACTTGTACTGTAAATGAGGTTCTTGTAAACAGAGCCGTTCCAAACTTTGGGGTGGCTGTGTCTTTTTGATTTTAATTTCCCTAAGCTATAGGACCATAAGTGGAAGTGCCCTAGGCTCTGATTCTTTGTTTTTTAGATGTTTCAGGAAACACCATACACTTCTCCCGAGTGGTTGTTGGCAATTTACATCCCGCCCATCAGCATAACAAGGCTCCCAGTTCTCCATGACCTGTCCTGCCTTTCTGGATTTTACACTTTTTTCAGATGGCCCTTTTGACCGGGGGGAAGTGAGACTTCATTGTAGTGCAGATTTCCTTTGCAAGCTTGCTTGGTTGGCCAAAAAGGGCGTATGCGTTTTTTCCTGAATATATTCAGGAAAAAACGCATACGCCCTTTTTGGCCAAGTGCATCATTGTGGACGTTCTGCCTCTTTTCCTATGCTTTCAATGCAATTCCAGTCTACCTCCTGAAATCGGTTTCCTGCAATTCTGCCCCGCTTTCAAGTCCTCTTGGCAGCCTTACTTCAGTCTATTTTTGGACGATAGCTGTCATTTATAACTCTGCAGGTTTGTGAATTACAGTGCCCCTGAGCTCCTTTCTTCAACTCGCTTTCTTGTGACCTGGCCGCAACAAAGCAGGATGGCTTCAGGCCCTAATCTGGTTCCGGCCCGGCATGCTGAGCCTTTGGTTAATTCCTCTTCCTGGTGGGAAATGAGAGTTAAATTTGCCCGTCCAGACACCTCCAGCTAGCCTCTCATTGGTTCTCGCTATTCCTGTTCATCTTCCGCAGAAATTGCAAACTGGGCCAAACAGGAGGTTAAAGGCGCTGACTTTCCAAGTGGGCAGAGTGTTAGTAAAGCGTCTGGAATGTTGCACCCGAGTACCAGGGGAGGAATACTGAGACATATTTGAAGACATCTCCCATTCACATGGTTGATCATACTTGGGTTCCACATACATGTTTTAGCTGAAGGAAGAATACCTAAAACCTGGGTAGGTGAAACCCGTGGAATGGGTACCATGCAATATGACTTCAAAGGGTCTTCATTTGCTCACCGAACCTCTCCAATCCTATCACTGCTGCGTTTATGCCCCTGTACACATGCTTGATTCTCTTTCGGAGACATAGCAATCCATAGGTTTTAAGATACTTACTAGTCAGGTACATTCCTAGGCGTTTAATATGGGGTGTTGAGTCCATTTCGTTGAGCAAGGAGTAGCTCTTGTCTATTCCATATTTGGCTTAAGGAACTTTATCTGTGCTCATTTCAATCTCTAGTTTTATGCAGCACCCCAACTCACCTTTCCCCTTAAGCAAGCATAAGTTGGTTTTCTAAATTTGAGACCCTGTTCTGTTCTGTAATTCAGTTCCTGTGTAGCCAAGTTTACATTCCGTGTATTACTGATATCTTATGATGTTTCTTTTTCTGTGTGACTTATTTCAGTTAGAATCATCATACCTGAATCCACTCATTGTGCTGCTAAGGGCCTGATGACACAGATTTCATTGCTGAGTGATATTGCTTTGTAAGTAAATACCACAACTTCTTTATCCATTTTTCACTTTCTGCGATGTTGAAATTGTACTGTAAACGAGGTTCTTGTAAACAGAGCTGTTCCAAACTTTGGGGTAGCTGTGTCTTTTTGAGTTTAATTTCCCTAAGCTATAGGACCATAAGTGGAAGTGCCCTAGGTTCTGTTGCTTTGTTTTTTAGATGTTTCAGGAAACACCATACACTTCTCCCAAGCGGTTCTTGGCAATTTACATCCCGCCCATCAGCATAACAAGGCTCCCAGTTCTCCATGGCCTGTCCTGCCTTTCTGGATTTTACCCTTTTTTCAGATGGCCCTTTTGACCAGGGGGAAGTGAGACTTCATTGTAGTGCAGATTTCCTTTGCAAGCTTGCTTGGTTGGCCAAAAAGGGCGTATGCGTTTTTTCCTGAATATATTCAGGAAAAAACGCATACGCCCTTTTTGGCCAAGTGCATCATTGTGGACGTTCTGCCTCTTTTCCTATGCTTTCAATGCAATTCCAGTCTACCTCCTGAAATCGGTTTCCTGCAATTCTGCCCTGCTTTCAAGTCCTCTTGGCAGCCTTACTTCAGTCTATTTTTGGACGATAGCTGTCATTTATAACTCTGCAGGTTTGTGAATTACAGTGCCCCTGAGCTCCTTTCTTCAACTCGCTTTCTTGTGAGCTGGCCGCAACACCGCAGGATGGCTTCAGGCCCTAATCTGGTTTCGGCACGGCACGCTGAGCCTTTGGTTAATTCCTCTTCCTGGTGGGAAATGAGAGTTAAATTTGCCCGTCCAGACACCTCCAGCTAGTCTCTCATTGGTTCTCGCTATTCCTGTTCATTTTCCGCAGAAATTGCAAACTGGGCCAAACAGGAGGTTAAAGGCACTGACTCTCCAAGTCGGGAGAGTGTTAGTAAAGCGTCTGGAATGTTGCACCCGAGTACCAGGGTACGAAAACTGAGACATATTTGAACACGTCTCCCGATCACATGGTTGATCATACTCTAGGTTCCACATGCATGTTTTAGCTGAAGGAAGAATACCTTAAACCTGGGTATTTGAAACCCGTGGAATGGGTACCATGCAATATGACTTCAAAGGGTCTTCATTTGCTCACCGAACCTCTCCAATCCTATCACTCCTGCGTTTATGCCCCTGTACACATGCTTGATTCTCTTTCGGAGACATAGCAATCCATAGGTTTTAAGATACTTACTAGTCAGGTACATTCTTAGGCGTTTAATATGCGGTGTTGAGTCCATTTTGTTGAGCAAGGAGTAGCTCTTGTCTATTCCATATTTGGCTTAAGGAACTTTATCTGTGCTCATTTCAATCTCTGGTTTTATGCAGCACCCCAACTCACCTTTCCCCTTAAGCAAGCATAAGTTGGTTTTCTAAATTTGAGACCCTGTTCTGTTCTGTAATTCAGTTCCTGTGTAGCCAAGTTTACATTCCGTGTATTACTGATATCTTATGATGTTTCTTTTTCTGTGTGACTTATTTCAGTTAGAATCATCATACCTGAATCCACTCATTGTGCTGCTAAGGGCCTGATGACACAGATTTCATTGCTGAGTGATATTGCTTTGTAAGTAAATACCACAACTTTTTTATCCATTTTTCACTTTCTGTGATATTGAACTTGTACGGTAAACGAGGTTCTTGTAAACGGAGGCATCCCACACTTTGGGGTGGCTGTGTCTTTTTGATTTTAATTTCCCTAAGCTATAGGACCATAAGTGGAAGTGCCCTAGGCTCTGTTGCTTTGTTTTTTAGATGTTTCAGGAAACACCATACACTTCTCCTGAGTGTCTGTTGGCAATTTACATCCCGCCCATCAGCATAACAAGGCTCCCAGTTCTCCATGGCCTGTCCTGCCTTTCTGGATTTTACACTTTTTTCAGATGGCCCTTTTGACCGGGGGGAAGTGAGACTTCATTGTAGTGCAGATTTCCTTTGCAAGTTTGCTTGGTTGGCCAAAAAGGGCGTATGCGTTTCTTCCTGAATATATTCAAGAAAAAACGCATACGCCCTTTTTGGCCAAGTGCATCATTGTGGACGTTCTGCCTCTTTTCCTATGCTTTCAATGCAATTCCAGTCTACCTCCTGAAATCGGTTTCCTGCAATTCTGCCCCGCTTTCAAGTCCTCTTGGCAGCCTTACTTCAGTATATTTTTGGACGATAGCTGTCATTTATAACTCTGCAGGTTTGTGAATTACAGTGCCCCTGAGCTCCTTTCTTCAACTCGCTTTCTTGTGACCTGGCCGCAACACCGCAGGATGTCTTCAGGCCCTAATCTGGTTCTGGCACGGCATGCTGAGCCTTTGGTTAATTCCTCTTCCTGGTGGGAAATGAGAGTTAAATTTGCCCATCCAGACACCTCCAGCTAGTCTCTCATTGGTTCTCGCTATTCCTGTTCATCTTCCACAGAAATTGCAAACTGGGCCAAACAGGAGGTTAAAGGGACTGACTCTCCAAGTCGGGAGAGTGTTAGTAAAGCGTCTGGAATGTTGCACCCGAGTACCAGGGGAGGAAAACTGAGACATATTTGAACACGTCTCCCGTTCACATGGTTGATCATACTCTGGGTTCCACATGCATGTTTTAGCTGAAGGAAGAATACCTTAAACCTGGAGAGTTGAGACCCGTGTAATGGGTACCATGCAATATGACTTCAAAGGGTCTTCATTTGCTCAGCGAACCTCTCCAATCCTATCACTGCTGCGTTTATGCCCCTGTACACACGCTTGATTCTCTTTTGGAGACATAGCAATCCATAGGTTTTAAGATACTTACTAGTCAGGTACATTCTTAGGCGTTTAATATGGGGTTTTGAGTCCATTTCGTTGAGCAAGGAGTAGCTCTTGTCTATTCCATATTTGGCTTAAGGAACTTTATCTGTGCTCATTTCAATCTCTGGTTTTATGCAGCACCCCAACTCACCTTTCCCCTTAAGCAAGCATAAGTTGGTTTTCTAAATTTGAGACCCTGTTCTGTTTTGGAATGCAGTTCCTGTGTAGCCAAGTTTACATTCCGTGTATTAGTGATATCTTATGATGTTTCTTTTTCTGTGTGACTTATTTCAGTTAGAATCATCATACCTGAATCCACTCATTGTGCTGCTAAGGGCCTGATGACACAGATTTCATTGCTGAGTGATATTGCTTTGTAAGTAAATACCACAACTTCTTTATCCATTTTTCACTTTCTGCGATGTTGAACTTGTACTGTAAACGAGGTTCTTGTAAACAGAGCCGTTCCAAACTTTGGGGTGGCTGTGTCTTTTTCATTTTAATTTCCCTAAGCTATAGGACCATAAGTGGAAGTGCCCTAGGTTCTGTTGCTTTGTTTTTTAGTTGTTTCAGGAAACATCATACACTTCTCCCAAGTGGTTGTTGGCAATTTACATCCCGCCCATCAGCATAACAAGGCTCCCAGTTCTCCATGGCCTGTCCTGCCTTTCTGGATTTTACACTTTTTTCAGATGGCCCTTTTGACCGGGGGGAAGTGAGACTTCATTGTAGTGCAGATTTCCTTTGCAAGCTTGCTTGGTTGGCCAAAAAGGGCGTATGCGTTTTTTCCTGAATATATTCAGGAAAAAACGCATACGCCCTTTTTGGCCAAGTGCATCATTGTGGACGTTCTGCCTCTTTTCCTATGCTTTCAATGCAATTCCAGTCTACCTCCTGAAATCGGTTTCCTGCAATTCTGCCCCGCTTTCAAGTCCTCTTGGCAGCCTTACTTCAGTCTATTTTTGGACGATAGCTGTCATTTATAACTCTGCAGGTTTGTGAATTACAGTGCCCCTGAGCTCCTTTCTTCAACTCGCTTTCTTGTGAGCTGTCCGCAACACCGCAGGATGGCTTCAGGCCCTAATCTGGTTCCGGCCCGGCATGCTGAGCCTTTGGTTAATTCCTCTTCCTGGTGGGAAATGAGAGTTGAATTTGCCCGTCCAGACACCTCCAGCTAGCCTCTCATTGGTTCTCGCTATTCCTGTTCATCTTCCGCAGAAATTGCAAACTGGGCCAAACAGGAGGTGAAAGGGACTGACTCTCCAAGTCGGGAGAGTGTTAGTAAAGCGTCTGGAATGTTGCACCCGAGTACCAGGGGAGGAAAACTGAGACATATTTGAACACGTCTCCCGTTCACATGGTTGATCATACTCTGGGTTCCACATGCATGTTTTAGCTGAAGGAAGAATACCTTAAACCTGGAGAGTTGAGACCCGTGTAATGGGTACCATGCAATATGACTTCAAAGGGTCTTCATTTGCTCACCGAACCTCTCCAATCCTATCACTGCTGCGTTTATGTCCCTGTACACATGCTTGATTCTCTTTCAGAGACATAGCAATCCATAGGTTGTAAGATACTTACTAGTCAGGTACATTCTTAGGCGTTTAATATGCGGTGTTGAGACCGTTTCGTTGAGCAAGGAGTAGCTCTTGTCTATTCCATATTTAACTTAAGGAACTTTATCTGTGCTCATTTCAATCTCTGGTTTTATGCAGCACCCCAACTCACCTTTCCGTTTAAGCAAGCATAAGTTGGTTTTCTAAATTTGAGACCCTGTTCTGTTCTGTAATTCAGTTCCTGTGTAGCCAAGTTTACATTCCGTGTATTACTGATATCTTATGATGTTTCTTTTTCTGTGTGACTTATTTCAGTTAGAATCATCATACCTGAATCCACTCATTGTGCTGCTAAGGGCCTGATGACACAGATTTCATTGCTGAGTGATATTGCTTTGTAAGTAAATACCACAACTTCTTTATCCATTTTTCACTTTCTGCGATGTTGAACTTGTACTGTAAACGAGGTTCTTGTAAACAGAGCCGTTCGAAACTTTGGGGTGGCTGTGTCTTTTTGATTTTAATTTCCCTAAGCTATAGGACCATAAGTGGAAGTGCCCTAGGTTCTGTTGCTTTGTTTTTTAGATGTTTCAGGAAACACCATACACTTCACCAGAGTGGCTGTTGGCAATTTACATCCCGCCCATCAGCATAACAAGGCTCCCAGTTCTCCATGGCCTGTCCTGCCTTTCTGGATTTTACACTTTTTTCAGATGGCCCTTTTGACCGGGGGGAAGTGAGACTTCATTGTAGTGCAGATTTCCTTTGCAAGCTTGCTTGGTTGGCCAAAAAGGGCGTATGCGTTTTTTCCTGAATATATTCAGGAAAAAACGCATACGCCCTTTTTGGCCAAGTGCATCATTGTGGACGTTCTGCCTCTTTTCCTATGCTTTCAGTGCAATTCCAGTCTACCTCCTGAAATCGGTTTCCTGCAATTCTGCCCCGCTTTCAAGTCCTCTTGGCAGCCTTACTTCAGTCTATTTTTCGACGATAGCTGTCATTTATAACTCTGCAGGTTTGTGAATTACAGTGCCCCTGAGCTCCTTTCTTCAACTTGCTTTCTTGTGACCTGGCCGCAACACCGCAGGATGGCTTCAGGCCCTAATCTGGTTCCGGCCCGGCATGCTGAGCCTTTGGTTAATTCCTCTTCCTGGTGGGAAATGAGAGTTGAATTTGCCCATCCAGACACCTCCAGGTAGCCTCTCATTGGTTCTCGCTATTCCTGTTCATCTTCCGCAGAAATTGCAAACTGGGCCAAACAGGAGGTTAAAGGGACTGACTCTCCAAGTCGGGAGAGTGTTAGTAAAGCGTCTGGAATGTTGCACCCGAGTACCAGGGGAGGAAAACTGAGACATATTTGAACACGTCTCCCGTTCACATGGTTGATCATACTCTGGGTTCCACATGCATGTTTTAGCTGAAGGAAGAATACCTTAAACCTGGAGAGTTGAGACCCGTGTAATGGGTACCATGCAATATGACTTCAAAGGGTCTTCATTTGCTCAGCGAACCTCTCCAATCCTATCACTGCTGCGTTTATGCCCCTGTACACATGCTTGATTCTCTTTCAGAGACATAGCAATCCATAGGTTGTAAGATACTTACTAGTCAGGTACATTCTTAGGCATTTAATATGGGGTGTTGAGTCCGTTTCGTTGAGCAAGGAGTAGCTCTTGTCTATTCCATATTTAACTTAAGGAACTTTATCTGTGTTCATTTCAATCTCTGGTTTTATGCAGCACCCCAACTCACCTTTCCCTTTAAGCAAGCATAAGTTGGTTTTCTAAATTTGAGACCCTGTTCTGTTCTGTAATTCAGTTCCTGTGTACCCAAGTTTACATTCCGTGTATTACTGATATCTTATGATGTTTCTTTTTCTGTGTGACTTATTTCAGTTAGAATCATCATACCTGAATCCACTCATTGTGCTGCTAAGGGCCTTGTGACACAGATTTCATTGCTGAGTGATATTGCTTTGTAAGTAAATACCACAACTTCTTTATCCATTTTTCACTTTCTGCGATGTTGAACTTGTACTGTAAACGAGGTTCTTGTAAACAGAGCCGTTCGAAACTTTGGGGTGGCTGTGTCTTTTTGATTTTAATTTCCCTAAGCTATAGGACCATAAGTGGAAGTGCCCTAGGTTCTGTTGCTTTGTTTTTTAGATGTTTCAGGAAACACCATACACTTCTCCGGAGTGGTTGTTGGCAATTTACATCCCGCCCATCAGCATAACAAGGCTCCCAGTTCTCCATGGCCTGTCCTGCCTTTCTGGATTTTACACTTTTTTCAGATGGCCCTTTTGACCGGGGGGAAGTGAGACTTCATTGTAGTGCAGATTTCCTTTGCAAGCTTGCTTGGTTGGCCAAAAAGGGCGTATGCGTTTTTTCCTGAATATATTCAGGAAAAAACGCATACGCCCTTTTTGGCCAAGTGCATCATTGTGGACGTTCTGCCTCTTTTCCTATGCTTTCAATGCAATTCCAGTCTACCTCCTGAAATCGGTTTCCTGCAATTCTGCCCCGCTTTCAAGTCCTCTTGGCAGCCTTACTTCAGTCTATTTTTGGACGATAGCTGTCATTTATAACTCTGCAGGTTTGTGAATTACAGTGCCCCTGAGCTCCTTTCTTCAACTCACTTTCTTGTGAGCTGGCCGCAACACCGCAGGATGGCTTCAGGCCCTAATCTGGTTCCGGCCCGGCATGCTGAGCCTTTGGTTAATTCCTCTTCCTGGTGGGAAATGAGAGTTAAATTTGCCCGTCCAGACACCTCCAGCTAGCCTCTCATTGGTTCTCGCTATTCCTGTTCATCTTCCGCAGAAATTGCAAACTGGGCCAAACAGGAGGTTAAAGGGACTGACTCTCCAAGTCGGGAGAGTGTTAGTAAAGCGTCTGGAATGTTGCACCCGAGTACCAGGGGAGGAAAACTGAGACATATTTGAACACGTCTCCCGTTCACATGGTTGATCATACTCTGGGTTCCACATGCATGTTTTAGCTGAAGGAAGAATACCTTAAACCTGGAGAGTTGAGACCCGTGTAATGGGTACCATGCAATATGACTTCAAAGGGTCTTCATTTGCTCACCGAACCTCTCCAATCCTATCACTGCTGCGTTTATGCCCCTGTACACACGCTTGATTCTCTTTTGGAGACATAGCAATCCATAGGTTTTAAGATACTTACTAGTCAGGTACATTCTTAGGCGTTTAATATGGGGTTTTGAGTCCATTTCGTTGAGCAAGGAGTAGCTCTTGTCTATTCCATATTTGGCTTAAGGAACTTTATCTGTGCTCATTTCAATC
This sequence comes from Delphinus delphis, assembly GCF_949987515.2. Taxonomy (NCBI): domain Eukaryota; kingdom Metazoa; phylum Chordata; class Mammalia; order Artiodactyla; family Delphinidae; genus Delphinus; species Delphinus delphis. The sequence goes on along the minus strand of NW_027192760.1, from coordinate 528,594 downwards.
TCTGGTTTTATGCAGCACCCCAACTCACCTTTCCCCTTAAGCAAGCATAAGTTGGTTTTCTAAATTTGAGACCCTGTTCTGTTTTGGAATGCAGTTCCTGTGTAGCCAAGTTTACATTCCGTGTATTAGTGATATCTTATGATGTTTCTTTTTCTGTGTGACTTATTTCAGTTAGAATCATCATACCTGAATCCACTCATTGTGCTGCAAAGGGCCTGATGACACAGATTTCATTGCTGAGTGATATTGCTTTGTAAGTAAATACCACAACTTCTTTATCCATTTTTCACTTTCTGCGATGTTGAACTTGTACTGTAAACGAGGTTCTTGTAAACAGAGCCATTCCAAACTTTGGGGTGGCTGTGTCTTTTTCATTTTAATTTCCCTAAGCTATAGGACCATAAGTGGAAGTGCCCTAGGTTCTGTTGCTTTGTTTTTTAGATGTTTCAGGAAACACCATACACTTCTCCCAAGTGGTTGTTGGCAATTTACATCCCGCCCATCAGCATAACAAGGCTCCCAGTTCTCCATGGCCTGTCCTGCCTTTCTGGATTTTACACTTTTTTCAGATGGCCCTTTTGACCGGGGGGAAGTGAGACTTCATTGTAGTGCAGATTTCCTTTGCAAGCTTGCTTGGTTGGCCAAAAAGGGCGTATGCGTTTTTTCCTGAATATATTCAGGAAAAAACGCATACGCCCTTTTTGGCCAAGTGCATCATTGTGGACGTTCTGCCTCTTTTCCTATGCTTTCAATGCAATTCCAGTCTACCTCCTGAAATCGGTTTCCTGCAATTCTGCCCCGCTTTCAAGTCCTCTTGGCAGCCTTACTTCAGTCTATTTTTGGACGATAGCTGTCATTTATAACTCTGCAGGTTTGTGAATTACAGTGCCCCTGAGCTCCTTTCTTCAACTCGCTTTCTTGTGAGCTGGCCGCAACACCGCAGGATGGCTTCAGGCCCTAATCTGGTTCCGGCCCGGCATGCTGAGCCTTTGGTTAATTCCTCTTCCTGGTGGGAAATGAGAGTTGAATTTGCCCATCCAGACACCTCCAGGTAGCCTCTCATTGGTTCTCGCTATTCCTGTTCATCTTCCGCAGAAATTGCAAACTGGGCCAAACAGGAGGTTAAAGGGACTGACTCTCCAAGTCGGGAGAGAGTTAGTAAAGCGTCTGGAATGTTGCACCCGAGTACCAGGGGAGGAAAACTGAGACATATTTGAACACGTCTCCCGTTCACATGGTTGATCATACTCTGGGTTCCACATGCATGTTTTAGCTGAAGGAAGAATACCTTAAACCTGGAGAGTTGAGACCCGTGTAATGGGTACCATGCAATATGACTTCAAAGGGTCTTCATTTGCTCACCGAACCTCTCCAATCCTATCACTGCTGCGTTTATGCCCCTGTACACACGCTTGATTCTCTTTTGGAGACATAGCAATCCATAGGTTTTAAGATACTTACTAGTCAGGTACATTCTTAGGCGTTTAATATGGGGTTTTGAGTCCATTTCGTTGAGCAAGGAGTAGCTCTTGTCTATTCCATATTTGGCTTAAGGAACTTTATCTGTGCTCATTTCAATCTCTGGTTTTATGCAGCACCCCAACTCACCTTTCCCCTTAAGCAAGCATAAGTTGGTTTTCTAAATTTGAGACCCTGTTCTGTTTTGGAATGCAGTTCCTGTGTAACCAAGTTTACATTCCGTGTATTAGTGATATCTTATGATGTTTCTTTTACTGTGTGACTTATTTCAGTTAGAATCATCATACCTGAATCCACTCATTGTGCTGCTAAGGGCCTGATGACATAGATTTCATTGCTGAGTGATATTGCTTTGTAAGTAAATACCACAACTTCTTTATCCATTTTTCACTTTCTGCGATGTTGAACTTGTACGGTAAACGAGGTTCTTGTAAACGGAGGCGTCCCAAACTTTGGGGTGGCTGTGTCTTTTTGATTTTAATTTCCCTAAGCTATAGGACCATAAGTGGAAGTGCCCTAGGCTCTGATTCTTTGTTTTTTAGATGTTTCAGGAAACACCATACACTTCTCCTGAGTGGTTGTTGGCAATTTACATCCCGCCCATCAGCATAACAAGGCTCCCAGTTCTCCATGGCCTGTCCTGCCTTTCTGGATTTTACACTTTTATCAGATGGCCCTTTTGACCGGGGGGAAGTGAGACTTCATTGTAGTGCAGATTTCCTTTGCAAGCTTGCTTGGTTGGCCAAAAAGGGCGTATGCGTTTTTTCCTGAATATATTCAGGAAAAAACGCATACGCCCTTTTTGGCCAAGTGCATCATTGTGGACGTTCTGCCTCTTTTCCTATGCTTTCAATGCAATTCCAGTCTACCTCCTGAAATCGGTTTCCTGCAATTCTGCCCCGCTTTCAAGTCCTCTTGGCAGCCTTACTTCAGTATATTTTTGGACGATAGCTGTCATTTATAACTCTGCAGGTTTGTGAATTACAGTGCCCCTGAGCTCCTTTCTTCAACTCGCTTTCTTTTGAGCTGGCCGCAACACCGCAACACTCGCTTTCTTTTGAGATGGCTTCAGGCCCTAATCTGGTTCCGGTACGGCACGCTGAGCCTTTGGTTATTTCCTCTTCCTGGTGGGAAATGAGAGTTAAATTTGCCCGTCCAGACATCTCCAGCTAGCCTCTCATTGGTTCTCGCTATTCCTGTTCATCTTCCGCAGAAATTGGAAACTATGCCAAACAGGAGGTTAAAGGCGCTGACTCTCCAAGTGGGGAGAGTGTTAGTAAAGCGTCTGGAATGTTGCACCCGAGTACCAGGGGAGGAAAACTGAGACATATTTGAACACGTCTCCCGTTCACATGGTTGATCATACTCTGGGTTCCACAAGCATGTTTTAGCTGAAGGAAGAATACCTTAAACCTGGAGAGTTGAGACCCGTGTAATGGGTACCATGCAATATGACTTCAAAGTGTCTTCATTTGCTCACCGAACCTCTCCAATCCTATCACTGCTGCGTTTATGCCCCTGTACACACGCTTGATTCTCTTTTGGAGACATAGCAATCCATAGGTTTTAAGATACTCACTAGTCAGGTACATTCTTAGGCGTTTAATATGGGGTTTTGAGTCCATTTCGTTGAGCAAGGAGTAGCTCTTGTCTATTCCATATTTGGCTTAAGGAACTTTATCTGTGCTCATTTCAATCTCTGGTTTTATGCAGCACCCCAACTCACCTTTCCCCTTAAGCAAGCATAAGTTGGTTTTCTAAATTTGAGACCCTGTTCTGTTTTGGAATGCAGTTCCTGTGTAGCCAAGTTTACATTCCGTGTATTACTGATATCTTATGATGTTTCTTTTACTGTGTGACTTATTTCAGTTAGAATCATCATACCTGAATCCACTCATTGTGCTGCTAAGGGCCTGATGACACAGATTTCATTGCTGAGTGATATTGCTTTGTAAGTAAATACCACAACTTCTTTATCCATTTTTCACTTTCTGCGATGTTGAACTTGTACTGTAAACGAGGTTCTTGTAAACAGAGCCGTTCCAAACTTTGGGGTGGCTGTGTCTTTTTCATTTTAATTTCCCTAAGCTATAGGACCATAAGTGGAAGTGCCCTAGGTTCTGTTGCTTTGTTTTTTAGTTGTTTCAGGAAACACCATACACTTCTCCCAAGTGGTTGTTGGCAATTTACATCCCGCCCATCAGCATAACAAGGCTCCCAGTTCTCCATGGCCTGTCCTGCCTTTCTGGATTTTACACTTTTTTCAGATGGCCCTTTTGACCGGGGGGAAGTGAGACTTCATTGTAGTGCAGATTTCCTTTGCAAGCTTGCTTGGTTGGCCAAAAAGGGCGTATGCGTTTTTTCCTGAATATATTCAGGAAAAAACGCATACGCCCTTTTTGGCCAAGTGCATCATTGTGGACGTTCTGCCTCTTTTCCTATGCTTTCAATGCAATTCCAGTCTACCTCCTGAAATCGGTTTCCTGCAATTCTGCCCCGCTTTCAAGTTCTCTTGGCAGCCTTACTTCAGTCTATTTTTGGACGATAGCTGTCATTTATAACTCTGAAGGTTTGTGAATTACAGTGCCCCTAGCTCCTTTCTTCAACTCGCTTTCTTGTGAGCTGGACGCAACACCGCAGGTTGGCTTCAGGCCCTAATCTGGTTCCGGCCCGGCATGCTGAGCCTTTGGTTAATTCCTCTTCCTGGTGGGAAATGAGAGTTGAATTTGCCCGTTCAGAGACCTCCAGCTAGTCTCTCATTGGTTCTCGCTATTCCTGTTCATCTTCCGCAGAAATTGCAAACTGGGCCAAACAGGAGGTTAAAGGGACTGACTCTCCAAGTCGGGAGAGAGTTAGTAAAGCGTCTGGAATGTTGCACCCGAGTACCAGGGGAGGAAAACTGAGACATATTTGAACACGTCTCCCGTTCACATGGTTGATCATACTCTGGGTTCCACATGCATGTTTTAGCTGAAGGAAGAATACCTTAAACCTGGAGAGTTGAGACCCGTGTAATGGGTACCATGCAATATGACTTCAAAGGGTCTTCATTTGCTCACCGAACCTCTCCAATCCTATCACTGCTGCGTTTATGCCCCTGTACACATGCTTGATTCTCTTTTGGAGACATAGCAATCCATAGGTTTTAAGATACTTACTAGTCAGGTACATTCTTAGGCGTTTAATATGGGGTTTTGAGTCCATTTCGTTGAGCAAGGAGTAGCTCTTGTCTATTCCATATTTGGCTTAAGGAACTTTATCTGTGCTCATTTCAATCTCTGGTTTTATGCAGCACCCCAACTCACCTTTCCCCTTAAGCAAGCATAAGTTGGTTTTCTAAATTTGAGACCCTGTTCTGTTTTGGAATGCAGTTCCTGTGTAGCCAAGTTTACATTCCGTGTATTAGTGATATCTTATGATGTTTCTTTTTCTGTGTGACTTATTTCAGTTAGAATCATCATACCTGAATCCACTCATTGTGCTGCTAAGTGCCTGATGACACAGATTTCATTGCTGAGTGATATTGCTTTGTAAGTAAATACCACAACTTCTTTATCCATTTTTCACTTTCTGCGATGTTGAACTTGTACTGTAAACGAGGTTCTTGTAAACAGAGCCGTTCCAAACTTTGGGGTGGCTGTGTCTTTTTCATTTTAATTTCCCTAAGCTATAGGACCATAAGTGGAAGTGCCCTAGGTTCTGTTGCTTTGTTTTTTAGTTGTTTCAGGAAACACCATACACTTCTCCGGAGTGGTTGTTGGCAATTTACATCCCGCCCATCAGCATAACAAGGCTCCCAGTTCTCCATGGCCTGTCCTGCCTTTCTGGATTTTACACTTTTTTCAGATGGCCCTTTTGACCGGGGGGAAGTGAGACTTCATTGTAGTGCAGATTTCCTTTGCAAGCTTGCTTGGTTGGCCAAAAAGGGCGTATGCGTTTTTTCCTGAATATATTCAGGAAAAAACGCATACGCCCTTTTTGGCCAAGTGCATCATTGTGGACGTTCTGCCTCTTTTCCTATGCTTTCAATGCAATTCCAGTCTACCTCCTGAAATCGGTTTCCTGCAATTCTGCCCCGCTTTCAAGTTCTCTTGGCAGCCTTACTTCAGTCTATTTTTGGACGATAGCTGTCATTTATAACTCTGCAGGTTTGTGAATTACAGTGCCCCTAGCTCCTTTCTTCAACTCGCTTTCTTGTGAGCTGGACGCAACACCGCAGGTTGGTTTCAGGCCCTAATCTGGTTCCGGCCCGGCATGCTGAGCCTTTGGTTAATTCCTCTTCCTGGTGGGAAATGAGAGTTAAATTTGCCCGTCCAGAAACCTCCAGCTAGCCTCTCATTGGTTCTCGCTATTCCTGTTCATCTTCCGCAGAAATTGCAAACTGGGCCAAACAGGAGGTTAAAGGGACTGACTCTCCAAGTCGGGAGAGTGTTAGTAAAGCGTCTGGAATGTTGCACCCGAGTACCAGGGGAGGAAAACTGAGACATATTTGAACACGTCTCCCGTTCACATGGTTGATCATACTCTGGGTTCCACATGCATGTTTTAGCTGAAGGAAGAATACCTTAAACCTGGAGAGTTGAGACCCGTGTAATGGGTACCATGCAATATGACTTCAAAGGGTCTTCATTTGCTCACCGAACCTCTCCAATCCTACCACTGCTGCGTTTATGCCCCTGTACACACGCTTGATTCTCTTTTGGAGACATAGCAATCCATAGGTTTTAAGATACTTACTAGTCAGGTACATTCTTAGGCGTTTAATATGGGGTTTTGAGTCCATTTCGTTGAGCAAGGAGTAGCTCTTGTCTATTCCATATTTGGCTTAAGGAACTTTATCTGTGCTCATTTCAATCTCTGGTTTTATGCAGCACCCCAACTCACCTTTCCCCTTAAGCAAGCATAAGTTGGTTTTCTAAATTTGAGACCCTGTTCTGTTTTGGAATGCAGTTCCTGTGTAACCAAGTTTACATTCCGTGTATTAGTGATATCTTATGATGTTTCTTTTACTGTGTGACTTATTTCAGTTAGAATCATCATACCTGAATCCACTCATTGTGCTGCTAAGGGCCTGATGACATAGATTTCATTGCTGAGTGATATTGCTTTGTAAGTAAATACCACAACTTCTTTATCCATTTTTCACTTTCTGCGATGTTGAACTTGTACGGTAAACGAGGTTCTTGTAAACGGAGGCGTCCCAAACTTTGGGGTGGCTGTGTCTTTTTGATTTTAATTTCCCTAAGCTATAGGACCATAAGTGGAAGTGCCCTAGGCTCTGATTCTTTGTTTTTTAGATGTTTCAGGAAACACCATACACTTCTCCTGAGTGGTTGTTGGCAATTTACATCCCGCCCATCAGCATAACAAGGCTCCCAGTTCTCCATGGCCTGTCCTGCCTTTCTGGATTTTACACTTTTATCAGATGGCCCTTTTGACCGGGGGGAAGTGAGACTTCATTGTAGTGCAGATTTCCTTTGCAAGCTTGCTTGGTTGGCCAAAAAGGGCGTATGCGTTTTTTCCTGAATATATTCAGGAAAAAACGCATACGCCCTTTTTGGCCAAGTGCATCATTGTGGACGTTCTGCCTCTTTTCCTATGCTTTCAATGCAATTCCAGTCTACCTCCTGAAATCGGTTTCCTGCAATTCTGCCCCGCTTTCAAGTCCTCTTGGCAGCCTTACTTCAGTATATTTTTGGACGATAGCTGTCATTTATAACTCTGCAGGTTTGTGAATTACAGTGCCCCTGAGCTCCTTTCTTCAACTCGCTTTCTTGTGAGCTGGCCGCAACACCGCAACACTCTCTTTCTTTTGAGATGGCTTCAGGCCCTAATCTGGTTCCGGTACGGCACGCTGAGCCTTTGGTTATTTCCTCTTCCTGGTGGGAAATGAGAGTTAAATTTGCCCGTCCAGACATCTCCAGCTAGCCTCTCATTGGTTCTCGCTATTCCTGTTCATCTTCCGCAGAAATTGGAAACTGTGCCAAACAGGAGGTTAAAGGCGCTGACTCTCCAAGTGGGGAGAGTGTTAGTAAAGCGTCTGGAATGTTGCACCCGAGTACCAGGGGAGGAAAACTGAGACATATTTGAACACGTCTCCCGTTCACATGGTTGATCATACTCTGGGTTCCACAAGCATGTTTTAGCTGAAGGAAGAATACCTTAAACCTGGAGAGTTGAGACCCGTGTAATGGGTACCATGCAATATGACTTCAAAGGGTCTTCATTTGCTCACCGAACCTCTCCAATCCTATCACTGCTGCATTTATGCCCCTGTACACACGCTTGATTCTCTTTTGGAGACATAGCAATCCATAGGTTTTAAGATACTCACTAGTCAGGTACATTCTTAGGCGTTTAATATGGGGTTTTGAGTCCATTTCGTTGAGCAAGGAGTAGCTCTTGTCTATTCCATATTTGGCTTAAGGAACTTTATCTGTGCTCATTTCAATCTCTGGTTTTATGCAGCACCCCAACTCACCTTTCCCCTTAAGCAAGCATAAGTTGGTTTTCTAAATTTGAGACCCTGTTCTGTTTTGGAATGCAGTTCCTGTGTAGCCAAGTTTACATTCCGTGTATTACTGATATCTTATGATGTTTCTTTTACTGTGTGACTTATTTCAGTTAGAATCATCATACCTGAATCCACTCATTGTGCTGCTAAGGGCCTGATGACACAGATTTCATTGCTGAGTGATATTGCTTTGTAAGTAAATACCACAACTTCTTTATCCATTTTTCACTTTCTGCGATGTTGAACTTGTACTGTAAACGAGGTTCTTGTAAACAGAGCCGTTCCAAACTTTGGGGTGGCTGTGTCTTTTTCATTTTAATTTCCCTAAGCTATAGGACCATAAGTGGAAGTGCCCTAGGTTCTGTTGCTTTGTTTTTTAGTTGTTTCAGGAAACACCATACACTTCTCCCAAGTGGTTGTTGGCAATTTACATCCCGCCCATCAGCATAACAAGGCTCCCAGTTCTCCATGGCCTGTCCTGCCTTTCTGGATTTTACACTTTTTTCAGATGGCCCTTTTGACCGGGGGGAAGTGAGACTTCATTGTAGTGCAGATTTCCTTTGCAAGCTTGCTTGGTTGGCCAAAAAGGGCGTATGCGTTTTTTCCTGAATATATTCAGGAAAAAACGCATACGCCCTTTTTGGCCAAGTGCATCATTGTGGACGTTCTGCCTCTTTTCCTATGCTTTCAATGCAATTCCAGTCTACCTCCTGAAATCGGTTTCCTGCAATTCTGCCCCGCTTTCAAGTCCTCTTGGCAGCCTTACTTCAGTCTATTTTTGGACGATAGCTGTCATTTATAACTCTGCAGGTTTGTGAATTACAGTGCCCCTGAGCTCCTTTCTTCAACTCGCTTTCTTGTGAGCTGGCCGCAACACCGCAGGATGGCTTCAGGCCCTAATCTGGTTCCGGCCTGGCATGCTGAGCCTTTGGTTAATTCCTCTTCCTGGTGGGAAATGAGAGTTAAATTTGCCCGTCCAGACACCTCCAGCTAGCCTCTCATTGGTTCTCGCTATTCCTGTTCATCTTCCGCAGAAATTGCAAACTGGGCCAAACAGGAGGTTAAAGGGACTGACTCTCCAAGTGGGGAGAGTGTTAGTAAAGCGTCTGGAATGTTGCACCCGAGTACCAGGGGAGGAAAACTGAGACATATTTGAACACGTCTCCCGTTCACATGGTTGATCATACTCTGGGTTCCACAAGCATGTTTTAGCTGAAGGAAGAATACCTTAAACCTGGAGAGTTGAGACCCGTGTAATGGGTACCATGCAATATGACTTCAAAGGGTCTTCATTTGCTCACCGAACCTCTCCAATCCTATCACTGCTGCGTTTATGACCCTTGTACACACGCTTGATTCTCTTTTGGAGACATAGCAATCCATAAGTTTTAAGATACTTACTAGTCAGGTATATTCTTAGGCGTTTAATATGGGGTGTTGAGTCCATTTCGTTGAGCAAGGAGTAGCTCTTGTCTATTCCATATTTGGCTTAAGGAACTTTATCTGTGCTCATTTCAATCTCTGGTTTTATGCAGCACCCCAACTCACCTTTCGCCTTAAGCAAGCATAAGTTGGTTTTCTAAATTTGAGACCCTGTTCTGTTCTGTAATTCAGTTCCTGTGTAGCCAAGTTTACATTCCGTGTATTAGTGATATCTTATGATGTTTCTTTTTCTGTGTGACTTATTTCAGTTAGAATCATCGTACCTGAATCCACTCATTAATCTGCTACGGGCCTGATGACATAGATTTCATTGCTGAGTGATACTGCATTGTACGTAAATACGACAAGTTCTTTATCCATTTTTCACTTTCTGTGATATTGAACTTGTATGGTAAACGAGGTTCTTGTAAACGGAGGCGTCCCAAACTTTGGGGTGGCTGTGTCTTTTTGATTTTAATTTCCCTAAGCTATAGGACCATAAGCGGAAGTGCCCTAGGCTCTGTTGCTTTGTTTTTAGATGTTTCAGGAAACACCATACAGTTCTCCGGAGTGGTTGTTGGCAATTTACATCCCGCCCATCAGCATAACAAGGCTCCCAGTTCTCCATGGCCTGTCCTGCCTTTCTGGATTTTACACTATTTTCAGATGGCCCTTTTGACCGGGGGGAAGTGAGACTTCATTGTAGTGCAGATTTCCTTTGCAAGCTTGCTTGGTTGGCCAAAAAGGGCGTATGCGTTTTTTCCTGAATATATTCAGGAAAAAACGCATACGCCCTTTTTGGCCAAGTGCATCATTGTGGACGTTCTGCCTCTTTTCCTATGCTTTCAATGCAATTCCAGTCTACCTCCTGAAATCGGTTTCCTGCAATTCTGCCCCGCTTTCAAGTCCTCTTGGCAGCCTTACTTCAGTCTATTTTTGGACGATAGCTGTCATTTATAACTCTGCAGGTTTGTGAATTACAGTGCCCCTGAGCTCCTTTCTTCAACTCGCTTTCTTGTGAGCTGGCCGCAACACCGCAGGATTTGCTTCAGGCCCTAATCTGGTTCCGGCACGGCACGCTGAGCCTTTGGTTAATTCCTCTTCCTGGTGGGAAATGAGAGTTAAATTTGCCTGTCCAGACACCTCCAGCTAGTCTCTCATTGGTTCTCGCTATTCCTGTTCATCTTCCGCAGAAATTGCAAACTGGGCCAAACAGGAGGTTAAAGGGACTGACTCTCCAAGTCGGGAGAGTGTTAGTAAAGCGTCTGGAATGTTGCACCCGAGTACCAGGGTACGAAAACTGAGACATATTTGAACACGTCTCCCGTTCACATGGTTGATCATACTCTGGGTTCCACATGCATGTTTTAACTGAAGGAAGAATACCTTAAACCTGGGTAGTTGAAACCCGTGGAATGGGTACCATGCAATATGACTTCAAAGGGTCTTCATTTGCTCACCAAACCTCTCCAATCCTATCACTGCTGCGTTTATGCCCCTGTACACATGCTTGATTCTCTTTCGGAGACATAGCAATCCATAGGTTTTAAGATACTTACAAGTCAGGTACATTCTTAGGCGTTTAATATGCGGTGTTGAGTCCATTTCGTTGAGCAAGGAGTAGCTCTTGTCTATTCCATATTTGGCTTAAGGAACTTTATCTGTGCTCATTTCAATCTCTGGTTTTATGCAGCACCCCAACTCACCTTTACCCTTAAGCAAGCATAAGTTGGTTTTCTAAATTTGAGACCCTGTTCTGTTCTGTAATTCAGTTCCTGTGTAGCCAAGTTTACATTCCGTGTATTACTGATACCTTATGATGTTTCTTTTTCTGTGTGACTTATTTCAGTTAGAATCATCATACCTGAATCCACTCATTGTGCTGCTAAGGGCCTGGTGACACAGATTTCATTGCTGAGTGATATTGCTTTGTAAGTAAATACCACAACTTCTTTATCCATTTTTCAATTTCTGCAATGTTGAACTTGTACTGTAAACGAGGTTCTTGTAAACAGAGGCGTCCCAAACTTTGGGGTGGCTGTGTCTTTTTGATTTTAATTTCCCTAAGCTATAGGACCATAAGTGGCAGTGTCCTAGGCTCTGTTGCTTTGTTTTTTAGATGTTTCAGGAAACACCATACACTTCTCCCGAGTGTCTGTTGGCAATTTACATCCCGCCCATCAACATAACAAGGCTCCCAGTTCTCCATGGCCTGTCCTGCCTTTCTGGATTTTACACTTTTTTCAGATGGCCCTTTTGACCGGGGGGAAGTGAGACTTCATTGTAGTGCAGATTTCCTTTGCAAGCTTGCTTGGTTGGCCAAAAAGGGCGTATGCGTTTTTTCCTGAATATATTCAGGAAGAAACGCATACGCCCTTTTTGGCCAAGTGCATCATTGTGGACGTTCTGCCTCTTTTCCTATGCTTTCAATGCAATTCCAGTCTACCTCCTGAAATCGGTTTCCTGCAATTCTGCCCCGCTTTCAAGTCCTCTTGGCAGCCTTACTTCAGTCTATTTTTGGACGATAGCTGTCATTTATAACTCTGCAGGTTTGTGAATTACAGTGCCCCTGACCTCCTTTCTTCAACTCGCTTTCTTTTGAGCTGGCCGCAACACCGCAGGATGGCTTCAGGCCCTAATCTGGTTCCGGCACGGCACGCTGAGTCTTTGGTTAATTCCTCTTCCTGGTGGGAAATGAGAGTTACATTTGCCCGTCCAGACACCTCCAGCTAGTCTCTCATTGGTTCTCGCTATTCCTGTTCATCTTCCGCAGAAATTGCAAACTGGGCCAAACAGGAGGTTAAAGGGACTGACTCTCCAAGTCGAGAGAGTGTTAGTAAAGCGTCTGGAATGTTGCACCCGAGTACCAGGGTACGAAAACTGAGACATATTTGAACACGTCTCCCGATCACATGGTTGATCATACTCTGGGTTCCACATGCATGTTTTAGCTGAAGGAAGAATACCTTAAAGCTGGGTAGTTGAAACCCGTGGAATGGGTACCATGCAATATGACTTCAAAGGGTCTTCATTTGCTCACCAAACCTCTCCAATCCTATCACTGCTGCGTTTATGCCCCTGTACACATGCTTGATTCTCTTTCGGAGACATAGCAATCCATAGGTTTTAAGATACTTACTAGTCAGGTACATTCTTAGGCGTTTAATATGCGGTGTTGAGTCCATTTCGTTGAACAAGGAGTAGCTCTTGTCTATTCCATATTTGGCTTAAGGAACTTTATCTGTGCTCATTTCAATCTCTGGTTTTATGCAGCACCCCAACTCACCTTTACCCTTAAGCAAGCATAAGTTGGTTTTCTAAATTTGAGACCCTGTTCTGTTCTGTAATTCAGTTCCTGTGTAGCCAAGTTTCCATTCCGTGTATTACTGATATCTTATGATGTTTCTTTTTCTGTGTGACTTATTTCAGTTAGAATCATCATACCTGAATCCACTCATTGTGCTGCTAAGGGCCTGATGACACAGATTTCATTGCTGAGTGATATTGCTTTGTAAGTAAATACCACAACTTCTTTATCCATTTTTCACTTTCTGCGATGTTGAACTTGTACTGTAAACGATGTTCTTGTAAACAGAGGCGTCCCAAACTTTGGGGTGGCTGTGTCTTTTTGATTTTAATTTCCCTAAGCTATAGGACCATAAGTGGCAGTGCCCTAGGCTCTGTTGCTTTGTTTTTTAGATGTTTCAGGAAACACCATACACTTCTCCCGAGTGGTTGTTGGCAATTTACATCCCGCCCATCAGCATAACAAGGCTCCCAGTTCTCCATGGCCTGTCCTGCCTTTCTGGATTTTACACTTTTTTCAGATGGCCCTTTTGACCGGGGGGAAGTGAGACTTCATTGTAGTGCAGATTTCCTTTGCAAGCTTGCTTGGTTGGCCAAAAAGGGCGTATGCGTTTTTTCCTGAATATATTCAGGAAAAAACGCATACGCCCTTTTTGGCCAAGTGCATCATTGTGGACGTTCTACCTCTTTTCCTATGCTTTCAATGCAATTCCAGTCTACCTCCTGAAATCGGTTTCCTGCAATTCTGCCCCGCTTTCAAGTCCTCTTGGCAGCCTTACTTCAGTCTATTTTTGGACGATAGCTGTCATTTATAACTCTGCAGGTTTGTGAATTACAGTGCCCCTGAGCTCCTTTCTTCAACTCGCTTTCTTGTGACCTGGCCGCAACACCGCAGGATGGCTTCAGGCCCTAATCTGGTTCCGGCACGGCACGTTGAGCCTTTGGTTATTTCCTCTTCCTGGTGGGAAATGAGAGTTAAATTTGCCCGTCCAGACACCTCCAGCTAGTCTCTCATTGGTTCTAGCTATTCCTGTTCATCTTCTGCAGAAATTGCAAACTGGGCCAAACAGGAGGTTAAAGGCGCTGACTCTCCAAGTGGGGAGAGTGTTAGTAAAGCGTCTGGAATGTTGCACGCGAGTACCAGGGGAGGAAAACTGAGACATATTTGAACACGTCTCCCGTTCACATGGTTGATCATACTTTGGTTCCACATGCATGTTTTAGCTGAAGGAAGAATACCTTAAACCTGGAGAGTTAAGACCCGTGGAATGGGTACCATGCAATGTGACTTCAAAGGGTCTTCATTTGCTCACCGAACCTCTACAATCCTATCACTGCTGCGTTTATGCCCCTGTACACATGCTTGATTCTCTTTCGGAGACATAGCAATCCATAGGTTTTACGATACTTACTACTCAGGTACATTCTTAGGCGTTTAATATGCGGTGTTGAGTCCATTTCGTTGAGCAAGGAGTAGCTCTTGTCTATTCCATATTTGACTTAAGGAACTTTATCTGTGCTCATTTCAATCTCTGGTTTTATGCAGCACCCCAACTCACCTTTACCTTTAAGCAAGAATAAGTTGGTGTTCTAAATTTGAGACCCTGTTCTGTTCTGTAATTCAGTTCCTGTGTAGCCAAGTTTCCATTCCGTGTATTACTGATATCTTATGATGTTTCTATTTCTGTGTGACTTATTTCAGTTAGAATCATCATACCTGAATCCACTCATTGTGCTGCTAAGGGCCTGATGACATAGATTTCATTGCTGAGTGATATTGCTTTGTAAGTAAATACCACAACTTCTTTATCCATTTTTCACTTTCTGCGATGTTGAACTTGTACTGTAAACGAGGTTCTTGTAAATAGAGGCGTCCCAAACTTTGGGGTGGCTGTGTCTTTTTGATTTTAATTTCCCTAAGCTATAGGACCATAAGTGGAAGTGCCCTAGGCTCTGTTGCTTTCTTTTTTAGATGATTCAGGAAACACCATACACTTCTCCCGAGTGTCTGTTGGCAATTTACATCCCGCCCATCAGCATAACAAGTCTCCCAGTTCTCCATGGCCTGTCCTGCCTTTCTGGATTTTACACTTTTTTCAGATGGCCCTTTTGACCGGGGGGAAGTGAGACTTCATTGTAGTGCAGATTTCCTTTGCAAGCTTGCTTGGTTGGCCAAAAAGGGCGTATGCGTTTTTTCCTGAATATATTCCGGAAAAAACGCATACGCCCTTTTTGGCCAAGTGCATCATTGTGGACGTTCTGCCTCTTTTCCTATGCTTTCAATGCAATTCCAGTCTACCTCCTGAAATCGGTTTCCTGCAATTCTGCCCCGCTTTCAAGTCCTCTTGGCAGCCTTACTTCAGTCTATTTTTGGACGATAGCTGTCATTTATAACTCTGCAGGTTTGTGAATTACAGTGCCCCTGAGCTCCTTTCTTCAACTCGCTTTCTTTTGAGCTGGCCGCAACACCGCAGGCTGGCTTCAGGCCCTAATCTGGTTCCGGCACGGCACGCTGAGCCTTTGGTTATTTCCTCTTCCTGGTGGGAAATGAGAGTTAATTTTTCCCGTCCAGACACCTCCAGCTAGCCTCTCATTGGTTCTCGCTATTCCTGTTCATCTTCTGCAGAAATTGCAAACTGGGCCAAACAGGAGGTTAAAGGCGCTGACTCTCCAAGTGGGGAGAGTGTTAGTAAAGCGTCTGGAATGTTGCACCCGAGTACCAGGGGAGGAAAACTGAGACATATTTGAACACGTCTCCCGTTCACATGGTTGATCATACTTGGGTTCCACATGCATGTTTTAGCTGAAGGAAGAATACCTTAAACCTGGAGAGTTGAGACCCGTGTAATGGGTACCATGCAATATGACTTCAAAGTGTCTTCATTTGCTCACCGAACCTCTCCAATCCTATCACTGCTGCGTTTATGCCCCTGTACACACTCTTGATTCCCTTTCGGAGACATAGCAATCCATAGGTTTTAAGATACTTACTAGTCAGGTACATTCTTAGGTGTTTAATATGCGGTGTTGAGTCCATTTCGTTGAGCAAGGAGTAGCTTTTGTCTATTCCATATTTGGCTTAAGGAACTTTATCTGTGCTCATTTCAATCTCTGGTTTTATGCAGCACCCCAACTCACCTTTACCCATAAGCAAGCATAAGTTGGTTTTCTAAATTTGTGACCCTGTTCTGTTCTGTAATTCAGTTCCTGTGTAGCCAACTTTACATTCCGTGTATTACTGATATCTTATGATGTTTCTTTTTCTGTGTGACTTATTTCAGTTAGAATCATCATACCTGAATCCACTCATTGTGCTGCTAAAGGCCTGATGACATAGATTTCATTGCTGAGTGATATTGCTTTGTAAGTAAATACCACAACTTCTTTATCCATTTTTCACTTTCTGCGATGTTGAACTTGTACTGTAAACGAGGTTCTTGTAAACAGAGGCGTCCCAAACTTTGGGGTGGCTGTGTCTTTTTGATTTTAATTTCCCTAAGCTATAGGACCATAAGTGGAACTGCCCTAGGCTCTGTTGCTTTGTTTTTTAGATGTTTCAGGAAACACCATACACTTCTCCCGAGTGGTTGTTGGCAATTTACATCCCGCCCATCAGCATAACAAGGCTCCCAGTTCTCCATGGCCTGTCCTGCCTTTCTGGATTTTACCCTTTTTTCAGATGGCCCTTTTGACCGGGGGGAAGTGAGACTTCATTGTAGTGCAGATTTCCTTTGCAAGCTTGCTTGGTTGGCCAAAAAGGGCGTATGCGTTTTTTCCTGAATATATTCAGGAAAAAACGCATACGCCCTTTTTGGCCAAGTGCATCATTGTGGACGTTCTGCCTCTTTTCCTATGCTTTCAATGCAATTCCAGTCTACCTCCTGAAATCGGTTTCCTGCAATTCTGCCCCGCTTTCAAGTCCTCTTGGCAGCCTTACTTCAGTCTATTTTTGGACGATAGCTGTCATTTATAACTCTGCAGGTTTGTGAATTACAGTGCCCCTGAGCTCCTTTCTTCAACTCGCTTTCTTTTGAGCTGGCCGCAACACCGCAGGATGGCTTCAGGCCCTAATCTGGTTCCGGCACGGCACGCTGAGCCTTTGATTATTTCCTCTTCCTGGTGGGAAATGAGAGTTAATTTTTCCCGTCCAGACACCTCCAGCTAGCCTCTCATTGGTTCTCGCTATTCCTGTTCATCTTCTGCAGAAATTGCAAACTGGGCCAAACAGGAGGTTAAAGGCGCTGACTCTCCAAGTGGGGAGAGTGTCAGTAAAGCATCTGGAATGTTGCACCCGAGTACCAGGGGAGGAAAACTGAGACATATTTGAACACGTCTCCCGTTCACATGGTTGATCATACTTGGGTTCCACATGCATGTTTTAGCTGAAGGAAGAATACCTTAAACCTGGAGAGTTGAGACCCGTGTAATGGGTACCATGCAATATGACTTCAAAGTGTCTTCATTTGCTCACCGAACCTCTCCAATCCTATCACTGCTGCGTTTATGCCCCTGTACACACGCTTGATTCCCTTTCGGAGACATAGCAATCCATAGATTTTAAGATACTTACTAGTCAGGTACATTCTTAGGCGTTTAATATGCGGTGTTGAGTCCATTTCGTTGAGCAAGGAGTAGCTTTTGTCTATTCCATATTTGGCTTAAGGAACTTTATCTGTGCTCATTTCAATCTCTGGTTTTATGCAGCACCCCAACTCACCTTTACCCTTAAGCAAGCATAAGTTGGTTTTCTAAATTTGTGACCCTGTTCTGTTCTGTAATTCAGTTCCTGTGTAGCCAAGTTTCCATTCCGTGTATTACTGATATCTTATGATGTTTCTTTTTCTGTGTGACTTATTTCAGTTAGAATCATCATACCTGAATCCACTCATTGTGCTGCTAAGGGCCTTGTGACATAGATTTCATTGCTGAGTGATATTGCTTTGTAAGTAAATACCACAACTTCTTTATCCATTTTTCACTTTCTGCGATGTTGAACTTGTACTGTAAACGAGGTTCTTGTAAACAGAGGCGTCCCAAACTTTGGGGTGGCTGTGTCTTTTTGATTTTAATTTCCCTAAGCTATAGGACCATAAGTGGCAGTGCCCTAGGCTCTGTTGCTTTGTTTTTTAGATGTTTCAGGAAACACCATACACTTCTCCCGAGTGTCTGTTGGCAATTTACATCCCGCCCATCAGCATAACAAGGCTCCCAGTTCTCCATGGCCTGTCCTGCCTTTCTGGATTTTACACTTTTTTCAGATGGCCCTTTTGACCGGGGGGAAGTGAGACTTCATTGTAGTGCAGATTTCCTTTGCAAGCTTGCTTGGTTGGCCAATAAGGGCGTATGCGTTTTTTCCTGAATATATTCCGGAAAAAACGCATACGCCCTTTTTGGCCAAGTGCATCATTGTGGACGTTCTGCCTCTTTTCCTATGCTTTCAATGCAATTCCAGTCTACCTCCTGAAATCGGTTTCCTGCAATTCTGCCCCGCTTTCAAGTCCTCTTGGCAGCCTTACTTCAGTCTATTTTTGGACGATAGCTGTCATTTATAACTCTGCAGGTTTGCGAATTACAGTGCCCTTGAGCTCCTTTCTTCAACTTGCTTTCTTGTGACCTGGCCGCAACACCGCAGGATGGCTTCAGGCCCTAATCTGGTTCCGGCCCGGCATGCTGAGCCTTTGGTTAATTCCTCTTCCTGGTGGGAAATGAGAGTTAAATTTGCCCGTCCAGACACCTACAGCTAGCCTCTCATTGCTTCTCGCTATTCCTGTTCATCTTCCGCAGAAATTGCAAACTGGGCCAAACAGGAGGTTAAAGGGACTGACTCTCCAAGTCGGGAGAGTGTCAGTAAAGCGTCTGGATTGTTGCACCCGAGTACCAGGGGAGGAAAACTGAGACATATTTGAACACGTCTCCCATTCACATGGTTGATCATACTTGGGTTCCACACGCATGTTTTAGCTGAAGGAAGAATACCTTAAACCTGGGTAGTTGAAACCCGTGGAATGGGTACCATGCAATATGACTTCAAAGGGTCTTCATTTGCTCACCGAACCTCTCCAATCCTATCACTGCTGCGTTTATGCTCCTGTACACATGCTTGATTCTCTTTTGGAGACATAGCAATCCATAGGTTTTACGATACTTACTAGTCAGGTACATTCTTAGGCGTTTAATATGCGGTGTTGAGTCCATTTCGTTGAGCAAGGAGTAGCTCTTGTCTATTCCATATTTGACTTAAGGAACTTTATCTGTGCTCATTTCAATCTCTGGTTTTATGCAGCACCCCAACTCACCTTTACCTTTAAGCAAGAATAAGTTGGTTTTCTAAATTTGAGACCCTGTTCTGTTCTGTAATTCAGTTCCTGTGTAGCCAAGTTTCCATTCCGTGTATTACTGATATCTTATGATGTTTCTTTTTCTGTGTGACTTATTTCAGTTAGAATCATCATACCTGAATCCACTCATTGTGCTACTAAGTGCCTGATGACACAGATTTCATTGCTGAGTGATATTGCTTTGTAAGTAAATACCACAACTTTTTTATCCATTTTTCACTTTCTGCGATGTTGAACTTGTACTGTAAACGAGGTTCTTGTAAACAGAGCCGTTCCAAACTTTGGGTTGGCTGTGTCTTTTTCATTTTAATTTCCCTAAGCTATAGGACCATAAGTGGCATTGCCCTAGGCTCTGTTGCTTTGTTTTTTAGATGTTTCAGGAAACACCATACACTTCTCCCGAGTGTTTGTTGGCAATTTACATCCCGCCCTTCAGCATAACAAGGCTCTCAGTTCTCCATGGCCTGTCCTGCCTTTCTGGATTTTACACTTTTTTCAGATGGCCCTTTTGACCGGGGGGAAGTGAGACTTCATTGTAGTGCAGATTTCCTTTGCAAGCTTGCTTGGTTGGCCAAAAATGGCGTATGCGTTTTTTCCTGAATATATTCAGGAAAAAACGCATACGCCCTTTTTGGCCAAGTGCATCATTGTGGACGTTCTGCCTCTTTTCCTATGCTTTCAATGCAATTCCAGTCTACCTCCTGAAATCGGTTTCCTGCAATTCTGCCCCGCTTTCAAGTCCTCTTGGCAGCCTTACTTCAGTCTATTTTTGGACGATAGCTGTCATTTATAACTCTGCAGGTTTGTGAATTACAGTGCCCCTGAGCTCCTTTCTTCAACTCGCTTTCTTTTGAGCTGGCCGCAACACCGCAGGATGGCTTCAGGCCCTAATCTGGTTCCGGCACAGCACGCTGAGCCTTTGGTTATTTCCTCTTCCTGGTGGGAAATGAGAGTTAATTTTTCCCGTCCAGACACCTCCAGCTAGCCTCTCATTGGTTCTCGCTATTCCTGTTCATCTTCTGCAGAAATTGCAAACTGGGCCAAACAGGAGGTTAAAGGCGCTGACTCTCCAAGTGGGGAGAGTGTTAGTAAAGCGTCTGGAATGTTGCACCCGAGTACCAGGGGAGGAAAACTGAGACATATTTGAACACGTCTCCCGTTCACATGGTTGATCATACTTGGGTTCCACATGCATGTTTTAGCTGAAGGAAGAATACCTTAAACCTGGAGAGTTGAGACCCGTATAATTGGTACCATGCAATATGACTTCAAAGTGTCTTCATTTGCTCACCGAACCTCTCCAATCCTATCACTGCTGCGTTTATGCCCCTGTACACACTCTTGATTCCCTTTCGGAGACATAGCAATCCATAGGTTTTAAGATACTTACTAATCAGGTACATTCTTAGGTGTTTAATATGCGGTGTTGAGTCCATTTCGTTGAGCAAGGAGTAGCTTTTGTCTATTCCATATTTGGCTTAAGGAACTTTATCTGTGCTCATTTCAATCTCTGGTTTTATGCAGCACCCCAACTCACCTTTACCCTTAAGCAAGCATAAGTTGGTTTTCTAAATTTGTGACCCTGTTCTGTTCTGTAATTCAGTTCCTGTGTAGCCAACTTTACATTCCGTGTATTACTGATATCTTATGATGTTTCTTTTTCTGTGTGACTTATTTCAGTTAGAATCATCATACCTGAATCCACTCATTGTGCTGCTAAAGGCCTGATGACATAGATTTCATTGCTGAGTGATATTGCTTTGTAAGTAAATACCACAACTTCTTTATCCATTTTTCACTTTCTGCGATGTTGAACTTGTACTGTAAACGAGGTTCTTGTAAACAGAGGCGTCCCAAACTTTGGGGTGGCTGTGTCTTTTTGATTTTAATTTCCCTAAGCTATAGGACCATAAGTGGAACTGCCCTAGGCTCTGTTGCTTTGTTTTTTAGATGTTTCAGGAAACACCATACACTTCTCCCGAGTGGTTGTTGGCAATTTACATCCCGCCCATCAGCATAACAAGGCTCCCAGTTCTCCATGGCCTGTCCTGCCTTTCTGGATTTTACCCTTTTTTCAGATGGCCCTTTTGACCGGGGGGAAGTGAGACTTCATTGTAGTGCAGATTTCCTTTGCAAGCTTGCTTGGTTGGCCAAAAAGGGCGTATGCGTTTTTTCCTGAATATATTCTGGAAAAAACGCATACGCCCTTGTTGGCCAAGTGCATCATTGTGGACGTTCTGCCTCTTTTCCTATGCTTTCAATGCAATTCCAGTCTACCTCCTGAAATCGGTTTCCTGTAATTCTGCCCCCCTTTCAAGTCCTCTTGGCAGCCTTACTTCAGTCTATTTTTGGACGATAGCTGTCATTTATAACTCTGCAGGTTTGTGAATTACAGTGCCCTTGAGCTCCTTTCTTCAACTCGCTTTCTTGTGACCTGGCCGCAACACCGCAGGATGGCTTCAGGCCCTAATCTGGTTCCGGCCCGGCATGCTGAGCCTTTGGTTAATTCCTCTTCCTGGTGGGAAATGAGAGTTAAATTTGCCCGTCCAGACACCTACAGCTAGCCTCTCATTGCTTCTCGCTATTCCTGTTCATCTTCCGCAGAAATTGCAAACTGGGCCAAACAGGAGGTTAAAGGGACTGACTCTCCAAGTCGGGAGAGTGTCAGTAAAGCGTCTGGATTGTTGCACCCGAGTACCAGGGGAGGAAAACTGAGACATATTTGAACACGTCTCCCATTCACATGGTTGATCATACTTGGGTTCCACATGCATGTTTTAGCTGAAGGAAGAATACCTTAAACCTGGGTAGTTGAAACCCGTGGAATGGGTACCATGCAATATGACTTCAAAGGGTCTTCATTTGCTCACCGAACCTCTCCAATCCTATCACTGCTGCGTTTATGCTCCTGTACACATGCTTGATTCTCTTTTGGAGACATAGCAATCCATAGGTTTTACGATACTTACTAGTCAGGTACATTCTTAGGCGTTTAATATGCGGTGTTGAGTCCATTTCGTTGAGCAAGGAGTAGCTCTTGTCTATTCCATATTTGACTTAAGGAACTTTATCTGTGCTCATTTCAATCTCTGGTTTTATGCAGCACCCCAACTCACCTTTACCTTTAAGCAAGAATAAGTTGGTTTTCTAAATTTGAGACCCTGTTCTGTTCTGTAATTCAGTTCCTGTGTAGCCAAGTTTCCATTCCGTGTATTACTGATATCTTATGATGTTTCTTTTTCTGTGTGACTTATTTCAGTTAGAATCATCATACCTGAATCCACTCATTGTGCTACTAAGTGCCTGATGACACAGATTTCATTGCTGAGTGATATTGCTTTGTAAGTAAATACCACAACTTTTTTATCCATTTTTCACTTTCTGTGATGTTGAACTTGTACTGTAAACGAGGTTCTTGTAAACAGAGCCGTTCCAAACTTTGGGTTGGCTGTGTCTTTTTCATTTTAATTTCCCTAAGCTATAGGACCATAAGTGGCATTGCCCTAGGCTCTGTTGCTTTGTTTTTTAGATGTTTCAGGAAACACCATACACTTCTCCCGAGTGTCTGTTGGCAATTTAAATCCCGCCCTTCAGCATAACAAGGCTCTCAGTTCTCCATGGCCTGTCCTGCCTTTCTGGATTTTACACTTTTTTCAGATGGCCCTTTTGACCGGGGGGAAGTGAGACTTCATTGTAGTGCAGATTTCCTTTGCAAGCTTGCTTGGTTGGCCAAAAAGGGCGTATGCGTTTTTTCCTGAATATATTCAGGAAAAAACGCATACGCCCTTGTTGGCCAAGTGCATCATTGTGGACGTTCTGCCTCTTTTCCTATGCTTTCAATGCAATTCCAGTCTACCTCCTGAAATCGGTTTCCTGCAATTCTGCCCCGCTTTCAAGTCCTCTTGGCAGCCTTACTTCAGTCTATTTTTGGACGATAGCTGTCATTTATAACTCTGCAGGTTTGTGAATTACAGTGCCCCTGAGCTCCTTTCTTCAACTCGCTTTCTTTTGAGCTGGCCGCAACACCGCAGGATGGCTTCAGGCCCTAATCTGGTTCCGGCACGGCACGCTGAGCCTTTGGTTATTTCCTCTTCCTGGTGGGAAATGAGAGTTAATTTTTCCCGTCCAGACACCTCCAGCTAGCCTCTCATTGGTTCTCGCTATTCCTGTTCATCTTCCGCAGAAATTGCAAACTGGGCCAAACAGGAGGTTAAAGGCGCTGACTCTCCAAGTGTGGAGAGTGTTAGTAAAGCGTCTGGAATGTTGCACCCGAGTACCAGGGGAGGAAAACTGAGACATATTTGAACACGTCTCCCGTTCACATGGTTGATCATACTTGGGTTCCACATGCATGTTTTAGCTGAAGGAAGAATACCTTAAACCTGGAGAGTTGAGACCCGTGTAATGGGTACCATGCAATATGACTTCAAAGTGTCTTCATTTGCTCACCGAACCTCTCCAATCCTATCACTGCTGCGTTTATGCCCCGGTACACACTCTTGATTCCCTTTCGGAGACATAGCAATCCATAGGTTTTAAGATACTTACTAGTCAGGTACATTCTTAGGTGTTTAATATGCGGTGTTGAGTCCATTTCGTTGAGCAAGGAGTAGCTTTTGTCTATTCCATATTTGGCTTAAGGAACTTTATCTGTGCTCATTTCAATCTCTGGTTTTATGCAGCACCCCAACTCACCTTTACCCTTAAGCAAGCATAAGTTGGTTTTCTAAATTTGTGACCCTGTTCTGTTCTGTAATTCAGTTCCTGTGTAGCCAACTTTACATTCCGTGTATTACTGATATCTTATGATGTTTCTTTTTCTGTGTGACTTATTTCAGTTAGAATCATCATACCTGAATCCACTCATTGTGCTGCTAAAGGCCTGATGACATAGATTTCATTGCTGAGTGATATTGCTTTGTAAGTAAATACCACAACTTCTTTATCCATTTTTCACTTTCTGCGATGTTGAACTTGTACTGTAAACGAGGTTCTTGTAAACAGAGGCGTCCCAAACTTTGTGGTGGCTGTGTCTTTTTGATTTTAATTTCCCTAAGCTATAGGACCATAAGTGGCAGTGCCCTAGGCTCTGTTGCTTTGTTTTTTAGATGTTTCAGGAAACACCATACACTTCTCCCGAGTGTCTGTTGGCAATTTACATCCCGCCCATCAGCATAACAAGGCTCCCAGTTCTCCATGGCCTGTCCTGCCTTTCTGGATTTTACCCTTTTTTCAGATGGCCCTTTTGACCGGGGGGAAGTGAGACTTCATTGTAGTGCAGATTTCCTTTGCAAGCTTGCTTGGTTGGCCAATAAGGGCGTATGCGTTTTTTCCTGAATATATTCCGGAAAAAACGCATACGCCCTTTTTGGCCAAGTGCATCATTGTGGACGTTCTGCCTCTTTTCCTATGCTTTCAATGCAATTCCAGTCTACCTCCTGAAATCGGTTTCCTGCAATTCTGCCCCGCTTTCAAGTCCTCTTGGCAGCCTTACTTCAGTCTATTTTTGGACGATAGCTGTCATTTATAACTCTGCAGGTTTGCGAATTACAGTGCCCTTGAGCTCCTTTCTTCAACTCGCTTTCTTGTGACCTGGCCGCAACACCGCAGGATGGCTTCAGGCCCTAATCTGGTTCCGGCCCGGCATGCTGAGCCTTTGGTTAATTCCTCTTCCTGGTGGGAAATGAGAGTTAAATTTGCCCGTCCAGACACCTACAGCTAGCCTCTCATTGCTTCTCGCTATTCCTGTTCATCTTCCGCAGAAATTGCAAACTGGGCCAAACAGGAGGTTAAAGGGACTGACTCTCCAAGTCGGGAGAGTGTCAGTAAAGCGTCTGGATTGTTGCACCCGAGTACCAGGGGAGGAAAACTGAGACATATTTGAACACGTCTCCCATTCACATGGTTGATCATACTTGGGTTCCACACGCATGTTTTAGCTGAAGGAAGAATACCTTAAACCTGGGTAGTTGAAACCCGTGGAATGGGTACCATGCAATATGACTTCAAAGGGTCTTCATTTGCTCACCGAACCTCTCCAATCCTATCACTGCTGCGTTTATGCTCCTGTACACATGCTTGATTCTCTTTTGGAGACATAGCAATCCATAGGTTTTACGATACTTACTAGTCAGGTACATTCTTAGGCGTTTAATATGCGGTGTTGAGTCCATTTCGTTGAGCAAGGAGTAGCTCTTGTCTATTCCATATTTGACTTAAGGAACTTTATCTGTGCTCATTTCAATCTCTGGTTTTATGCAGCACCCCAACTCACCTTTACCTTTAAGCAAGAATAAGTTGGTTTTCTAAATTTGAGACCCTGTTCTGTTCTGTAATTCAGTTCCTGTGTAGCCAAGTTTCCATTCCGTGTATTACTGATATCTTATGATGTTTCTTTTTCTGTGTGACTTATTTCAGTTAGAATCATCATACCTGAATCCACTCATTGTGCTACTAAGTGCCTGATGACACAGATTTCATTGCTGAGTGATATTGCTTTGTAAGTAAATACCACAACTTTTTTATCCATTTTTCACTTTCTGTGATGTTGAACTTGTACTGTAAACGAGGTTCTTGTAAACAGAGCCGTTCCAAACTTTGGGTTGGCTGTGTCTTTTTCATTTTAATTTCCCTAAGCTATAGGACCATAAGTGGCATTGCCCTAGGCTCTGTTGCTTTGTTTTTTAGATGTTTCAGGAAACACCATACACTTCTCCCGAGTGTCTGTTGGCAATTTAAATCCCGCCCTTCAGCATAACAAGGCTCTCAGTTCTCCATGGCCTGTCCTGCCTTTCTGGATTTTACACTTTTTTCAGATGGCCCTTTTGACCGGGGGGAAGTGAGACTTCATTGTAGTGCAGATTTCCTTTGCAAGCTTGCTTGGTTGGCCAAAAAGGGCGTATGCGTTTTTTCCTGAATATATTCAGGAAAAAACGCATACGCCCTTTTTGGCCAAGTGCATCATTGTGGACGTTCTGCCTCTTTTCCTATGCTTTCAATGCAATTCCAGTCTACCTCCTGAAATCGGTTTCCTGCAATTCTGCCCCGCTTTCAAGTCCTCTTGGCAGCCTTACTTCAGTCTATTTTTGGACGATAGCTGTCATTTATAACTCTGCAGGTTTGTGAATTACAGTGCCCCTGAGCTCCTTTCTTCAACTCGCTTTCTTTTGAGCTGGCCGCAACACCGCAGGATGGCTTCAGGCCCTAATCTGGTTCCGGCACGGCACGCTGAGCCTTTGGTTATTTCCTCTTCCTGGTGGGAAATGAGAGTTAATTTTTCCCGTCCAGACACCTCCAGCTAGCCTCTCATTGGTTCTCGCTATTCCTGTTCATCTTCCGCAGAAATTGCAAACTGGGCCAAACAGGAGGTTAAAGGCGCTGACTCTCCAAGTGTGGAGAGTGTTAGTAAAGCGTCTGGAATGTTGCACCCGAGTACCAGGGGAGGAAAACTGAGACATATTTGAACACGTCTCCCGTTCACATGGTTGATCATACTTGGGTTCCACATGCATGTTTTAGCTGAAGGAAGAATACCTTAAACCTGGAGAGTTGAGACCCGTGTAATGGGTACCATGCAATATGACTTCAAAGTGTCTTCATTTGCTCACCGAACCTCTCCAATCCTATCACTGCTGCGTTTATGCCCCGGTACACACTCTTGATTCCCTTTCGGAGACATAGCAATCCATAGGTTTTAAGATACTTACTAGTCAGGTACATTCTTAGGTGTTTAATATGCGGTGTTGAGTCCATTTCGTTGAGCAAGGAGTAGCTTTTGTCTATTCCATATTTGGCTTAAGGAACTTTATCTGTGCTCATTTCAATCTCTG
This sequence comes from Delphinus delphis, assembly GCF_949987515.2. Taxonomy (NCBI): domain Eukaryota; kingdom Metazoa; phylum Chordata; class Mammalia; order Artiodactyla; family Delphinidae; genus Delphinus; species Delphinus delphis. Next base: position 501,706 of record NW_027192760.1, on the reverse strand, counting down.
GTTTTATGCAGCACCCCAACTCACCTTTACCCTTAAGCAAGCATAAGTTGGTTTTCTAAATTTGTGACCCTGTTCTGTTCTGTAATTCAGTTCCTGTGTAGCCAACTTTACATTCCGTGTATTACTGATATCTTATGATGTTTCTTTTTCTGTGTGACTTATTTCAGTTAGAATCATCATACCTGAATCCACTCATTGTGCTGCTAAAGGCCTGATGACATAGATTTCATTGCTGAGTGATATTGCTTTGTAAGTAAATACCACAACTTCTTTATCCATTTTTCACTTTCTGCGATGTTGAACTTGTACTGTAAACGAGGTTCTTGTAAACAGAGGCATCCCAAACTTTGGGGTGGCTGTGTCTTTTTGATTTTAATTTCCCTAAGCTATAGGACCATAAGTGGCAGTGCCCTAGGCTCTGTTGCTTTGTTTTTTAGATGTTTCAGGAAACACCATACACTTCTCCCGAGTGGTTGTTGGCAATTTACATCCCGCCCATCAGCATAACAAGGCTCCCAGTTCTCCATGGCCTGTCCTGCCTTTCTGGATTTTACCCTTTTTTCAGATGGCCCTTTTGACCGGGGGGAAGTGAGACTTCATTGTAGTGCAGATTTCCTTTGCAAGCTTGCTTGGTTGGCCAAAAAGGGCGTATGCGTTTTTTCCTGAATATATTCTGGAAAAAACGCATACGCCCTTGTTGGCCAAGTGCATCATTGTGGACGTTCTGCCTCTTTTCCTATGCTTTCAATGCAATTCCAGTCTACCTCCTGAAATCGGTTTCCTGCAATTCTGCCCCACTTTCAAGTCCTCTTGGCAGCCTTACTTCAGTCTATTTTTGGACGATAGCTGTCATTTATAACTCTGCAGGTTTGTGAATTACAGTGCCCCTGAGCTCCTTTCTTCAACTCGCTTTCTTTTGAGCTGGCCGCAACACCGCAGGATGGCTTCAGGCCCTAATCTGGTTCCGGCACGGCATGCTGAGCCTTTGGTTATTTCCTCTTCCTGGTGGGAAATGAGAGTTAATTTTTCCCGTCAAGACACCTCCAGCTAGCCTCTCATTGGTTCTCGCTATTCCTGTTCATCTTCTGCAGAAATTGCAAACTGGGCCAAACAGGAGGTTAAAGGCGCTGACTCTCCAAGTGGGGAGAGTGTTAGTAAAGCGTCTGGAATGTTGCACCCGAGTACCAGGGGAGGAAAACTGAGACATATTTGAACACGTCTCCTGTTCACATGGTTGATCATACTTGGGTTCCACATGCATGTTTTAGCTGAAGGAAGAATACCTTAAACCTGGAGAGTTGAGACCCATGTAATGGGTACCATGCAATATGACTTCAAAGTGTCTTCATTTGCTCACCGAACCTCTCCAATCCTATCACTGCTGCGTTTATGCCCCTGTACACACGCTTGATTCCCTTTCGGAGACATAGCAATCCATAGATTTTAAGATACTTACTAGTCAGGTACATTCTTAGGCGTTTAATATGCGGTGTTGAGTCCATTTCGTTGAGCAAGGAGTAGCTTTTGTCTATTCCATATTTGGCTTAAGGAACTTTATCTGTGCTCATTTCAATCTCTGGTTTTATGCAGCACCCCAACTCACCTTTACCCTTAAGCAAGCATAAGTTGGTTTTCTAAATTTGTGACCCTGTTCTGTTCTGTAATTCAGTTCCTGTGTAGCCAACTTTACATTCCGTGTATTACTGATATCTTATGATGTTTCTTTTTCTGTGTGACTTATTTCAGTTAGAATCATCATACCTGAATCCACTCATTGTGCTGCAAAAGGCCTGATGACATAGATTTCATTGCTGAGTGATATTGCTTTGTAAGTAAATACCACAACTTCTTTATCCATTTTTCACTTTCTGCGATGTTGAACTTGTACTGTAAACGAGGTTCTTGTAAACAGAGGCGTCCCAAACTTTGGGGTGGCTGTGTCTTTTTGATTTTAATTTCCCTAAGCTATAGGACCATAAGTGGAACTGCCCTAGGCTCTGTTGCTTTGTTTTTTAGATGTTTCAGGAAACACCATACACTTCTCCCGAGTGGTTGTTGGCAATTTACATCCCGCCCATCAGCATAACAAGGCTCCCAGTTCTCCATGGCCTGTCCTGCCTTTCTGGATTTTACCCTTTTTTCAGATGGCCCTTTTGACCGGGGGGAAGTGAGACTTCATTGTAGTGCAGATTTCCTTTGCAAGCTTGCTTGGTTGGCCAAAAAGGGCGTATGCGTTTTTTCCTGAATATATTCAGGAAAAAACGCATACGCCCTTTTTGGCCAAGTGCATCATTGTGGACGTTCTGCCTCTTTTCCTATGCTTTCAATGCAATTCCAGTCTACCTCCTGAAATCGGTTTCCTGCAATTCTGCCCCGCTTTCAAGTCCTCTTGGCAGCCTTACTTCAGTCTATTTTTGGACGATAGCTGTCATTTATAACTCTGCAGGTTTGTGAATTACAGTGCCCCTGAGCTCCTTTCTTCAACTCGCTTTCTTTTGAGCTGGCCGCAACACCGCAGGATGGCTTCAGGCCCTAATCTGGTTCTGGCTTGGCACGCTGAGCCTTTGGTTAATTCCTCTTCCTGGTGGGAAATGAGAGTTAAATTTGCCCGTCCAGAAACCTGCAGCTAGCCTCTCATTGGTTCTCGCTATTCCTGTTCATCTTCCGCAGAAATTGCAAACTGGGCCAAACAGGAGGTTAAAGGGACTGACTCTCCAAGTGGGGAGAGTGTTAGTAAAACGTCTGGAATGTTGCACCCGAGTACCAGGGTACGAAAACTGAGACATATTTGAACACGTCTCCCGATCACTTTGTTGATCATACTCTAGGTTCCACATGCATGTTTTAGCTGAAGGAAGAATACCTTAAACCTGGGTAGTTGAAACCCGTGTAATGCGTACCATGCAATATGACTTCAAAGGGTCTTCATTTGCTCACCGAACCTCTCCAATCCTATCACTGCTCCGTTTATGCCCCTGTACACAGGCTTGATTCTCTTTCGGAGACATAGCAATCCATAGGTTTTAAGATACTTACTAGTCAGGTACATTCTTAGGCGTTTAATATGCGGTGTTGAGTCCATTTCGTTGAGCAAGGAGTAGCTCTTGTCTATTCCATATTTGGCTTAAGGAACTTTATCTGTGCTCATATGAATCTCTGGTTTTATGCAACACCCCAACTCACCTTTCCCCTTAAGCAAGCATAAGTTGGTTTTCTAAATTTGAGACCCTGTTCTGTTCTGTAATTCATTTCCTGTGTAGCCAAGTTTACATACCGTGTATTACTGATATCTTATGATGTTTCTTTTTCTTTGTGACTTATTTCAGTTAGAATCATCATACCTGAATCCACTCATTGTGCTGCTAAGGGCTGATGACACAGATTTCATTGCTTGGTGATATTGCTTTGTAAGTAAATACCACAACTTCTTTATCCATTTTTCACTTTCTGCGATGTTGAACTTGTACTGTAAACGAGGTTCTTGTAAACAGAGCCGTTCCAAACTTTGAGGTGGCTGTGTCTTTTTGATTTTAATTTCCCTAAGCTATAGGACCATAAGTGGAAGTGCCCTAGGTTCTGTTGCTTTGTTTTTTAGATGTTTCAGGAAACACCATACACTTCTCCCGAGTGGTTGTTGGCAATTTACATCCCACCCATCAGCATAACAAGGCTCCCAGTTCTCCATGGCCTGTCCTGCCTTTCTGGATTTTACACTTTTTTCAGATGGCCCCTTTGACCCGGGGGAAGTGAGACTTCATTGTAGTGCAGATTTCCTTTGCAAGCTTGCTTGGTTGGCCAAAAAGTGCGTATGCGTTTTTTGCTGAATATATTCAGGAAAAAACGCATACGCCCTTTTTGGCCAAGTGCATCATTGTGGACGTTCTGCCTCTTTTCCTATGCTTTCAATGCAATTCCAGTCTACCTCCTGAAATCGGTTTCCTGCAATTCTGCCCCGCTTTCAAGTCCTCTTGGCAGCCTTACTTCAGTCTATTTTTGGACGATAGCTGTCATTTATAACTCTGCAGGTTTGTGAATTACAGTGCCCCTGAGCTCCTTTCTTGAACTCGCTTTCTTGTGACCTGGCCGCAACACCGCAGGATGGCTTCAGGCCCTAATCTGGTTCCGGCACGGCACGTTGAGCCTTTGGTTATTTCCTCTTCCTGGTGGGAAATGAGAGTTAAATTTGCCAGTCCAGACACCTCCAGCTACTCTCTCATTGGTTCTCGCTATTCCTGTTCATCTTCCGCAGAAATTGCAAACTGGGCCAAACAGGAGGTTAAAGGCGCTGACTCTCCAAGTGGGGAGAGTGTTAGTAAAGCGTCTGGAATGTTGCACGCGAGTACCAGGGGAGGAAAACTGAGACATATTTGAACACGTCTCCCGTTCACATGGTTGATCATACTTTGGTTCCACATGCATGTTTTAGCTGAAGGAAGAATACCTTAAATCTGGAGAGTTAAGACCCGTGGAATGGGTACCATGTAATATGACTTCAAAGGGACTTCATTTGCTCACCGAAACTCTACAATCCTATCACTGCTGCGTTTATGCCCGTGTACACATGCTTGATTCTCTTTCGGAGACATAGCAATCCATAGGTTTTCAGATACTTACTAGTCAGGTACATTCTTAGGCGTTTAATATGCGTTGTTGAGTCCATTTCGTTGAGCAAGGAGTAGCTCTTGTCTATTCCATATTTGACTTAAGGAACTTTATCTGTGCTCATTTCAATCTCTGGTTTTATGCAGCACCCCAACTCACCTTTACCCTTAAGCAAGGATAAGTTGGTTTTCCAAATTTGAGACCCTGTTCTGTTCTGTAATTCAGTTCCTGTGTAGCCAAGTTTACATTCCATGTATTACTGATATCTTATGATGTTTCTTTTTCTGTGTGACTTATTTCAGTTAGAATCATCATACCTGAATCCACTCATTGTGCTGCTAAGGGCCTCATGACACAGATTTCATTGCTGAGTGATATTGCTTTGTAAGTAAATACCACAACTTCTTTATCCATTTTTCACTTTCTGCGATGTTGAACTTGTACTGTAAACGAGGTTCTTGTAAACAGAGGCGTCCCAAACTTTGGGGTGGCTGTGTCTTTTTGATTTTAATTTCCCTAAGCTATAGGACCATAAGTGGAAGTGCCCTAGGTTCTGTTGCTTTGTTTTTTAGATGTTTCAGGAAACACCATACACTTCTCCCGAGTGTCTGTTGGCAATTTACATCCCGCCCATCAGCATAACAAGGCTCCCAGTTCTCCATGGCCTGTCCTGCCTTTCTGGATTTTACCCTTTTTTCAGATGGCCCTTTTGACGTGGGGGAAGTGAGACTTCATTGTAGTGCAGATTTCCTCTGCAAGCTTGCTTGGTTGGCCAAAAAGGGCGTATGCGTTTTTTCCTGAATATATTCAGGAAAAAACGCATACGCCCTTTTTGGCCAAGTGCATCATTGTGGACGTTCTGCCTCTTTTCCTATGCTTTCAATGCAATTCCAGTCTACCTCCTGAAATCGGTTTCCTGCAATTCTGCCCCGCTTTCAAGTCCTCTTGGCAGCCTTACTTCAGTCTATTTTTGGACGATAGCTGTCATTTATAACTCTGCAGGTTTGTGAATTACAGTGCCCCTGAGCTCCTTTCTTCAACTCGCTTTCTTGTGACCTGGCCGCAACACCGCAGGATGGCTTCAGGCCCTAATCTGGTTCCGGTACGGCACGCTGAGCCTTTGGTTATTTCCTCTTCCTGGTGGGAAATGAGAGATAAATTTGCCCGTCCAGACACCTCCAGCTAGGCTCTCATTGGTTCTCGCTATTCCTGTTCATCTTCCGCAGAAATTGCAAACTGGGCCAAACAGGAGGTTAAAGGCGCTCACTCTCCATTGGGGAGAGTGTTAGTAAAGCGTCTGGAATGTTGCACCCGAGTACCAGGGGAGGAAAACTGAGATATATTTGAACACGTCTCCCAATCACATGGTTGATCATACTCTGGGTTCCACATGCATGTTTTAGCTGAAGGAAGAATACCTTAAACCTGGGTAGTTGAAACCCGTGGAATGGGTACCATGCAATATGACTTCAAAGGGTCTTCATTTGCTCACCGAACCTCTCCAATCCTATCACTGCTGCGTTTATGCCCCTGTACACATGCTTGATTCTCTTTCGGAGACATAGCAATCTATAGGTTTTAAGATACTTACTAGTCAGATACATTCTTATGCGTTTAATATGCGGTGTTGAGTCCATTTCGTTGAACAAGGAGTAGCTCTTGTCTATTCCATATTTGGCTTAAGGAACTTTATCTGTGCTCATTTCAATCTCTGGTTTTATGCAGCACCCCAACTCACCTTTCCCCTTAAGCAAGCATAAGTTGGTTTTCTAAATTTGAGACCCTGTTCTGTTCTATAATTCAGTTCCTGTGTAGCCAAGTTTACATTCCGTGTATTACTGATATCTTATGATGTTTCTTTTTCTGTGTGACTTATTTCAGTTAGAATCATCGTACCTGAATCCACTCATTGTGCTGCTAAGGGCCTGATGACACAGATTTCATTGCTGAGTGATATTGCTTTGTAAGTAAATACCACAACTTTTTTATCCATTTTTCACTTTCTGCGATGTTGAACTTGTACTGTAAACGAGGTTCTTGTAAACAGAGCCGTTCCAAACTTTGGGGTGGCTGTGTCTTTTTGATTTTAAATTCCCTAAGCTATAGGACCATAAGTGGAAGTGCCCTAGGCTCTGTTGCTTTGTTTTTTAGATGTTTCACGAAACACCATACACTTCTCCCGAGTGGTTGTTGGCAATTTACATGCCGACCTTCAGCATAACAAGGCTCCCAGTTCTCCATGGCCTGTCCTGTCTTTCTGGATTTTACACTTTTTTCAGATGGCCCTTTTGACCGGGGGGAAGTGAGACTTCATTGTAGTGCAGATTTCCTTTGCAAGCTTGCTTGGTTGGCCAAAAAGGGCGTATGCGTTTTTTCCTGAATATATTCAGGAAAAAACGCATACGCCCTTTTTGGCCAAGTGCATCATTGTGGACGTTCTGCCTCTTTTCCTATGCTTTCAATGCAATTCCAGTCTACCTCCTGAAATCGGTTTCCTGCAATTCTGCCCCGCTTTCAAGTCCTCTTGGCAGCCTTACTTCAGTCTATTTTTGGACGATAGCTGTCATGTATAACTCTGCAGGTTTGTGAATTACAGTGCCCCTGAGCTCCTTTCTTCAACTCGCTTTCTTTTGAGCTGGCCGCAACACCGCAGGATGGCTTCAGGCCCTAATCTGGTTCCGGCACGGCACGCTGAGCCTTTGGTTAATTCCTCTTCCTGGTGGGAAATGAGAGTTAAATTTGCCCGTCCAGACACCTCCAGCTAGTCTCTCATTGGTTCTCACTATTCCTGTTCATCTTCCGCAGAAATTGCAAACTGGGCCAAACAGGAGGTTAAAGGGACTGACTCTCCAAGTCGGGAGAGTGTTAGTAAAGCGTCTGGAATGTTGCACCCGAGTACCAGGGTACGAAAACTGAGACATATTTGAACACGTCTCCCGATCACATGGTTGATCATACTCTGGGTTCCACATGCATGTTTTAGCTGAAGGAAGAATACCTAAAACCTGGGTAGTTGAAACCCGTGGAATGGGTACCATGCAATATGACTTCAAAGGGTCTTCATTTGCTCACCGAACCTCTCCAATCCTATCACTGCTGCTTTTATGCCCCTGTACACATGCTTGATTCTCTTTCGGAGACATAGCAATCCATAGGTTTTAAGATACTTACTAGTCAGGTACATTCTTAGGCGTTTAATATGCGGTGTTGAGTCCATTTCGTTGAGCAAGGAGTAGCTCTTGTCTATTCCATATTTGGCTTAAGGAACTTTATCTGTGCTCATTTCAATCTCTGGTTTTATGCAGCACCCCAACTCACCTTTCCCCTTAAGCAAGCATAAGTTGGTTTTCTAAATTTGAGACCCTGTTCTGTTCTGTAATTCAGTTCCTGTGTAGCCAAGTTTCCATTCCGTGTATTACTGATATCTTGTGATGTTTCTTTTTCTGTGTGACTTATTTCAGTTAGAATCATCATACCTGAATCCACTCATTGTGCTGCTAAGGGCCTGATGACATAGATTTCATTGCTGAGTGATATTGCTTTGTAAGTAAATACCACAACTTCTTTGTCCATTTTTCACTTTCTGCGATGTTGAACTTGTACTGTAAACGAGGTTCTTGTAAACAGAGACGTCCCAAACTTTGGGGTGGCTGTGTCTTTTTGATTTTAATTTCCCTAAGCTATAGGACCATAAGTGGCAGTGCCCTAGGCTCTGTTGCTTTGTTTTTTAGATGTTTCAGGAAACACCATACACTTCTCCCAAGTGTCTGTTGGCAATTTACATCCCGCCCATCAGCATAACAAGGCTCCCAGTTCTCCATGGCCTGTCCTGCCTTTCTGGATTTTACACTTTTTTCAGATGGCCCTTTTGACTGGGGGGAAGTGAGACTTCATTGTAGTGCAGATTTCCTTTGCAAGCTTGCTTGGTTGGCCAAAAAGGGCGTATGCGTTTTTTCCTGAATATATTCAGGAAAAAACGCATACGCCCTTTTTGGCCAAGTGCATCATTGTGGACGTTCTGCCTCTTTTCCTATGCTTTCAATGCAATTCCAGTCTACCTCCTGAAATCGGTTTCCTGCAATTCTGCCCCGCTTTCAAGTCCTCTTGGCAGCCTTACTTCAGTCTATTTTTGGACGATAGCTGTCATTTATAACTCTGCAGGTTTGTGAATTACAGTGCCCTTGAGCTCCTTTCTTCAACTCGCTTTCTTGTGACCTGGCCGCAACACCGCAGGATGGCTTCAGGCCCTAATCTGGTTCCGGCCCGGCATGCTGAGCCTTTGGTTAATTCCTCTTCCTGGTGGGAAATGAGAGTTAAATTTGCCCGTCCAGACACCTCCAGCTAGCCTCTCATTGCTTCTCGCTATTCCTGTTCATCTTCCGCAGAAATTGCAAACTGGGCCAAACAGGAGGTTAAAGGGACTGACTCTCCAAGTCGGGAGAGTGTCAGTAAAGCGTCTGGAATGTTGCACCCGAGTACCAGGGGAGGAAAACTGAGACATATTTGAACACGTCTCCCGTTCACATGGTTGATCATACTTGGGTTCCACATGCATGTTTTAGCTGAAGGAAGAATACCTTAAACCTGGAGAGTTGAGACCCGTGTAATGGGTACCATGCAATATGACTTCAAAGGGTCTTCATTTGCTCACCGAACCTCTCCAATCCTATCACTGCTGCGTTTATGCCCCTGTACACATGCTTGATTCTCTTTTGGAGACATAGCAATCCATAGGTTTTACGATACTTACTAGTCAGGTACATTCTTAGGCGTTTAATATGCGGTGTTGAGTCCATTTCGTTGAGCAAGGAGTAGCTCTTGTCTATTCCATATTTGACTTAAGGAACTTTATCTGTGCTCATTTCAATCTCTGGTTTTATGCAGCACCCCAACTCACCTTTACCTTTAAGCAAGAATAAGTTGGTTTTCTAAATTTGAGACCCTGTTCTGTTCTGTAATTCAGTTCCTGTGTAGCCAAGTTTACATTCCATGTATTACTGATATCTTATGATGTTTCTTTTTCTGTGTGACTTATTTCAGTTAGAATCATCATACCTGAATCCACTCATTGTGCTGCTAAGGGCCTGATGACATAGATTTCATTGCTGAGTGATATTGCTTTGTAAGTAAATACCACAACTTCTTTATCCATTTTTCACTTTCTGCGATGTTGAACTTGTACTGTAAACGAGGTTCTTGTAAACAGAACCGTTTGAAACTTTGGGGTGGCTGTGTCTTTTAGATTTTAAATTCCCTAAGCTATAGGACCATAAGTGGCAGTGCCCTAGGCTCTGTTGCTTTGTTTTTAAGATGTTTCAGTTAACACCATACACTTCTCTCGAGTGGTTCTTGGCAATTTACATCCCGCCCTTCAGAATAACAAGGCTCCCAGTTCTCCATGGCCTGTCCTGACTTTCTGGATTTTACACTTTTTTCAGATGGCCCTTTTGACCGGGGGGAAGTGAGACTTCATTGTAGTGCAGATTTCCTTTGCAAGCTTGCTTGGTTGGCCAAAAAGGGCGTATGCGTTTTTTCCTGAATATATTCAGGAAAAAACGCATACGCCCTTTTTGGCCAAGTGCATCATTGTGGACGTTCTGCCTCTTTTCCTATGCTTTCAATGCAATTCCAGTCTACCTCCTGAAATCGGTTTCCTGCAATTCTGCCCCGCTTTCAAGTCCTCTTGGCAGCCTTACTTCAGTCTATTTTTGGACGATAGCTGTCATGTATAACTCTGCAGGTTTGTGAATTACAGTGCCCCTGAGCTCCTTTCTTCAACTCGCTTTCTTTTGAGCTGGCCGCAACACCGCAGGATGGCTTCAGGCCCTAATCTGGTTCCGGCACGGCACGCTGAGTCTTTGGTTAATTCCTCTTCCTGGTGGGAAATGAGAGTTACATTTGCCCGTCCAGACACCTCCAGCTAGTCTCTCATTGGTTCTCACTATTCCTGTTCATCTTCCGCAGAAATTGCAAACTGGGCCAAACAGGAGGTTAAAGGGACTGACTCTCCAAGTCGGGAGAGTGTTAGTAAAGCGTCTGGAATGTTGCACCCGAGTACCAGGGTACGAAAACTGAGACATATTTGAACACGTCTCCCGATCACATGGTTGATCATACTCTGGGTTCCACATGCATGTTTTAGCTGAAGGAAGAATACCTAAAACCTGGGTAGTTGAAACCCGTGGAATGGGTACCATGCAATATGACTTCAAAGGGTCTTCATTTGCTCACCGAACCTCTCCAATCCTATCACTGCTGCGTTTATGCCCCTGTACACATGCTTGATTCTCTTTTGGAGACATAGCAATCCATAGGTTTTACGATACTTACTAGTCAGGTACATTCTTAGGCGTTTAATATGCGGTGTTGAGTCCATTTCGTTGAGCAAGGAGTAGCTCTTGTCTATTCCATATTTGACTTAAGGAACTTTATCTGTGCTCATTTCAATCTCTGGTTTTATACAGCACCCCAACTCACCTTTACCTTTAAGCAAGAATAAGTTGGTTTTCTAAATTTGAGACCCTGTTCTGTTCTGTAATTCAGTTCCTGTGTAGCCAAGTTTCCATTCCATGTATTACTGATATCTTATGATGTTTCTTTTTCTGTGTGACTTATTTCAGTTAGAATCATCATACCTGAATCCACTCATTGTGCTGCTAAGGGCCTGATGACATAGATTTCATTGCTGAGTGATATTGCTTTGTAAGTAAATACCACAACTTCTTTGTCCATTTTTCACTTTCTGCGATGTTGAACTTGTACTGTAAACGAGGTTCTTGTAAACAGAGGCGTCCCAAACTTTGGGGTGGCTGTGTCTTTTTGATTTTAATTTCCCTAAGCTATAGGACCATAAGTGGCAGTGCCCTAGGCTCTGTTGCTTTGTTTTTTAGATGTTTCAGGAAACACCATACACTTCTCCCAAGTGTCTGTTGGCAATTTACATCTCGCCCATCAGCATAACAAGGCTCCCAGTTCTCCATGGCCTGTCCTGCCTTTCTGGATTTTACACTTTTTTCAGATGGCCCTTTTGACCGGGGGGAAGTGAGACTTCATTGTAGTGCAGATTTCCTTTGCAAGCTTGCTTGGTTGGCCAAAAAGGGCGTATGCGTTTTTTCCTGAATGTATTCAGGAAAAAACGCATACGCCCTTTTTGGCCAAGTGCATCATTGTGGACGTTCTGCCTCTTTTCCTATGCTTTCAATGCAATTCCAGTCTACCTCCTGAAATCGGTTTCCTGCAATTCTGCCCCGCTTTCAAGTCCTCTTGGCAGCCTTACTTCAGTCTATTTTTGGACGATAGCTGTCATTTATAACTCTGCAGGTTTGTGAATTACAGTGCCCTTGAGCTCCTTTCTTCAACTCGCTTTCTTGTGACCTGGCCGCAACACCGCAGGATGGCTTCAGGCCCTAATCTGGTTCCGGCCCGGCATGCTGAGCCTTTGGTTAATTCCTCTTCCTGGTGGGAAATGAGAGTTAAATTTGCCCGTCCAGACACCTCCAGCTAGCCTCTCATTGCTTCTCGCTATTCCTGTTCATCTTCCGCAGAAATTGCAAACTGGGCCAAACAGGAGGTTAAAGGGACTGACTCTCCAAGTCGGGAGAGTGTCAGTAAAGCGTCTGGAATGTTGCACCCGAGTACCAGGGGAGGAAAACTGAGACATATTTGAACACGTCTCCCGTTCACATGGTTGATCATACTTGGGTTCCACATGCATGTTTTAGCTGAAGGAAGAATACCTTAAACCTGGAGAGTTGAGACCCGTGTAATGGGTACCATGCAATATGACTTCAAAGGGTCTTCATTTGCTCACCGAACCTCTCCAATCCTATCACTGCTGCGTTTATGCCCCTGTACACATGCTTGATTCTCTTTTGGAGACATAGCAATCCATAGGTTTTACGATACTTACTAGTCAGGTACATTCTTAGGCGTTTAATATGCGGTGTTGAGTCCATTTCGTTGAGCAAGGAGTAGCTCTTGTCTATTCCATATTTGACTTAAGGAACTTTATCTGTGCTCATTTCAATCTCTGGTTTTATGCAGCACCCCAACTCACCTTTACCTTTAAGCAAGAATAAGTTGGTTTTCTAAATTTGAGACCCTGTTCTGTTCTGTAATTCAGTTCCTGTGTAGCCAAGTTTCCATTCCGTGTATTACTGATATCTTATGATGTTTCTTTTTCTGTGTGACTTATTTCAGTTAGAATCATCATACCTGAATCCACTCATTGTGCTGCTAAGGGCCTGATGACATAGATTTCATTGCTGAGTGATATTGCTTTGTAAGTAAATACCACAACTTCTTTATCCATTTTTCACTTTCTGCGATGTTGAACTTGTACTGTAAACGAGGTTCTTGTAAACAGAGCCGTTTGAAACTTTGGGGTGGCTGTGTCTTTTAGATTTTAAATTCCCTAAGCTATAGGACCATAAGTGGCAGTGCCCTAGGCTCTGTTGCTTTGTTTTTTAGATGTTTCAGTTAACACCATACACTTCTCTCGAGTGGTTCTTGGCAATTTACATCCCGCCCTTCAGAATAACAAGGCTCCCAGTTCTCCATGGCCTGTCCTGACTTTCTGGATTTTACACTTTTTTCAGATGGCCCTTTTGACCGGGGGGAAGTGAGACTTCATTGTAGTGCAGATTTCCTTTGCAAGCTTGCTTGGTTGGCCAAAAAGGGCGTATGCGTTTTTTCCTGAATATATTCAGGAAAAAACGCATACGCCCTTTTTGGCCAAGTGCATCATTGTGGACGTTCTGCCTCTTTTCCTATGCTTTCAATGCAATTCCAGTCTACCTCCTGAAATCGGTTTCCTGCAATTCTGCCCCGCTTTCAAGTCCTCTTGGCAGCCTTACTTCAGTCTATTTTTGGACGATAGCTGTCATGTATAACTCTGCAGGTTTGTGAATTACAGTGCCCCTGAGCTCCTTTCTTCAACTCGCTTTCTTTTGAGCTGGCCGCAACACCGCAGGATGGCTTCAGGCCCTAATCTGGTTCCGGCACGGCACGCTGAGTCTTTGGTTAATTCCTCTTCCTGGTGGGAAATGAGAGTTAAATTTGCCCGTCCAGACACCTCCAGCTAGTCTCTCATTGGTTCTCACTATTCCTGTTCATCTTCCGCAGAAATTGCAAACTGGGCCAAACAGGAGGTTAAAGGGACTGACTCTCCAAGTCGGGAGAGTGTTAGTAAAGCGTCTGGAATGTTGCACCCGAGTACCAGGGTACGAAAACTGAGACATATTTGAACACGTCTCCCGATCACATGGTTGATCATACTCTGGGTTCCACATGCATGTTTTAGCTGAAGGAAGAATACCTAAAACCTGGGTAGTTGAAACCCGTGGAATGGGTACCATGCAATATGACTTCAAAGGGTCTTCATTTGCTCACCGAACCTCTCCAATCCTATCACTGCTGCTTTTATGCCCCTGTACACATGCTTGATTCTCATTCGGAGACATAGCAATCCATAGGTTTTAAGATACTTACTAGTCAGGTACATTCTTAGGCGTTTAATATGCGGTGTTGAGTCCATTTCGTTGAGCAAGGAGTAGCTCTTGTCTATTCCATATTTGGCTTAAGGAACTTTATCTGTGCTCATTTCAATCTCTGGTTTTATGCAGCACCCCAACTCACCTTTCCCCTTAAGCAAGCATAAGTTGGTTTTCTAAATTTGAGACCCTGTTCTGTTCTGTAATTCAGTTCCTGTGTAGCCAAGTTTACATTCCGTGTATTACTGATATCTTATGATGTTTCTTTTTCTGTGTGACTTATTTCAGTTAGAATCATCATACCTGGATCCACTCATTGTGCTGCTAAGGGCCTGATGACACAGATTTCATTGCTGAGTGATATTGCTTTGTAAGTAAATACCACAACTTCTTTGTCCATTTTTCACTTTCTGCGATGTTGAACTTGTACTGTAAACGAGGTTCTTGTAAACAGAGGCGTCCCAAACTTTGGGGTGGCTGTGTCTTTTTGATTTTAATTTCCCTAAGCTATAGGACCATAAGTGGCAGTGCCCTAGGCTCTGTTGCTTTGTTTTTTAGATGTTTCAGGAAACACCATACACTTCTCCCAAGTGTCTGTTGGCAATTTACATCCCGCCCATCAGCATAACAAGGCTCCCAGTTCTCCATGGCCTGTCCTGCCTTTCTGGATTTTACACTTTTTTCAGATGGCCCTTTTGACCGGGGGGAAGTGAGACTTCATTGTAGTGCAGATTTCCTTTGCAAGCTTGCTTGGTTGGCCAAAAAGGGCGTATGCGTTTTTTCCTGAATATATTCAGGAAAAAACGCATACGCCCTTTTTGGCCAAGTGCATCATTGTGGACGTTCTGCCTCTTTTCCTATGCTTTCAATGCAATTCCAGTCTACCTCCTGAAATCGGTTTCCTGCAATTCTGCCCCGCTTTCAAGTCCTCTTGGCAGCCTTACTTCAGTCTATTTTTGGACGATAGCTGTCATTTATAACTCTGCAGGTTTGTGAATTACAGTGCCCTTGAGCTCCTTTCTTCAACTCGCTTTCTTGTGACCTGGCCGCAACACCGCAGGATGGCTTCAGGCCCTAATCTGGTTCCGGCCCGGCATGCTGAGCCTTTGGTTAATTCCTCTTCCTGGTGGGAAATGAGAGTTGAATTTGCCCGTCCAGACACCTCCAGCTAGCCTCTCATTGCTTCTCGCTATTCCTGTTCATCTTCCGCAGAAATTGCAAACTGGGCCAAACAGGAGGTTAAAGGGACTGACTCTCCAAGTCGGGAGAGTGTCAGTAAAGCGTCTGAAATGTTGCACCCGAGTACCAGGGGAGGAAAACTGAGACATATTTGAACACGTCTCCCGTTCACATGGTTGATCATACTTGGGTTCCACATGCATGTTTTAGCTGAAGGAAGAATACCTTAAACCTGGAGAGTTGAGACCCGTGTAATGGGTACCATGCAATATGACTTCAAAGGGTCTTCATTTGCTCACCGAACCTCTCCAATCCTATCACTGCTGCGTTTATGCCCCTGTACACATGCTTGATTCTCTTTTGGAGACATAGCAATCCATAGGTTTTACGATACTTACTAGTCAGGTACATTCTTAGGCGTTTAATATGCGGTGTTGAGTCCATTTCGTTGAGCAAGGAGTAGCTCTTGTCTATTCCATATTTGACTTAAGGAACTTTATCTGTGCTCATTTCAATCTCTGGTTTTATGCAGCACCCCAACTCACCTTTACCTTTAAGCAAGAATAAGTTGGTTTTCTAAATTTGAGACCCTGTTCTGTTCTGTAATTCAGTTCCTGTGTAGCCAAGTTTCCATTCCGTGTATTACTGATATCTTATGATGTTTCTTTTTCTGTGTGACTTATTTCAGTTAGAATCATCATACCTGAATCCACTCATTGTGCTGCTAAGGGCCTGATGACATAGATTTCATTGCTGAGTGATATTGCTTTGTAAGTAAATACCACAACTTCTTTATCCATTTTTCACTTTCTGCGATGTTGAACTTGTACTGTAAACGAGGTTCTTGTAAACAGAGCCGTTTGAAACTTTGGGGTGGCTGTGTCTTTTAGATTTTAAATTCCCTAAGCTATAGGACCATAAGTGGCAGTGCCCTAGGCTCTGTTGCTTTGTTTTTTAGATGTTTCAGTTAACACCATACACTTCTCTCGAGTGGTTCTTGGCAATTTACATCCCGCCCTTCAGAATAACAAGGCTCCCAGTTCTCCATGGCCTGTCCTGACTTTCTGGATTTTACACTTTTTTCAGATGGCCCTTTTGACCGGGGGGAAGTGAGACTTCATTGTAGTGCAGATTTCCTTTGCAAGCTTGCTTGGTTGGCCAAAAAGGACGTATGCGTTTTTTCCTGAATATATTCAGGAAAAAACGCATACGCCCTTTTTGGCCAAGTGCATCATTGTGGACGTTCTGCCTCTTTTCCTATGCTTTCAATGCAATTCCAGTCTACCTCCTGAAATCGGTTTCCTGCAATTCTGCCCCGCTTTCAAGTCCTCTTGGCAGCCTTACTTCAGTCTATTTTTGGACGATAGCTGTCATTTATAACTCTGCAGGTTTGTGAATTACAGTGCCCCTGAGCTCCTTTCTTCAACTCGCTTTCTTTTGAGCTGGCCGCAACACCACAGGATGGCTTCAGGCCCTAATCTGGTTCCGGCACGGCACGCTGAGCCTTTGGTTAATTCCTCTTCCTGGTGGGAAATGAGAGTTAAATTTGCCCGTCCAGACACCTCCAGCTAGTCTCTCATTGGTTCTCACTATTCCTGTTCATCTTCCGCAGAAATTGCAAACTGGGCCAAACAGGAGGTTAAAGGGACTGACTCTCCAAGTCGGGAGAGTGTTAGTAAAGCGTCTGGAATGTTGCACCCGAGTACCAGGGTATGAAAACTGAGACATATTTGAACACGTCTCCCGATCACATGGTTGATCATACTCTGGGTTCCACATGCATGTTTTAGCTGAAGGAAGAATACCTAAAACCTGGGTAGTTGAAACCCGTGGAATGGGTACCATGCAATATGACTTCAAAGGGTCTTCATTTGCTCACCGAACCTCTCCAATCCTATCACTGCTGCTTTTATGCCCCTGTACACATGCTTGATTCTCTTTCGGAGACATAGCAATCCATAGGTTTTAAGATACTTACTAGTCAGGTACATTCTTAGGCGTTTAATATGCGGTGTTGAGTCCATTTCGTTGAGCAAGGAGTAGCTCTTGTCTATTCCATATTTGGCTTAAGGAACTTTATCTGTGCTCATTTCAATCTCTGGTTTTATGCAGCACCCCAACTCACCTTTCCCCTTAAGCAAGCATAAGTTGGTTTTCTAAATTTGAGACCCTGTTCTGTTCTGTAATTCAGTTCCTGTGTAGCCAAGTTTCCATTCCGTGTATTACTGATATCTTATGATGTTTCTTTTTCTGTGTGACTTATTTCAGTTAGAATCATCATACCTGAATCCACTCATTGTGCTGCTAAGGGCCTGATGACACAGATTTCATTGCTGAGTGATATTGCTTTGTAAGTAAATACCACAACTTCTTTATCCATTTTTAACTTTCTGCGATGTTGAACTTGTACTGTAAACGAGGTTCTTGTAAACAGAGCCGTTCCAAACTTTGGGGTGGCTGTGTCTTTTTGATTTTAATTTCCCTAAGCTATAGGACCATAAGTGGAAGTGCCCTAGGTTCTGTTGCTTTGTTTTTTAGATGTTTCAGGAAACACCATACACTTCTCCGGAGTGTCTGTTGGCAATTTACATCCCGCCCATCAGCATAACAAGGCTCCCAGTTCTCCATGGCCTGTCCTGCCTTTCTGGATTTTACACTTTTTTCAGATGGCCCTTTTGACCGGGGGGAAGTGAGACTTCTTTGTAGTGCAGATTTCCTTTGCAAGCTTGCTTGGTTGGCCAAAAAGGGCGTATGCGTTTTTTCCTGAATATATTCAGGAAAAAACGCATAAGCCCTTTTTGGCCAAGTGCATCATTGTGGACGTTCTGCCTCTTTTCCTATGCTTTCAATGCAATTCCAGTCTACCTCCTGAAATCGGTTTCCTGCAATTCTGCCCCGCTTTCAAGTCCTCTTGGCAGCCTTACTTCAGTATATTTTTGGACGATAGCTGTCATTTATAACTCTGCAGGTTTGTGAATTACAGTGCCCCTGAGCTCCTTTCTTCAACTCGCTTTCTTGTGAGCTGGCCGCAACACCGCAGGATGGCTTCAGGCCCTAATCTGGTTCCGGCACGGCACGCTGAGCCTTTGGTTAATTCCTCTTCCTGGTGGGAAATGAGAGTTAAATTTGCCTGTCCAGACACCTCCAGCTAGTCTCTCATTCGTTCTCGCTATTCCTGTTCATCTTCCGCAGAAATTGCAAACTGGGCCAAACAGGAGGTTAAAGGGACTGACTCTCCAAGTCGGGAGAGTGTTAGTAAAGCGTCTGGAATGTTGCACCCGAGTACCAGGGTACGAAAACTGAGACATATTTGAACACGTCTCCCGATCACATGGTTGATCATACTCTAGGTTCCACATGCATGTTTTAGCTGAAGGAAGAATACCTTAAACCTGGGTAGTTGAAACCCGTGGAATGGGTACCATGCAATATGACTTCAAAGGGTCTTCATTTGCTCACCAAACCTCTCCAATCCTATCACTGCTGCGTTTATGCCCCTGTACACATGCTTGATTCTCTTTCGGAGACATAGCAATCCATAGGTTTTAAGATACTTACAAGTCAGGTACATTCTTAGGCGTTTAGTATGTGGTGTTGAGTCCATTTCGTTGAGCAAGGAGTAGCTCTTGTCTATTCCATATTTGGCTTAAGGAACTTTATCTGTGCTCATTTCAATCTCTGGTTTTATGCAGCACCCCAACTCACCTTTCCCCTTAAGCAAGCATAAGTTGGTTTTCTAAATTTGAGACCCTGTTCTGTTCTGTAATTCAGTTCCTGTGTAGCCAAGTTTCCATTCCGTGTATTACTGATATCTTATGATGTTTCTTTTTCTGTGTGACTTATTTCAGTTAGAATCATCATACCTGAATCCACTCATTGTGCTGCTAAGGGCCTGATGACATAGATTTCATTGCTGAGTGATATTGCTTTGTAAGTAAATACCACAACTTCTTTATCCATTTTTCACTTTCTGCGATGTTGAACTTGTACTGTAAACGAGGTTCTTGTAAACAGAGCCGTTTGAAACTTTGGGGTGGCTGTGTCTTTTAGATTTTAAATTCCCTAAGCTATAGGACCATAAGTGGAAGTGCCCTAGGCTCTGTTGCTTTGTTTTTTAGATGTTTCAGTTAACACCATACACTTCTCCCGAGTGGTTCTTGGCAATTTACATCCCGCCCTTCAGAATAACAAGGCTCCCAGTTCTCCATGGCCTGTCCTGCCTTTCTGGATTTTACACTTTTTTCAGATGGCCCTTTTGACCGGGGGGAAGTGAGACTTCATTGTAGTGCAGATTTCCTTTGCAAGCTTGCTTGGTTGGCCAAAAAGGGCGTATGCGTTTTTTCCTGAATATATTCAGGAAAAAACGCATACGCCCTTTTTGGCCAAGTGCATCATTGTGGACGTTCTGCCTCTTTTCCTATGCTTTCAATGCAATTCCAGTCTACCTCCTGAAATCGGTTTCCTGCAATTCTGCCCCGCTTTCAAGTCCTCTTGGCAGCCTTACTTCAGTATATTTTTGGACGATAGCTGTCATTTATAACTCTGCAGGTTTGTGAATTACAGTGCCCCTGAGCTCCTTTCTTCAACTCGCTTTCTTTTGAGCTGGCCGCAACACTGCAGGATGGCTTCAGGCCCTAATCTGGTTCCGGCACGGCACACTGAGCCTTTGGTTAATTCCTCTTCCTGGTGGGAAATGAGAGTTAAATTTGCCCGTCCAGACACCTCCAGCTAGTCTCTCATTGGTTCTCACAATTCCTGTTCATCTTCCGCAGAAATTGCAAACTGGGCCAAACAGGAGGTTAAAGGGACTGACTCTCCAAGTCGGGAGAGTGTTAGTAAAGCGTCTGGAATGTTGCACCCGAGTACCAGGGTACGAAAACTGAGACATATTTGAACACGTCTCCCGATCACATGGTTGATCATACTCTGGGTTCCACATGCATGTTTTAGCTGAAGGAAGAATACCTAAAACCTGGGTAGTTGAAACCCGTGGAATGGGTACCATGCAATATGACTTCAAAGGGTCTTCATTTGCTCACCGAACCTCTCCAATCCTATCACTGCTGCTTTTATGCCCCTGTACACATGCTTGATTCTCTTTCGGAGACATAGCAATCCATAGGTTTTAAGATACTTACTAGTCAGGTACATTCTTAGGCGTTTAATATGCGGTGTTGAGTCCATTTCGTTGAGCAAGGAGTAGCTCTTGTCTATTCCATATTTGGCTTAAGGAACTTTATCTGTGCTCATTTCAATCTCTGGTTTTATGCAGCACCCCAACTCACCTTTCCCCTTAAGCAAGCATAAGTTGGTTTTCTAAATTTGAGACCCTGTTCTGTTCTGTAATTCAGTTCCTGTGTAGCCAAGTTTCCATTCCGTGTATTACTGATATCTTATGATGTTTCTTTTTCTGTGTGACTTATTTCAGTTAGAATCATCATACCTGAATCCACTCATTGTGCTGCTAAGGGCCTGATGACATAGATTTCATTGCTGAGTGATATTGCTTTGTAAGTAAATACCACAACTTCTTTATCCATTTTTCACTTTCTGCGATGTTGAACTTGTACTGTAAACGATGTTCTTGTAAAGAGAGGCGTCCCAAACTTTGGGGTGGCTGTGTCTTTTTGATTTTAATTTCCCTAAGCTATAGGACCATAAGTGGCAGTGCCCTAGGCTCTGTTGCTTTGTTTTTTAGATGTTTCAGGAAACACCATACACTTCTCCCAAGTGTCTGTTGGCAATTTACATCCCGCCCATCAGCATAACAAGGCTCCCAGTTCTCCATGGCCTGTCCTGCCTTTCTGGATTTTACACTTTTTTCAGATGGCCCTTTTGACCGGGGGGAAGTGAGACTTCATTGTAGTGCAGATTTCCTTTGCAAGCTTGCTTGGTTGGCCAAAAAGGACGTATGCGTTTTTTCCTGAATATATTCAGGAAAAAACGCATACGCCCTTTTTGGCCAAGTGCATCATTGTGGACGTTCTGCCTCTTTTCCTATGCTTTCAATGCAATTCCAGTCTACCTCCTGAAATCGGTTTCCTGCAATTCTGCCCCGCTTTCAAGTCCTCTTGGCAGCCTTACTTCAGTCTATTTTTGGACGATAGCTGTCATTTATAACTCTGCAGGTTTGTGAATTACAGTGCCCTTGAGCTCCTTTCTTCAACTCGCTTTCTTGTGACCTGGCCGCAACACCGCAGGATGGCTTCAGGCCCTAATCTGGTTCCGGCACGGCACGCTGAGCCTTTGGTTAATTCCTCTTCCTGGTGGGAAATGAGAGTTAAATTTGCCCGTCCAGACACCTCCAGCTAGTCTCTCATTGCTTCTCGCTATTCCTGTTCATCTTCCGCAGAAATTGCAAACTGGGCCAAACAGGAGGTTAAAGGGACTGACTCTCCAAGTCGGGAGAGTGTCAGTAAAGCGTCTGGAATGTTGCACCCGAGTACCAGGGGAGGAAAACTGAGACATATTTGAACACGTCTCCCGTTCACATGGTTGATCATACTTGGGTTCCACATGCATGTTTTAGCTGAAGGAAGAATACCTTAAACCTGTAGAGTTGAGACCCGTGTAATGGGTACCATGCAATATGACTTCAAAGGGTCTTCATTTGCTCACCGAACCTCTCCAATCCTATCACTGCTGCGTTTATGCCCCTGTACACATGCTTGATTCTCTTTTGGAGACATAGCAATCCATAGGTTTTACGATACTTACTAGTCAGGTACATTCTTAGGCGTTTAATATGCGGTGTTGAGTCCATTTCGTTGAGCAAGGAGTAGCTCTTGTCTATTCCATATTTGACTTAAGGAACTTTATCTGTGCTCATTTCAATCTCTGGTTTTATGCAGCACCCCAACTCACCTTTACCTTTAAGCAAGAATAAGTTGGTTTTCTTAATTTGAGACCCTGTTCTGTTCTGTAATTCAGTTCCTGTGTAGCCAAGTTTCCATTCCGTGTATTACTGATATCTTATGATGTTTCTTTTTCTGTGTGACTTATTTCAGTTAGAATCATCATACCTGAATCCACTCATTGTGCTGCTAAGGGCCTGATGGCATAGATTTCATTGCTTAGTGATATTGCTTTGTAAGTAAATACCACAACTTCTTTATCCATTTTTCACTTTCTGCGATGTTGAACTTGTACTGTAAACGAGGTTCTTGTAAACAGAGCCGTTTGAAACTTTGGGGTGGCTGTGTCTTTTAGATTTTAAATTCCCTAAGCTATAGGACCATAAGTGGCAGTGCCCTAGGCTCTGTTGCTTTGTTTTTTAGATGTTTCAGTTAACACCATACACTTCTCCCGAGTGGTTCTTGGCAATTTACATCCCGCCCTTCAGAATAACAAGGCTCCCAGTTCTCCATGGCCTGTCCTGCCTTTCTGGATTTTACACTTTTTTCAGATGGCCCTTTTGACCGGGGGGAAGTGAGACTTCATTGTAGTGCAGATTTCCTTTGCAAGCTTGCTTGGTTGGCCAAAAAGGGCGTATGCGTTTTTTCCTGAATATATTCAGGAAAAAACGCATAGGCCCTTTTTGGCCAAGTGCATCATTGTGGACGTTCTGCCTCTTTTCCTATGCTTTCAATGCAATTCCAGTCTACCTCCTGAAATCGGTTTCCTGCAATTCTGCCCCGCTTTCAAGTCCTCTTGGCAGCCTTACTTCAGTCTATTTTTGGACGATAGCTGTCATTTATAACTCTGCAGGTTTGTGAATTACAGTGCCCCTGAGCTCCTTTCTTCAACTCGCTTTCTTTTGAGCTGGCCGCAACACCGCAGGATGGCTTCAGGCCCTAATCTGGTTCTGGCACGGCACGCTGAGCCTTTGGTTAATTCCTCTTCCTGGTGGGAAATGAGAGTTAAATTTGCCCGTCCAGACACCTCCAGGTAGTCTCTCATTGGTTCTCGCTATTCCTGTTCATCTTCCGAAGAAATTGCAAACTGGGCCAAACAGGAGGTTAAAGGGACTGACTCTCCAAGTCGGGAGAGTGTTAGTAAAGCGTCTGGAATGTTGCACCCGAGTACCAGGGTACGAAAACTGAGACATATTTGAACACGACTCCCGATCACATGGTTGATCATACTCTGGGTTCCACATGCATGTTTTAGCTGAAGGAAGAATACCTAAAACCTGGGTAGTTGAAACCCGCGGAATGGGTACCATGCAATATGACTTCAAAGGGTCTTCATTTGCTCACCGAACCTCTCCAATCCTATCACTGCTGCGTTTATGCCCCTGTACACATGCTTGATTCTCTTTCGGAGACATAGCAATCCATAGGTTTTAAGATACTTACTAGTCAGGTACATTCTTAGGCGTTTAATATGCGGTGTTGAGTCCATTTCGTTGAGCAAGGAGTAGCTCTTGTGTATTCCATATTTGGATTAAGGAACTTTATCTGTGCTCATTTCAATCTCTGGTTTTATGCAGCACCCCAACTCACCTTTCCCCTTAAGCAAGCATAAGTTGGTTTTCTAAATTTGAGACCCTGTTCTGTTGTGTAATTCAGTTCCTGTGTAGCCAAGTTTACATTCCGTGTATTAGTGATATCTTATGATGTTTCTTTTTCTGTGTGACTTATTTCAGTTAGAATCATCATACCTGAATCCACTCATTGTGCTGCTAAGGGCCTGATGACACAGATTTCATTGCTGAGTGATATTGCTTTGTAAGTAAATACCACAACTTCTTTATCCATTTTTCACTTTCTGCGATGTTGAACTTGTACTGTAAACGAGGTTCTTGTAAACAGAGCCGTTCCAAACTTTGGGGTGGCTGTGTCTTTTTGATTTTAATTTCCCTAAGCTATAGGACCATAAGTGGAAGTGCCCTAGGTTCTGTTGCTTTGTTTTTTAGATGTTTCAGGAAACACCATACACATCTCCCGAGTGTCTGTTGGCAATTTACATCCCGCCCATCAGCATAACAAGGCTCCCAGTTCTCCATGGCCTGTCCTGCCTTTCTGGATTTTACACTTTTTTCAGATGGCCCTTTTGACCGGGGGGATGTGAGACTTCATTGTAGTGCAGATTTCCTTTGCAAGCTTGCTTGGTTGGCCAAAAAGGGCGTATGCGTTTTTTCCTGAATATATTCAGGAAAAAACGCATACGCCCTTTTTGGCCAAGTGCATCATTGTGGACGTTCTGCCTCTTTTCCTATGCTTTCAATGCAATTCCAGTCTACCTCCTGAAATCGGTTTCCTGCAATTCTGCCCCACTTTCACGTCCTCTTGGCAGCCTTACTTCAGTATATTTTTGGACGATAGCTGTCATTTATAACTCTGCAGGTTTGTGAATTACAGTGCCCCTGAGCTCCTTTCTTCAACTCGCTTTCTTGTGAGCTGGCCGCAACACCGCAGGATTTCCTTCAGGCCGTAATCTGGTTCCGGCACGGCACGCTGAGCCTTTGGTTAATTCCTCTTCCTGGTGGGAAATGAGAGTTAAATTTGTCTGTCCAGACACCTCCAGCTAGCCTCTCCTTGGTTCTCGCTATTCCTGTTCATCTTCCGCAGAAATTGCAAACTGGGCCAAACAGGAGGTTAAAGGGTCTGACTCTCCAAGTCGGGAGAGTGTTAGTAAAGCGTCTGGAATGTTGCACCCGAGTACCAGGGTACGAAAACTGAGACATATTTGAACACGTCTCCCGATCACATGGTTGATCATACTCTAGGTTCCACATGCATGTTTTAGCTGAAGGAAGAATACCTTAAACCTGGGTAGTTGAAACCCGTGGAATGGGTACCATGCAATATGACTTCAAAGGGTCTTCATTTGCTCACCAAACCTCTCCAATCCTATCACTGCTGCGTTTATGCCCCTGTACACATGCTTGATTCTCTTTCGGAGACATAGCAATCCATAGGTTTTAAGATACTTACAAGTCAGGTACATTCTTAGGCGTTTAATATGCGGTGTTGAGTCCATTTCGTTGAGCAAGGAGTAGCTCTTGTCTATTCCATATTTGGCTTAAGGAACTTTATCTGTGCTCATTTCAATCTCTGGTTTTATGCAGCACCCCAACTCACCTTTACCCTTAAGCAAGCATAAGTTGGTTTTCTAAATTTGAGACCCTGTTCTGTTCTGTAATTCAGTTCCTGTGTAGCCAAGTTTACATTCCATGTATTACTGATATCTTATGATGTTTCTTTTTCTGTGTGACTTATTTCAGTTAGAATCATCATACCTGAATCCACTCATTGTGCTGCTAAGGGCCTGATGACACAGATTTCATTGCTGAGTGATATTGCTTTGTAAGTAAATACCACAACTTCTTTATCCATTTTTCACTTTCTGCAATGTTGAACTTGTACTGTAAACGAGGTTCTTGTAAACAGAGGCGTCCCAAACTTTGTGGTGGCTGTGTCTTTTTGATTTTAATTTCCCTAAGCTATAGGACCATAAGTGGCAGTGTCCTAGGCTCTGTTGCTTTGTTTTTTAGATGTTTCAGGAAACACCATACACTTCTCCTGAGTGTCTGTTGGCAATTTACATCCCGCCCATCAGCATAACAAGGCTCCCAGTTCTCCATGGCCTGTCCTGCCTTTCTGGATTTTACACTTTTTTCAGATGGCCCTTTTGACCGGGGGGAAGTGAGACTTCATTGTAGTGCAGATTTCCTTTGCAAGCTTGCTTGGTTGGCCAAAAAGGGCGTATGCGTTTTTTCCTGAATATATTCAGGAAAAAACGCATAGGCCCTTTTTGGCCAAGTGCATCATTGTGGACGTTCTGCCTCTTTTCCTATGCTTTCAATGCAATTCCAGTCTACCTCCTGAAATCGGTTTCCTGCAATTCTGCCCCGCTTTCAAGTCCTCTTGGCAGCCTTACTTCAGTCTATTTTTGGACGATAGCTGTCATTTATAACTCTGCAGGTTTGTGAATTACAGTGCCCCTGAGCTCCTTTCTTCAACTCGCTTTCTTTTGAGCTGGCCGCAACACCGCAGGATAGCTTCAGACCCTAATCTGGTTCTGGCACGGCACGCTGAGCCTTTGGTTAATTCCTCTTCCTGGTGGGAAATGAGAGTTAAATTTGCCCGTCCAGACACCTCCAGCTAGCCTCTCATTGGTTCTCGCTATTCCTGTTCATCTTCCACAGAAATTGCAAACTGGGCCAAACAGGAGGTTAAAGGGACTGACTCTCCAAGTCGGGAGAGTGTTAGTAAAGCGTCTAGAAAGTTGCACCCGAGTACCAGGGTACGAAAACTGAGACATATTTGAACACGTCTCCCGATCACATGGTTGATCATACTCTAGGTTCCACATGCATGTTTTAGCTGAAGGAAGAATACCTTAAACCTGGGTAGTTGAAACCCGTGGAATGGGTACCATGCAATATGACTTCAAAGGGTCTTCATTTGCTCACCGAACCTCTCCAATCCTATCACTGCTGCGTTTATGCCCCTGTACACATGCTTGATTCTCTTTCGGAGACATAGCAATCCATAGGTTTTAAGATACTTACAAGTCAGGTACATTCTAGGCGTTTAATATGCGGTGTTGAGTCCATTTCGTTGAACAAGGAGTAGCTCTTGTCTATTCCATATTTGGCTTAAGGAACTTTATCTGTGCTCATTTCAATCTCTGGTTTTATGCAGCACCCCAACTCACCTTTACCCTTAAGCAAGCATAAGTTGGTTTTCTAAATTTGAGACCCTGTTCTGTTCTGTAATTCAGTTCCTGTGTAGCCAAGTTTACATTCCATGTATTACTGATATCTTATGATGTTTCTTTTTCTGTGTGACTTATTTCAGTTAGAATCATCATACCTGAATCCACTCATTGTGCTGCTAAGGGCCTGATGACACAGATTTCATTGCTGAGTGATATTGCTTTGTAAGTAAATACCACAACTTCTTTATCCATTTTTCACTTTCTGCAATGTTGAACTTGTACTGTAAACGAGGTTCTTGTAAACAGAGGCGTCCCAAACTTTGTGGTGGCTGTGTCTTTTTGATTTTAATTTCCCTAAGCTATAGGACCATAAGTGGCAGTGTCCTAGGCTCTGTTGCTTTGTTTTTTAGATGTTTCAGGAAACACCATACACTTCTCCTGAGTGTCTGTTGGCAATTTACATCCCGCCCATCAGCATAACAAGGCTCCCAGTTCTCCATGGCCTGTCCTGCCTTTCTGGATTTTACACTTTTTTCAGATGGCCCTTTTGACCGGGGGGAAGTGAGACTTCATTGTAGTGCAGATTTCCTTTGCAAGCTTGCTTGGTTGGCCAAAAAGGGCGTATGCGTTTTTTCCTGAATATATTCAGGAAAAAACGCATAGGCCCTTTTTGGCCAAGTGCATCATTGTGGACGTTCTGCCTCTTTTCCTATGCTTTCAATGCAATTCCAGTCTACCTCCTGAAATCGGTTTCCTGCAATTCTGCCCCGCTTTCAAGTCCTCTTGGCAGCCTTACTTCAGTCTATTTTTGGACGATAGCTGTCATTTATAACTCTGCAGGTTTGTGAATTACAGTGCCCCTGAGCTCCTTTCTTCAACTCGCTTTCTTTTGAGCTGGCCGCAACACCGCAGGATAGCTTCAGACCCTAATCTGGTTCTGGCATGGCACGCTGAGCCTTTGGTTAATTCCTCTTCCTGGTGGGAAATGAGAGTTAAATTTGCCCGTCCAGACACCTCCAGCTAGCCTCTCATTGGTTCTCGCTATTCCTGTTCATCTTCCACAGAAATTGCAAACTGGGCCAAACAGGAGGTTAAAGGGACTGACTCTCCAAGTCGGGAGAGTGTTAGTAAAGCGTCTAGAATGTTGCACCCGAGTACCAGGGTACGAAAACTGAGACATATTTGAACACGTCTCCCGATCACATGGTTGATCATACTCTAGGTTCCACATGCATGTTTTAGCTGAAGGAAGAATACCTTAAACCTGGGTAGTTGAAACCCGTGGAATGGGTACCATGCAATATGACTTCAAAGGGTCTTCATTTGCTCACCGAACCTCTCCAATCCTATCACTGCTGCGTTTATGCCCCTGTACACATGCTTGATTCTCTTTCGGAGACATAGCAATCCATAGGTTTTAAGATACTTACAAGTCAGGTACATTCTAGGCGTTTAATATGCGGTGTTGAGTCCATTTCGTTGAACAAGGAGTAGGTCTTGTCTATTCCATATTTGGCTTAAGGAACTTTATCTGTGCTCATTTCAATCTCTGGTTTTATGCAGCACCCCAACTCACCTTTACCCTTAAGCAAGCATAAGTTGGTTTTCTAAATTTGAGACCCTGTTCTGTTCTGTAATTCAGTTCCTGTGTAGCCAAGTTTCCATTCCGTGTATTACTGATATCTTATGATGTTTCTTTTTCTGTGTGACTTATTTCAGTTAGAATCATCATACCTGAATCCACTCATTGTGCTGCTAAGGGCCTGATGACATAGATTTCATTGATGAGTGATATTGCTTTGTAAGTAAATACCACAACTTCTTTATCCATTTTTCACTTTCTGTGATGTTGAACTTGTACTGTAAACGATGTTCTTGTAAACAGAGGCGTCCCAAACTTTGGGGTGGCTGTGTCTTTTTGATTTTAATTTCCCTAATCTATAGGACCATAAGTGACAGTGCCCTAGGCTCTGTTGCTTTGTTTTTTAGATGTTTCAGGAAACACCATACACTTCTCCCGAGTGTCTGTTGGCAATTTACATCCCGCCCATCAGCATAACAAGGCTCCCAGTTCTCCATGGGCTGTCCTGCCTTTCTGGATTTTACACTTTTTTCAGATGGCCCTTTTGACCGGGGGGAAGTGAGACTTCATTGTAGTGCAGATTTCCTTTGCAAGCTTGCTTGGTTGGCCAAAAAGGGCGTATGCGTTTTTTCCTGAATATATTCCGGAAAAAACGCATACGCCCTTTTTGGCCAAGTGCATCATTGTGGACGTTCTGCCTCTTTTCCTATGCTTTCAATGCAATTCCAGTCTACCTCCTGAAATCGGTTTCCTGCAATTCTGCCCCGCTTTCAAGTCCTCTTGGCAGCCTTACTTCAGTCTATTTTTGGACGATAGCTGTCATTTATAACTCTGCAGGTTTGTGAATTACAGTGCCCCTGAGCTCCTTTCTTCAACTCGCTTTCTTGTGAGCTGGCCGCAACACCGCAGGATGGCTTCAGGCCCTAATCTGGTTCCGGCACGGCATGCTGAGCCTTTGGTTAATTCCTCTTCCTGGTGGGAAATGAGAGTTAAATTTGCCTGTCCAGACACCTCCAGCTAGTCTCTCATTGGTTCTCGCTATTCCTGTTCATCATCCGCAGAAATTGCAAACTGGGCCAAACAGGAGGTTAAAGGGACTGACTCTCCAAGTCGGGAGAGTGTTAGTAAAGCGTCTGGAATGTTGCACCCGAGTACCAGGGTACGAAAACTGAGACATATTTGAACACGTCTCCCGATCACATGGTTGATCATACTCTAGGTTCCACATGCATGTTTTAGCTGAAGGAAGAATACCTTAAACCTGGGTAGTTGAAACCCGTGGAATGGGTACCATGCAATATGACTTCAAAGGGTCTTCATTTGCTCACCAAACTTCTCCAATCCTATCACTGCTGCGTTTATGCCCTTGTACACATGCTTGATTCTCTTTCGGAGACATAGCAATCCATAGGTTTTAAGATACTTACAAGTCAGGTACATTCTAGGCGTTTAATATGCGGTGTTGAGTCCATTTCGTTGAGCAAGGAGTAGCTCTTGTCTATTCCATATTTGGCTTAAGGAACTTTATCTGTGCTCATTTCAATCTCTGGTTTTATGCAGCACCCCAACTCACCTTTACCCTTAAGCAAGCATAAGTTGGTTTTCTAAATTTGAGACCCTGTTCTGTTCTGTAATTCAGTTCCTGTGTAGCCAAGTTTACATTCCGTGTATTACTGATATCTTATGATGTTTCTTTTTCTGTGTGACTTATTTCAGTTAGAATCATCATACCTGAATCCACTCATTGTGCTGCTAAGGGCCTGATGACACAGATTTCATTGCTGAGTGATATTGCTTTGTAAGTAAATACCACAACTTCTTTATCCATTTTTCACTTTCTGCAATGTTGAACTTGTACTGTAAACGAGGTTCTTGTAAACAGAGGCGTCCCAAACTTTGGGGTGGCTGTGTCTTTTTGATTTTAATTTCCCTAAGCTATAGGACCATAAGTGGAAGTGCCCTAGGTTCTGTTGCTTTGTTTTTTAGATGTTTCAGGAAACACCATACACTTCTCCCGAGTGTCTGTTGGCAATTTACATCCCGCCCATCAGCATAACAAGGCTCCCAGTTCTCCATGGCCTGTCCTGCCTTTCTGGATTTTACACTTTTTTCAGATGGCCCTTTTGACCGGGGGGAAGTGAGACTTCATTGTAGTGCAGATTTCCTTTGCAAGCTTGCTTGGTTGGCCAAAAAGGGCGTATGCGTTTTTTCCTGAATATATTCCGGAAAAAACGCATACGCCCTTTTTGGCCAAGTGCATCATTGTGGACATTCTGCCTCTTTTCCTATGCTTTCAATGCAATTCCAGTCTACCTCCTGAAATCGGTTTCCTGCAATTCTGCCCCGCTTTCAAGTCCTCTTGGCAGCCTTACTTCAGTCTATTTTTGGACGATAGCTGTCATTTATAACTCTGCAGGTTTGTGAATTACAGTGCCCCTGAGCTCCTTTCTTCAACTCGCTTTCTTGTGAGCTGGCCGCAACACCGCAGGATGGCTTCAGGCCCTAATCTGGTTCCGGCACGGCATGCTGAGCCTTTGGTTAATTCCTCTTCCTGGTGGGAAATGAGAGTTAAATTTGCCTGTCCAGACACCTCCAGCTAGTCTCTCATTGGTTCTCGCTATTCCTGTTCATCATCCGCAGAAATTGCAAACTGGGCCAAACAGGAGGTTAAAGGGACTGACTCTCCAAGTCGGGAGAGTGTTAGTAAAGCGTCTGGAATGTTGCACCCGAGTACCAGGGTACGAAAACTGAGACATATTTGAACACGTCTCCCGTTCACATGGTTGATCATACTCTGGGTTCCACATGCATGTTTTAGCTGAAGGAAGAATACCTAAAACCTGGGTAGTTGAAACCCGTGGAATGGGTACCATGCAATATGACTTCAAAGGGTCTTCATTTGCTCACCGAACCTCTCCAATCCTATCACTGCTGCGTTTATGCCCCTGTACACATGCTTGATTCTCTTTCGGAGACATAGCAATCCATAGGTTTTAAGATACTTACTAGTCAGGTACATTCTTAGGCGTTTAATATGCGGTGTTGAGTCCATTTCGTTGAGCAAGGAGTAGCTCTTGTGTATTCCATATTTGGCTTAAGGAACTTTATCTGTGCTCATTTCAATCTCTGGTTTTATGCAGCACCCCAACTCACCTTTCCCCTTAAGCAAGCATAAGTTGGTTTTCTAAATTTGAGACCCTGTTCTGTTCTGTAATTCAGTTCCTGTGTAGCCAAGTTTACATTCCGTGTATTACTGATATCTTATGATGTTTCTTTTTCTGTGTGACTTATTTCAGTTAGAATCATCATACCTGAATCCACTCATTGTGCTGCTAAGGGCCTGATGACACAGATTTCATTGCTGAGTGATATTGTTTGTAAGTAAATACCACAACTTCTTTATCCATTTTTCACTTTCTGCGATGTTGAACTTGTACTGTAAACGAGGTTCTTGTAAACAGAGCCGTTCCAAACTTTGGGGTGGCTGTGTCTTTTTTATTTTAATTTCCCTAAGCTATAGGACCATAAGTGGAAGTGCCCTAGGTTCTGTTGCTTTGTTTTTTATATGTTTCAGGAAACACCATACACTTCTCCCGAGTGTCTGTTGGCAATTTACATCCCGCCCATCAGCATAACAAGGCTCCCAGTTCTCCATGGCCTGTCCTGCCTTTCTGGATTTTACACTTTTTTCAGATGGCCCTTTGACCGGGGGGAAGTGAGACTTCATTGTAGTGCAGATTTCCTTTGCAAGCTTGCTTGGTTGGCCAAAAAGGGCGTATGCGTTTTTTCCTGAATATATTCCGGAAAAAACGCATACGCCCTTTTTGGCCAAGTGCATCATTGTGGACGTTCTGCCTCTTTTCCTATGCTTTCAATGCAATTCCAGTCTAACTCCTGAAATCAGTTTCCTGCAATTCTGCCCCGCTTTCAAGTCCTCTTGGCAGCCTTACTTCAGTCTATTTTTGGACGATAGCTGTCATTTATAACTCTGCAGGTTTGTGAATTACAGTGCCCCTGAGCTCCTTTCTTCAACTCGCTTTCTTGTGAGCTGGCCGCAACACCGCAGGATGGCTTCAGGCCCTAATCTGGTTCCGGCACGGCATGCTGAGCCTTTGGTTAATTCCTCTTCCTGGTGGGAAATGAGAGTTAAATTTGCCTGTCCAGACACCTCCAGCTAGTCTCTCATTGGTTCTCGCTATTCCTGTTCATCATCCGCAGAAATTGCAAACTGGGCCAAACAGGAGGTTAAAGGGACTGACTCTCCAAGTCGGGAGAGTGTTAGTAAAGCGTCTGGAATGTTGCACCCGAGTACCAGGGTACGAAAACTGAGACATATTTGAACACGTCTCCCGATCACATGGTTGATCATACTCTAGGTTCCACATGCATGTTTTAGCTGAAGGAAGAATACCTTAAACCTGGGTAGTTGAAACCCGTGGAATGGGTACCATGCAATATGACTTCAAAGGGTCTTCATTTGCTCACCAAACTTCTCCAATCCTATCACTGCTGCGTTTATGCCCTTGTACACATGCTTGATTCTCTTTCGGAGACATAGCAATCCATAGGTTTTAAGATACTTACAAGTCAGGTACATTCTAGGCGTTTAATATGCGGTGTTGAGTCCATTTCGTTGAGCAAGGAGTAGCTCTTGTCTATTCCATATTTGGCTTAAGGAACTTTATCTGTGCTCATTTCAATCTCTGGTTTTATGCAGCACCCCAACTCACCTTTACCCTTAAGCAAGCATAAGTTGGTTTTCTAAATTTGAGACCCTGTTCTGTTCTGTAATTCAGTTCCTGTGTAGCCAAGTTTACATTCCGTGTATTACTGATATCTTATGATGTTTCTTTTTCTGTGTGACTTATTTCAGTTAGAATCATCATACCTGAATCCACTCATTGTGCTGCTAAGGGCCTGATGACACAGATTTCATTGCTGAGTGATATTGCTTTGTAAGTAAATACCACAACTTCTTTATCCATTTTTCACTTTCTGCAATGTTGAACTTGTACTGTAAACGAGGTTCTTGTAAACAGAGGCGTCCCAAACTTTGGGGTGGCTGTGTCTTTTTGATTTTAATTTCCCTAAGCTATAGGACCATAAGTGGCAGTGTCCTAGGCTCTGTTGCTTTGTTTTTTAGATGTTTCAGGAAACACCATACACTTCTCCCGAGTGTCTGTTGGCAATTTACATCCCGCCCATCAGCATAACAAGGCTCCCAGTTCTCCATGGCCTGTCCTGCCTTTCTGGATTTTACACGTTTTTCAGATGGCCCTTTTGACCGGGGGGAAGTGAGACTTCTTTGTAGTGCAGATTTCCTTTGCAAGCTTGCTTGCTTAGCCAAAAAGGGCGTATGCGTTTTTTCCTGAATATATTCAGGAAAAAATGCATACGCCCTTTTTGGCCAAGTGCATCATTGTGGACGTTCTGCCTCTTTTCCTATGCTTTCAATGCAATTCCAGTCTACCTCCTGAAATCGGTTTCCTGCAATTCTGCCCCGCTTTCAAGTCCTCTTGGCAGCCTTACTTCAGTCTATTTTTGGACGATAGCTGTCATTTATAACTCTGCAGGTTTGTGAATTACAGTGCCCCTGAGCTCCTTTCTTCAACTCGCTTTCTTGTGACCTGGCCGCAACACCGCAGGATGGCTTCAGGCCCTAATCTGGTTCCGGCACGGCACGCTGAGCCTTTGGTTAATTCCTCTTCCTGGTGGGAAATGAGAGTTAAATTTGCCCGTCCAGACACCTCCAGCTAGTCTCTCATTGGTTCTCACTATTCCTGTTCATCTTCCGCAGAAATTGCAAACTGGGCCAAACAGGAGGTTAAAGGGACTGACTCTCCAAGTCGGGAGAGTGTTAGTAAAGCGTCTGGAATGTTGCACCCGAGTACCAGGGTATGAAAACTGAGACATATTTGAACACGTCTCCCGATCACATGGTTGATCATACTCTGGGTTGCACATGCATGTTTTAGCTGAAGGAAGAATACCTAAAACCTGGGTAGTTGAAACCCGTGGAATGGGTACCATGCAATATGACTTCAAAGGGTCTTCATTTGCTCACCGAACCTCTCCAATCCTATCACTGCTGCGTTTATGCCCCTGTACACATGCTTGATTCTCTTTCGGAGACATAGCAATCCATAGGTTTTAAGATACTTACTAGTCAGGTACATTCTTAGGCGTTTAATATGGGGTGTTGAGTCCATTTCGTTGAGCAAGGAGTAGCTCTTGTGTATTCCATATTTGGCTTAAGGAACTTTATCTGTGCTCATTTCAATCTCTGGTTTTATGCAGCACCCCAACTCACCTTTCCCCTTAAGCAAGCATAAGTTGGTTTTCTAAATTTGAGACCCTGTTCTGTTCTGTAATTCAGTTCCTGTGTAGCCAAGTTTACATTCCGTGTATTACTGATATCTTATGATGTTTCTTTTTCTGTGTGACTTATTTCAGTTAGAATCATCATACCTGAATCCACTCATTGTGCTGCTAAGGGCCTGATGACACAGATTTCATTGCTGAGTGATATTGCTTTGTAAGTAAATACCACAACTTCTTTATCCATTTTTCACTTTCTGCGATGTTGAACTTGTACTGTAAACGAGGTTCTTGTAAACAGAGCCGTTCCAAACTTTGGGGTGGCTGTGTCTTTTTGATTTTCATTTCCCTAAGCTATAGGACCATAAGTGGAAGTGCCCTAGGCTCTGTTGCTTTGTTTTTTAGATGTTTCGGGAAACACCATACTCTTCTCCCGAGTGGTTGTTGGCAATTTACATCCCGCCCATCAGCATAACAAGGCTCCCAGTTCTCCATGGCCTGTCCTGCCTTTCTGGATTTTACCCTTTTTTCAGATGGCCCTTTTGACCGGGGGGAAGTGAGACTTCATTGTAGTGCACATTTCCTTTGCAAGCTTGCTTGGTTGGCCAAAAAGGGCGTATGCGTTTTTTCCTGAATATATTCAGGAAAAAACGCATACGCCCTTTTTGGCCAAGTGCATCATTGTGGACGTTCTGCCTCCTTTCCTATGCTTTCAATGCAATTCCAGTCTACCTCCTGAAATCGGTTTCCTGCAATTCTGCCCCGCTTTCAAGTCCTCTTGGCAGCCTTACTTCAGTCTATTTTTGGACAATAGCTGTCATTTATAACTCTGCAGGTTTGTGAATTACAGTGCCCCTGAGCTCCTTTCTTCAACTCGCTTTCTTGTGACCTGGCCGCAACACCGCAGGATGGCTTCAGGCCCTAATCTGGTTCCGGCACGGCACGCTGAGCCTTTGGTTAATTCCTCTTCCTGGTGGGAAATGAGAGTTAAATTTGCCCGTCCAGACACCTCCAGCTAGTCTCTCATTGGTTCTCACTATTCCTTTTCATCTTCCGCAGAAATTGCAAACTGGGCCAAACAGGCGGTTAAAGGCGTTGACTCTTCAAGTGGGGAGAGTGTTAGTAAAGCGTCTGGAATGTTGCACCCGAGTACCAGGGGAGGAAAACTGAGACATATTTGAACACGTCTCCTGTTCACACGGTTGATCATACTCTGGGTTCCACATGCATGTTTTAGCTGAAGGAAGAATACCTTAAACCTGCAGAGTTGAGACCCGTGTAATGGGTACCATGCAATATGACTTCAAAGGGTCTTCATTTGCTCACCGAACCTCTCCAATCCTATCACTGCTGCGTTTATGCCCCTGTACACACGCTTGATTCTCTTTTGGAGACATAGCAATCCATAGGTTTTAAGATACTTACTAGTCAGGTACATTCTTAGGCGTTTAATATGGGGTGTTGAGTCCATTTCGTTGAGCAAGGAGTAGCTCTTGTCTATTCCATATTTGGCTTAAGGAACTTTATCTGTGCTCATTTCAATCTCTGGTTTTATGCAGCACCCCAACTCACCTTTCCCCTTAAGCAAGCATAAGTTGGTTTTCTAAATTTGAGACCCTGTTCTGTTTTGGAATTCAGTTCCTGTGTAGCCAAGTTTACATTCCGTGTATTAGTGATATCTTATGATGTTTCTTTTTCTGTGTGACTTATTTCAGTTAGAATCATCGTACCTGAATCCACTCATTATGCTGCTATGGGCCTGATGACATAGATTTCATTGCTGAGTGATATTGCATTGTACGTAAGTACCACAAGTTCTTTATCCATTTTTCACTTTCTGTGATATTGAACTTGTACGGTAGTGAGGTTCTTGTAAACAGAGGCGTCTCAAACTTTGGGGTGGCTGTGTCTTTTTGATTTTCATTTCCCTAAGCTATAGGACCATAAGTGGAAGTGCCCTAGGCTCTGTTGCTTTGTTTTTTAGATGTTTCGGGAAACACCATACACTTCTCCCGAGTGGTTGTTGGCAATTTACATCCCGCCAATCAGCATAACAAGGCTCCCAGTTCTCCATGGCCTGTCCTGCCTTTCTGGATTTTACCCTTTTTTCAGATGGCCCTTTTGACCGGGGGGAAGTGAGACTTCATTGTAGTGCAGATTTCCTTTGCAAGCTTGCTTGGTTGGCCAAAAAGGGCGTATGCGTTTTTTCCTGAATATATTCAGGAAAAAACGCATACGCCCTTTTTGGCCAAGTGCATCATTGTGGACGTTCTGCCTCTTTTCCTATGCTTTCAATGCAATTCCAGTCTACCTCCTGAAATCGGTTTCCTGCAATTCTGCCCCGCTTTCAAGTCCTCTTGGCAGCCTTACTTCAGTCTATTTTTGGACAATAGCTGTCATTTATAACTCTGCAGGTTTGTGAATTACAGTGCCCCTGAGCTCCTTTCTTCAACTCGCTTTCTTGTGACCTGGCCGCAACACCGCAGGATGGCTTCAGGCCCTAATCTGGTTCCGGCACGGCACGCTGAGCCTTTGGTTAATTCCTCTTCCTGGTGGGAAATGAGAGTTAAATTTGCCCGTCCAGACACCTCCAGCTAGTCTCTCATTGGTTCTCACTATTCCTTTTCATCTTCCGCAGAAATTGCAAACTGGGCCAAACAGGAGGTTGTAGGCACTGACTCTCCAAGTCAGGAGAGTGTTAGTAAAGCGTCTGGAATGTTGCACCCGAGTACCAGGGGAGGAAAACTGAGACATATTTGAACACGTCTCCTGTTCACACGGTTGATCATACTCTGGGTTCCACATGCATGTTTTAGCTGAAGGAAGAATACCTTAAACCTGCAGAGTTGAGACCCTTGGAATGGGTACCATGCAATATGACTTCAAAGGGTCTTCATTTGCTCACCGAACCTCTCCAATCCTATCACTGCTGCGTTTATGCCCCTGTACACATGCTTGATTCTCTTTCGGAGACATAGCAATCTATAGGTTTTAAGATACTTACTAGTCAGGTACATTCTTAGGCGTTTAATATGCGGTGTTGAGTCCATTTCGTTGAGCAAGGAGTAGCTCTTGTCTATTCCATATTTGGCTTAAGGAACTTTATCTGTGCTCATTTCAATCTCTGGTTTTATGCAGCACCCCAACTCACCTTTACCCTTAAGCAAGCATAAGTTGGTTTTCTAAATTTGAGACCCTGTTCTGTTTTGGAATTCAGTTCCTGTGTAGCCAAGTTTACATTCCGTGTATTACTGATATCTTATGATGTTTCTTTTTCTGTGTGACTTATTTCAGTTAGAATCATCGTACCTGAATCCACTCATTATGCTACTACGGGCCTGATGACATAGGTTTCATTGCTGAGTGATACTGCATTGTACGTAAGTACCACAAGTTCTTTATCCATTTTTCACTTTCTGTGATATTGAACTTGTACGGTAAACGAGGTTCTTGTAAACAGAGGCGTCCCAAACTTTGGGGTGGCTGTGTCTTTTTGATTTTAATTTCCCTAAGCTATAGGACCATAAGTGGAAGTGCCCTAGGCTCTGTTGCTTTGTTTTTTAGATGTTTCAGTTAACACCATACACTTCTCCCGAGTGGTTCTTGGCAATTTACATCCCGCCCTTCAGAATAACAAGGCTCCCAGTTCTCCATGGCCTGTCCTGCCTTTCTGGATTTTTCACTTTTTTCAGATGGCCCTTTTGACCGGGGGGAAGTGAGACTTCATTGTAGTGCAGATTTCCTTTGCCAGCTTGCTTGGTTGGCCAAAAAGGGCGTATGCGTTTTTTCCTGAATATATTCAGGAAAAAACGCATACGCCCTTTTTGGCCAAGTGCATCATTGTGGACGTTCTGCCTCTTTTCCTATGCTTTCAATGCAATTCCAGTCTACCTCCTGAAATCGGTTTCCTGCAATTCTGCCCCGCTTTCAAGTCCTCTTGGCAGCCTTACTTCAGTCTATTTTTGGACGATAGCTGTCATTTATAACTCTGCAGGTTTGTGAATTACAGTGCCCCTGAGCTCCTTTCTTCAACTCGCTTTGTTTTGAGCTGGCCGCAACACCGCAGGATGGCTTCAGGCCCTAATCTGGTTCCGGCACGGCACGCTGAGCCTTTGGTTAATTCCTCTTCCTGGTGGGAAATGAGAGTTAAATTTGCCCGTCCAGACACCTCCCTCTAGTCTCTCATTGGTTCTCACTATTCCTGTTCATCTTCCGCAGAAATTGCAAACTGGGCCAAACAGGAGGTTAAAGGGACTGACTCTCCAAGTCGGGAGAGTGTTAGTAAAGCGTCTGGAATGTTGCACCCGAGTACCAGGGTACGAAAACTGAGACATATTTGAACATGTCTCCCGATCACATGGTTGATCATACTCTGGGTTCCACATGCATGTTTTAGCTGAAGGAAGAATACCTAAAACCCGGGTAGTTGAAACCCGTGGAATGGGTACCATGCAATATGACTTCAAAGGGTCTTCATTTGCTCACCGAACCTCTCCAATCCTATCACTGCTGCGTTTATGCCCCTGTACACATGCTTGATTCTCTTTCGGAGACATAGCAATCCATAGGTTTTAAGATACTTACTAGTCAGGTACATTCTTAGGCGTTTAATATGCGGTGTTGAGTCCATTTCGTTGAGCAAGGAGTAGCTCTTGTCTATTCCATATTTGGCTTAAGGAACTTTATCTGTGCTCATTTCAATCTCTGGTTTTATGCAGCACCCCAACTCACCTTTCCCCTTAAGCAAGCATAAGTTGGTTTTCTAAATTTGAGACCCTGTTCTGTTCTGTAATTCAGTTCCTGTGTAGCCAAGTTTACATTCCGTGTATTACTGATATCTTATGATGTTTCTTTTTCTGTGTGACTTATTTCAGTTAGAATCATCATACCTGAATCCACTCATTGTGCTGCTAAGGGCCTGATGACATAGATTTCATTGCTGAGTGATACTGCATTGTACGTAAGTACCACAAGTTCTTTATCCATTTTTCACTTTCTGTGATATTGAACTTGTACGGTAAACGAGGTTCTTGTAAACAGAGGCGTCCCAAACTTTGGGGTGGCTGTGTCTTTTTGATTTTAATTTCCCTAAGCTATAGGACCATAAGTGGAAGTGCCCTAGGCTCTGTTGCTTTGTTTTTTAGATGTTTCAGGAAACACCATACACTTCTCCCGAGTGTCTGTTGGCAATTTACATCCCGCCCATCAGCATAACAAGGCTCCCAGTTCTCCATGGCCTGTCCTGCCTTTCTGGATTTTACACTTTTTTCAGATGGCCCTTTTGACCGGGGGGAAGTGAGACTTCATTGTAGTGCAGATTTCCTTTGCCAGCTTGCTTGGTTGGCCAAAAAGTGCGTATGCGTTTTTTCCTGAATATATTCAGGAAAAAACGCATACGCCCTTTTTGGCCAAGTGCATCATTGTGGACGTTCTGCCTCTTTTCCTATGCTTTCAATGCAATTCCAGTCTACCTCCTGAAATCGGTTTCCTGCAATTCTGCCCCGCTTTCAAGTCCTCTTGGCAGCCTTACTTCAGTCTATTTTTGGACGATAGCTGTCATTTATAACTCTGCAGGTTTGTGAATTACAGTGCCCCTGAGCTCCTTTCTTCAACTCGCTTTGTTTTGAGCTGGCCGCAACACCGCAGGATGGCTTCAGGCCCTAATCTGGTTCCGGCACGGCACGCTGAGCCTTTGGTTAATTCCTCTTCCTGGTGGGAAATGAGAGTTAAATTTGCCCGTCCAGACACCTCCAGCTAGTCTCTCATTGGTTCTCACTATTCCTGTTCATCTTCCGCAGAAATTGCAAACTGGGCCAAACAGAAGGTTAAAGGGACTGACTCTCCAAGTCGGGAGAGTGTTAGTAAAGCGTCTGGAATGTTGCACCCGAGTACCAGGGTACGAAAACTGAGACATATTTGAACATGTCTCCCGATCACATGGTTGATCATACTCTGGGTTCCACATGCATGTTTTAGCTGAAGGAAGAATACCTAAAACCCGGGTAGTTGAAACCCGTGGAATGGGTACCATGCAATATGACTTCAAAGGGTCTTCATTTGCTCACCGAACCTCTCCAATCCTATCACTGCTGCGTTTATGCCCCTGTACACATGCTTGATTCTCTTTCGGAGACATAGCAATCCATAGGTTTTAAGATACTTACTAGTCAGGTACATTCTTAGGCGTTTAATATGCGGTGTTGAGTCCATTTCGTTGAGCAAGGAGTAGCTCTTGTCTATTCCATATTTGGCTTAAGGAACTTTATCTGTGCTCATTTCAATCTCTGGTTTTATGCAGCACCCCAACTCACCTTTACCCTTAAGCAAGCATAAGTTGGTTTTCTAAATTTGAGACCCTGTTATGTTCTGTAATGCAGTTCCTGTGTAGCCAAGTTTACATTCCGTGTATTACTGATATCTTATGATGTTTCTTTTTCTGTGTGACTTATTTCAGTTAGAATCATCATACCTGAATCCACTCATTGTGCTGCTAAGGGCCTGATGACATAGATTTCATTGCTGAGTGATACTGCATTGTACGTAAGTACCACAAGTTCTTTATCCATTTTTCACTTTCTGTGATATTGAACTTGTACGGTAAACGAGGTTCTTGTAAACAGAGGCGTCCCAAACTTTGGGGTGGCTGTGTCTTTTTGATTTTAATTTCCCTAAGCTATAGGACCATAAGTGGAAGTGCCCTAGGCTCTGTTGCTTTGTTTTTTAGATGTTTCAGGAAACACCATACACTTCTCCCGAGTGTCTGTTGGCAATTTACATCCCGCCCATCAGCATAACAAGGCTCCCAGTTCTCCATGGCCTGTCCTGCCTTTCTGGATTTTACACTTTTTTCAGATGGCCCTTTTGACCGGGGGGAAGTGAGACTTCATTGTAGTGCAGATTTCCTTTGCAAGCTTGCTTGGTTGGCCAAAAAGGGCCTATGCGTTTTTTCCTGAATATATTCAGGAAAAAACGCATACGCCCTTTTTGGCCAAGTGCATCATTGTGGACGTTCTGCCTCTTTTCCTATGCTTTCAATGCAATTCCAGTCTACCTCCTGAAATCGGTTTCCTGCAATTCTGCCCCGCTTTCAAGTCCTCTTGGCAGCCTTACTTCAGTCTATTTTTGGACGATAGCTGTCATTTATAACTCTGCAGGTTTGTGAATTACAGTGCCCCTGAGCTCCTTTCCTCAACTCGCTTTCTTTTGAGCTGGCCGCAACACCGCAGGATGGCTTCAGGCCCTAATCTGGTTCCGGCACGGCACGCTGAGCCTTTGGTTATTTCCTCTTCCTGGTGGGAAATGAGAGTTAAATTTGCCCGTCCAGACACCTCCAGCTAGTCTCTCATTGGTTCTCGCTATTCCTGTTCATCTTCCACAGAAATTGCAAACTGGGCCAAACAGGAGGTTAAAGGCACTGACTCTCCAAGTGGGGAGAGTGTTAGTAAAGCGTCTGGAATGTTGCACCCGAGTACCAGGGGAGGAAAACTGAGACATATTTGAACACGTCTCCCATTCACACGGTTGATCATACTCTGGGTTCCACATGCATGTTTTAGCTGAAGGAAGAATACCTTAAACCTGGAGAGTTGAGACCTGTGTAATGGGTACCATGCAATATGACTTCAAAGGGTCTTCATTTGCTCACCGAACCTCTCCAATCCTATCACTGCTGCGTTTATGCCCCTGTACACATGCTTGATTCTCTTTCGGAGACATAGCAATCCATAGGTTTTAAGATACTTACTAGTCAGGTACATTCTTAGGTGTTTAATATGGGGTGTTGAGTCCATTTCGTTGAGCAAGGAGTAGCTCTTGTCTATTCCATATTTGGCTTAAGGAAATTTATCTGTGCTCATTTCAATCTCTGGTTTTATGCAGCACCCCAACTCACCTTTACCCTTAAGTAAGCATAAGTTGGTTTTCTAATTTGAGACCCTGTTCTATTCTGTAATTGTGTTCCTGTGTAGCCAAGTTTACATTCCGTGTATTACTGATATCTTATGATGTTTCTTTTTCTGTGTGACTTATTTCAGTTAGAATCATCATACCTGAATCCACTCATTGTGCTGCGAAGGGCCTGATGACACAGATTTCATTGCTGAGTGATATTGCTTTGTAAGTAAATACCACAACTTCTTTATCCATTTTTCACTTTCTGCAATGTTGAACTTGTACTGTAAACGAGGTTCTTGTAAACAGAGGCGTACCAAACTTTGGGGTCGCTGTGTCTTTTTGATTTTAATTTCCCTAAGCTATAGGACCATAAGTGGAAGTGCCCTAGGCTCTGTTGCTTTGTTTTTTAGATGTTTCAGGAAACACCATACACTTCTCCTGAGTGTCTGTTGGCAACTTACATCCCGCCCATCAGCATAACAAGGCTCCCAGTTCTCCATGGCCTGTCCTGCCTTTCTGGATTTTACACTTTTTTCAGATGGCCCTTTTGACCGGGGGGAAGTGAGACTTCATTGTAGTGCAGATTTCCTTTGCAAGCTTGCTTGGTTGGCCAAAAAGGGCGTATGCGTTTTTTCCTGAATATATTCAGGAAAAAACGCATACGCCCTTTTTGGCCAAGTGCATCATTGTGGACGTTCTGCCTCTTTTCCTATGCTTTCAATGCAATTCCAGTCTACCTCCTGAAATCGGTTTCCTGCAATTCTGCCCCGCTTTCAAGTCCTCTTGGCAGCCTTACTTCAGTCTATTTTTGGACGATAGCTGTCATTTATAACGTTGCAGGTTTGTGAATTACAGTGCCCCTGAGCTCCTTTCTTCAACTCGCTTTCTTTTGAGCTGGCCGCAACACCGCAGGATGGCTTCAGGCCCTAATCTTGTTCCGGCACGGCACGCTGAGCCTTTGGTTATTTCCTCTTCCTGGTGGGAAATGAGAGTTAAATTTGCCCGTCCAGACACCTCCAGCTAGTCTCTCATTGGTTCTCGCTATTCCTGTTCATCTTCCGCAGAAATTGCAAACTGGGCCAAACAGGAGGTTAAAGGCGCTGACTCTCCAAGTGGGGAGAGTGTTAGTAAAGCGTCTGGAATGTTGCACCCGAGTACCAGGGGAGGAAAACTGAGACATATTTGAACACGTCTCCCGTTCACATGGTTGATCATACTTGGGTTCCACATGCATGTTTTAGCTGAAGGAAGAATACCTTAAACCTGGAGAGTTGAGACCCGTGTAAAGGGTACCATGCAATATCACTTCAAAGGGTCTTCATTTGCTCACCAAACCTCTCCAATCCTATCACTGCTGCGTTTATTCCCCTGTACACATGCTTGATTCTCTTTTGGAGACATAGCAATCCATAGGTTT
The DNA here is from genome assembly GCF_949987515.2 of Delphinus delphis. Classification (NCBI taxonomy): domain Eukaryota; kingdom Metazoa; phylum Chordata; class Mammalia; order Artiodactyla; family Delphinidae; genus Delphinus; species Delphinus delphis. Next base: position 457,617 of record NW_027192760.1, on the reverse strand, counting down.
TACGATACTTACTAGTCAGGTACATTCTTAGGCGTTTAATATGCGGTGTTGAGTCCATTTCGTTGAGCAAGGAGTAGCTCTTGTCTATTCCATATTTGACTTAAGGAACTTTATCTGTGCTCATTTCAATCTCTGGTTTTATGCAGCACCCCAACTCACCTTTACCCTTAAGCAAGCATAAGTTGGTTTTCTAAATTTGAGACCCTGTTCTGCTCTGTAATTCAGTTCCTGTGTAGCCAAGTTTCCATTCCGTGTATTACTGATATCTTATGATGTTTCTTTTTCTGTGTGACTTATTTCAGTTAGAATCATCATACCTGAATCCACTCATTGTGATGCTAAGGGCCTGATGACATAGATTTCATTGCTGAGTGATATTGCTTTGTAAGTAAATACCACAACTTCTTTATCCATTTTTCACTTTCTGCGATGTTGAACTTGTACTGTAAACGAGGTTCTTGTAAAAAGAGGCGTCCCAAACTTTGGGGTGGCTGTGTCTTTTTTATTTTAATTTCCCTAAGCTATAGGACCATAAGTGGAAGTGCCCTAGGCTCTGTTGCTTTGTTTTTTAGATGTTTCAGGAAACATCATACACTTCTCCCGAGTGTCTGTTGGCAATTTACATCCCGCCCATCAGCATAACAAGGCTCCCAGTTCTCCATGGCCTGTCCTGCCTTTCTGGATTTTACACTTTTTTCAGATGGCCCTTTTGACCGGGGGGGAAGTGAGACTTCATTGTAGTGCAGATTTCCTTTGCAAGCTTGCTTGGTTGGCCAAAAAGGGCATATGCGTTTTTCCTGAATATATTCAGGAAAAAACGCATACGCCCTTTTTGGCCAAGTGCATCATTGTGGACGTTCTGCCTCTTTTCCTATGCTTTCAATGCAATTCCAGTCTACCTCCTGAAATCGGTTTCCTGCAATTCTGCCCCGCTTTCAAGTCCTCTTGGCAGCCTTACTTCAGTCTATTTTTGGACGATAGCTGTCATTTATAACTCTGCAGGTTTGTGAATTACAGTGCCCCTGAGCTCCTTTCTTCAACTCGCTTTCTTTTGAGCTGGCCGCAACACCGCAGGATGGCTTCAGGCCCTAATCTGGTTCCGGCACGGCACGCTCAGCCTTTGGTTAATTCCGCTTCCTGGTGGGAAATGAGAGTTAAATTTGCCCGTCCAGACACCTCCAGCTAGTCTCTCATTGGTTCTCGCTATTCCTGTTCATCTTCCACAGAAATTGCAAACTGGGCCAAACAGGAGGTTAAAGGGACTGACTCTCCAAGTCGGGAGAGTGTTAGTAAAGCGTCTGGAATGTTGCACCCGAGTACCATGGTACGAAAACTGTGACATATTTGAACACGTCTCCCGATCACATGGTTGATCATACTCTAGGTTCCACATGCATGTTTTAGCTGAAGGAAGAATACCTTAAACCTGGGTAGTTGAAACCCGTGGAATGGGTACCATGCAATATGACTTCAAAGGGTCTTCATTTGCTCACCGAACCTCTCCAATCCTATCACTGCTGCGTTTATGCCCCTGTACACATGCTTGATTCTCTTTTGGAGACATAGCAATCCATAGGTTTTAAGATACTTACTAGTCAGGTACATTCTTAGGCTTTTAATATGCGGTGTTGAGTCCATTTCGTTGAGCAAGGAGTAGCTCTTGTCTATTCCATATTTGACTTAAGGAACTTTATCTGTGCTCATTTCAATCTCTGGTTTTATGCAGCACCCCAACTCACCTTTACCCTTAAGCAAGAATAAGTTGGTTTTCTAAATTTGAGACCCTGTTCTGTTCTGTAATTCAGTTCCTGTGTAGCCAAGTTTCCATTCCGTGTATTACTGATATCTTATGATGTTTCTTTTTCTGTGTGACTTATTTCAGTTAGATTCATCGTACCTGAATCCACTCATTGTGCTGCTAAGGGCCTGATGACACAGATTTCATTGCTGAGTGATATTGCTTTGTAAGTAAATACCACAACTTCTTTATCCATTTTTCACTTTCTGCGATGTTGAACTTGTACTGTAAACGAGGTTCTTGTAAACAGAGCCGTTCCAAACTTTGGGGTGGCTGTGTCTTTTTGATTTTAATTTCCCTAAGCTATAGGACCATAAGTGGAAGTGCCCTAGGTTCTGTTGCTTTGTTTTTTAGATGTTTCGGGAAACACCATACACTTCTCCCGAGTGGTTGTTGGCAATTTACATCCCGCCCTTCAGCATAACAAGGCTCCCAGTTCTCCATGGCCTGTCCTGCCTTTCTGGATTTTACACTTTTTTCAGATGGCCCTTTTGACCGGGGGGAAGTGAGACTTCATTGTAGTGCACATTTCCTTTGCAAGCTTGCTTGGTTGGCCAAAAAGGGCGTATGCGTTTTTTCCTGAATATATTCAGGAAAAAACGCATATGCCCTTTTTGGCCAAGTGCATCATTGTGGACGTTCTGCCTCTTTTCCTATGCTTTCAATGCAATTCCAGTCTACCTCCTGAAATCGGCTTCCTGCAATTCTGCCCCGCTTTCAAGTCCTCTTGGCAACCTTACTTCAGTATATTTTTGGACGATAGCTGTCATTTATAACTCTGCAGGTTTGTGAATTACAGTGCCCCTGAGCTCCTTTCTTCAACTCGCTTTCTTTTGAGCTGGCCGCAACACCACAGGATGGCTTCAGGCCCTAATCTGGTTCCGGCACGACACGCTGAGCCTTTGGTTATTTCCTCTTCCTGGTGGGAAATGAGAGTTAAATTTGCCCGTCCAGACACCTCCAGCTAGTCTCTCATTGGTTCTCGCTATTCCTGTTCATCTTCCGCAGAAATTGCAAACTGGGCCAAACAGGAGGTTAAAGGCGCTGAGTCTCCAAGTGGGGAGAGTGTTAGTAAAGCGTCTGGAATGTTGCACCCGAGTACCAGGGGAGGAAAACTGAGACATATTTGAACACGTCTCCCGTTCACATGGTTGATCATACTCTGGGTTCCACATGCATGTTTTAGCTGAAGGAAGAATACCTTAAACCTGGAGAGTTGAGACCCGTGTAAAGGGTACCATGCAATATCACTTCAAAGGGTCTTCATTTGCTCACCGAACCTCTCCAATCCTATCACTGCTGCGTTTATGCCCCTGTACACATGCTTGATTCTCTTTTGGAGACATAGCAATCCATAGGTTTTACGATACTTACTAGTCAGGTACATTCTTAGGCTTTTAATATGCGGTGTTGAGTCCATTTCGTTGAGCAAGGAGTAGCTCTTGTCTATTCCATATTTGACTTAAGGAACTTTATCTGTGCTCATTTCAATCTCTGGTTTTATGCAGCACCCCAACTCACCTTTCCCCTTAAGCAAGCATAAGTTGGTTTTCTAAATTTGAGACCCTGTTCTGTTCTGTAATTCAGTTCCTGTGTAGCCAAGTTTCCATTCCGTGTATTACTGATATCTTATGATGTTTCTTTTTCTGTGTGACTTATTTCAGTTAGATTCATCGTACCTGAATCCACTCATTGTGCTGCTAAGGGCCTGATGACACAGATTTCATTGCTGAGTGATATTGCTTTGTAAGTAAATACCACAACTTCTTTATCCATTTTTCACTTTCTGCGATGTTGAACTTGTACTGTAAACGAGGTTCTTGTAAACAGAGGCGTCCCAAACTTTGGGGTGGATGTGTCTTTTTGATTTTAATTTCCCTAAGCTATAGGACCATAAGTGGAAGTGCCCTAGGCTCTGTTGCTTTGTTTTTTAGATGTTTCAGGAAACACCATACACTTCTCCCGAGTGTCTGTTGGCAATTTACATCCCGCCCATCAGCATAACAAGGCTCCCAGTTCTCCATGGCCTGTCCTGCCTTTCTGGATTTTACACTTTTTTCAGATGGCCCTTTTGACCAGGGGGGAAGTGAGACTTCATTGTAGTGCAGATTTCCTTTGCAAGCTTGCTTGGTTGGCCAAAAAGGGCATATGCGTTTTTTCCTGAATATATTCAGGAAAAAACGCATACGCCCTTTTTGGCCAAGTGCATCATTGTGGACGTTCTGCCTCTTTTCCTATGCTTTCAATGCAATTCCAGTCTACCTCCTGAAATCGGTTTCCTGCAATTCTGCCCCGCTTTCAAGTCCTCTTGGCAGCCTTACTTCAGTCTATTTTTGGACGATAGCTGTCATTTATAACTCTGCAGCTTTGTGAATTACAGTGCCCCTGAGCTCCTTTCTTCAACTCGCTTTCTTTTGAGCTGGCCGCAACACCGCAGGATGGCTTCAGGCCCTAATCTGGTTCCGGCACGGCACGCTGAGCCTTTGGTTAATTCCTCTTCCTGGTGGGAAATGAGAGTTAAATTTGCCCGTTCAGACACCTCCAGGTAGTCTCTCATTGGTTCTCGCTATTCCTGTTCATCTTCCGCAGAAATTGCAAACTGGGCCAAACAGGAGGTTAAAGGGACTGACTCTCCAAGTGGGGAGAGTGTTAGTAAAGCGTCTGGAATGTTGCACCCGAGTACCAGGGGAGGAAAACTGACACATATTTGAACACGTCTCCCGATCACATGGTTGATCATACTCTAGGTTCCACATGCATGTTTTAGCTGAAGGAAGAATACCTTAAACCTGGGTAGTTGAAACCCGTGGAATGGGTACCATGCAATATGACTTCAAAGGGTCTTCATTTGCTCACCGAACCTCTCCAATCCTATCACTGCTGCGTTTATGCCCCTGTACACATGCTTGATTCTCTTTTGGAGACATAGCAATCCATAGGTTTTAAGATACTTACTAGTCAGGTACATTCTTAGGCTTTTAATATGCGGTGTTGAGTCCATTTCGTTGAGCAAGGAGTAGCTCTTGTCTATTCCATATTTGACTTAAGGAACTTTATCTGTGCTCATTTCAATCTCTGGTTTTATGCAGCACCCCAACTCACCTTTCCCCTTAAGCAAGCATAAGTTGGTTTTCTAAATTTGAGACCCTGTTCTGTTCTGTAATTCAGTTCCTGTGTAGCCAAGTTTCCATTCCGTGTATTACTGATATCTTATGATGTTTCTTTTTCTGTGTGACTTATTTCAGTTAGATTCATCGTACCTGAATCCACTCATTGTGCTGCTAAGGGCCTGATGACACAGATTTCATTGCTGAGTGATATTGCTTTGTAAGTAAATACCACAACTTCTTTATCCATTTTTCACTTTCTGCGATGTTGAACTTGTACTGTAAACGAGGTTCTTGTAAACAGAGCCATTCCAAACTTTGGGGTGGCTGTGTCTTTTTGATTTTAATTTCCCTAAGCTATAGGACCATAAGTGGAAGTGCCCTAGGTTCTGTTGCTTTGTTTTTTAGATGTTTCGGGAAACACCATACACTTCTCCCGAGTGGTTGTTGGCAATTTACATCCCGCCCTTCAGCATAACAAGGCTCCCAGTTCTCCATGGCCTGTCCTGCCTTTCTGGATTTTACACTTTTTTCAGATGGCCCTTTTGACCGGGGGGAAGTGAGACTTCATTGTAGTGCACATTTCCTTTGCAAGCTTGCTTGGTTGGCCAAAAAGGGCGTATGTGTTTTTTCCTGAATATATTCAGGAAAAAACGCATACGCCCTTTTTGGCCAAGTGCATCATTGTGGACGTTCTGCCTCTTTTCCTATGCTTTCAATGCAATTCCAGTCTACCTCCTGAAATCGGTTTCCTGCAATTCTGCCCCGCTTTCAAGTCCTCTTGGCAGCCTTACTTCAGTCTATTTTTGGACGATAGCTGTCATTTATAACTCTGCAGGTTTGTGAATTACAGTGCCCCTGAGCTCCTTTCTTCAACTCGCTTTCTTGTGACCTGGCCGCAACACCGCAGGATGGCTTCAGGCCCTAATCTGGTTCTGGCATGGCACGCTGAGCCTTTGGTTAATTCCTCTTCCTGGTAGGAAATGAGAGTTAAATTTGCCCGTCCAGACACCTCCAGCTAGTCTCCATTGGTTCTCGCTATTCCTGTTCATCTTCCGCAGAAATTGCAAACTGGGCCAAACAGGAGGTTAAAGGCGCTGACTCTCCAAGTGGGGAGAGTGTTAGTAAAGCGTCTGGAATGTTGCACCCGAGTACCAGGGGAGGAAAACTGAGATATATTTGAACACGTCTCCCGTTCACATGGTTGATCATACTCTGGGTTCCACATGCATGTTTTAGCTCAAGGAAGAATACCTTAAACCTGGAGAGTTGAGACCCGTGTAATGGGTACCATGCAATATGACTTCAAAGGTCTTCATTTGCTCACCGAACCTCTCCAATCCTATCACTCCTGCGTTTATGCCCCTGTACACATGCTTGATTCTCTTTTGGAGACATAGCCATCCATAGGTTTTACGATACTTACTAGTCAGGTACATTCTTAGGCGTTTAATATGCGGTGTTGAGTCCATTTCGTTGAGCAAGGAGTAGCTCTTGTCTATTCCATATTTGACTTAAGGAACTTTATCTGTGCTCATTTCAATCTCTGGTTTTATGCAGCACCCCAACTCACCTTTACCCTTAAGCAAGCATAAGTTGGTTTTCTAAATTTGAGACCCTGTTCTGTTCTGTAATTCAGTTCCTGTGTAGCCAAGTTTACATTCCGTGTATTAGTGATATCTTATGATGTTTCTTTTTCTGTGTGACTTATTTCAGTTAGAATCATCATACCTGAATCCACTCATTGTGCTGCTAAGGGCCTGATGACATAGATTTCATTGCTGAGTGATATTGCTTTGTAAGTAAATACCACAACTTCTTTATCCATTTTTCACTTTCTGCGATGTTGAACTTGTACTGTAAACGAGGTTCTTGTAAACAGAGGCGTCCCAAACTTTGGGGTGGCTGTGTCTTTTTGATTTTAATTTCCCTAAGCTATAGGACCATAAGTGGAAGTGCCCTAGGCTCTGTTGCTTTGTTTTTTAGATGTTTCAGGAAACACCATACACTTCTCCCGAGTGTCTGTTGGCAATTTACATCCCGCCCATCAGCATAACAAGGCTCCCAGTTCTCCATGGCCTGTCCTGCCTTTCTGGATTTTACACTTTTTTCAGATGGCCCTTTTGACCGGGGGGAAGTGAGACTTCATTGTAGTGCAGATTTCCTTTGCAAGCTTGCTTGGTTGGCCAAAAAGGGCGTATGCGTTTTTTCCTGAATATATTCAGGAAAAAACGCATACGCCCTTTTTGGCCAAGTGCATCATTGTGGACGTTCTGCCTCTTTTCCTATGCTTTCAATGCAATTCCAGTCTACCTCCTGAAATCGGCTTCCTGCAATTCTGCCCCGCTTTCAAGTCCTCTTGGCAACCTTACTTCAGTATATTTTTGGACGATAGCTGTCATTTATAACTCTGCAGGTTTGTGAATTACAGTGCCCCTGAGCTCCTTTCTTCAACTCGCTTTCTTTTGAGCTGGCCGCAACACCACAGGATGGCTTCAGGCCCTAATCTGGTTCCGGCACGACACGCTGAGCCTTTGGTTATTTCCTCTTCCTGGTGGGAAATGAGAGTTAAATTTGCCCGTCCAGACACCTCCAGCTAGTCTCTCATTGGTTCTCGCTATTCCTGTTCATCTTCCGCAGAAATTGCAAACTGGGCCAAACAGGAGGTTAAAGGCGCTGAGTCTCCAAGTGGGGAGAGTGTTAGTAAAGCGTCTGGAATGTTGCACCCGAGTACCAGGGGAGGAAAACTGAGACATATTTGAACACGTCTCCCGTTCACATGGTTGATCATACTCTGGGTTCCACATGCATGTTTTAGCTGAAGGAAGAATACCTTAAACCTGGAGAGTTGAGACCCGTGTAAAGGGTACCATGCAATATCACTTCAAAGGGTCTTCATTTGCTCACCGAACCTCTCCAATCCTATCACTGCTGCGTTTATGCCCCTGTACACATGCTTGATTCTCTTTTGGAGACATAGCAATCCATAGGTTTTACGATACTTACTAGTCAGGTACATTCTTAGGCATTTAATATGCGGTGTTGAGTCCATTTCGTTGAGCAAGGAGTAGCTCTTGTCTATTCCATATTTGACTTAAGGAACTTTATCTGTGCTCATTTCAATCTCTGGTTTTATGCAGCACCCCAACTCACCTTTCCCCTTAAGCAAGCATAAGATGGTTTTCTAAATTTGAGACCCTGTTCTGCTCTGTAATTCAGTTCCTGTGTAGCCAAGTTTACATTCCGTGTATTACTGATATCTTATGATGTTTCTTTTTCTGTGTGACTTATTTCAGTTAGAATCATCATACCTGAATCCACTCATTGTGATGCTAAGGGCCTGATGACATAGATTTCATTGCTGAGTGATATTGCTTTGTAAGTAAATACCACAACTTCTTTATCCATTTTTCACTTTCTGCGATGTTGAACTTGTACTGTAAACGAGGTTCTTGTAAACAGAGGCGTCCCAAACTTTGGGGTGGATGTGTCTTTTTGATTTTAATTTCCCTAAGCTATAGGACCATAAGTGGAAGTGCCCTAGGCTCTGTTGCTTTGTTTTTTAGATGTTTCAGGAAACACCATACACTTCTCCCGAGTGTCTGTTGGCAATTTACATCCCGCCCATCAGCATAACAAGGCTCCCAGTTCTCCATGGCCTGTCCTGCCTTTCTGGATTTTACACTTTTTTCAGATGGCCCTTTTGACCAGGGGGGAAGTGAGACTTCATTGTAGTGCAGATTTCCTTTGCAAGCTTGCTTGGTTGGCCAAAAAGGGCGTATGCGTTTTTTCCTGAATATATTCAGGAAAAAACGCATACGCCCTTTTTGGCCAAGTGCATCATTGTGGACGTTCTGCCTCTTTTCCTATGCTTTCAATGCAATTCCAGTCTACCTCCTGAAATCGGTTTCCTGCAATTCTGCCCCGCTTTCAAGTCCTCTTGGCAGCCTTACTTCAGTCTATTTTTGGACGATAGCTGTCATTTATAACTCTGCAGCTTTGTGAATTACAGTGCCCCTGAGCTCCTTTCTTCAACTCGCTTTCTTTTGAGCTGGCCGCAACACCGCAGGATGGCTTCAGGCCCTAATCTGGTTCCGGCACGGCACGCTGAGCCTTTGGTTAATTCCTCTTCCTGGTGGGAAATGAGAGTTAAATTTGCCCGTTCAGACACCTCCAGGTAGTCTCTCATTGGTTCTCGCTATTCCTGTTCATCTTCCGCAGAAATTGCAAACTGGGCCAAACAGGAGGTTAAAGGGACTGACTCTCCAAGTGGGGAGAGTGTTAGTAAAGCGTCTGGAATGTTGCACCCGAGTACCAGGGGAGGAAAACTGACACATATTTGAACACGTCTCCCGATCACATGGTTGATCATACTCTAGGTTCCACATGCATGTTTTAGCTGAAGGAAGAATACCTTAAACCTGGGTAGTTGAAACCCGTGGAATGGGTACCATGCAATATGACTTCAAAGGGTCTTCATTTGCTCACCGAACCTCTCCAATCCTATCACTGCTGCGTTTATGCCCCTGTACACATGCTTGATTCTCTTTTGGAGACATAGCAATCCATAGGTTTTAAGATACTTACTAGTCAGGTACATTCTTAGGCTTTTAATATGCGGTGTTGAGTCCATTTCGTTGAGCAAGGAGTAGCTCTTGTCTATTCCATATTTGACTTAAGGAACTTTATCTGTGCTCATTTCAATCTCTGGTTTTATGCAGCACCCCAACTCACCTTTCCCCTTAAGCAAGCATAAGTTGGTTTTCTAAATTTGAGACCCTGTTCTGTTCTGTAATTCAGTTCCTGTGTAGCCAAGTTTCCATTCCGTGTATTACTGATATCTTATGATGTTTCTTTTTCTGTGTGACTTATTTCAGTTAGATTCATCGTACCTGAATCCACTCATTGTGCTGCTAAGGGCCTGATGACACAGATTTCATTGCTGAGTGATATTGCTTTGTAAGTAAATACCACAACTTCTTTATCCATTTTTCACTTTCTGCGATGTTGAACTTGTACTGTAAACGAGGTTCTTGTAAACAGAGCCGTTCCAAACTTTGGGGTGGCTGTGTCTTTTTGATTTTAATTTCCCTAAGCTATAGGACCATAAGTGGAAGTGCCCTAGGTTCTGTTGCTTTGTTTTTTAGATGTTTCGGGAAACACCATACACTTCTCCCGAGTGGTTGTTGGCAATTTACATCCCGCCCTTCAGCATAACAAGGCTCCCAGTTCTCCATGGCCTGTCCTGCCTTTCTGGATTTTACACTTTTTTCAGATGGCCCTTTTGACCGGGGGGAAGTGAGACTTCATTGTAGTGCACATTTCCTTTGCAAGCTTGCTTGGTTGGCCAAAAAGGGCGTATGTGTTGTTTCCTGAATATATTCAGGAAAAAACGCATACGCCCTTTTTGGCCAAGTGCATCATTGTGGACGTTCTGCCTCTTTTCCTATGCTTTCAATGCAATTCCAGTCTACCTCCTGAAATCGGTTTCCTGCAATTCTGCCCCGCTTTCAAGTCCTCTTGGCAGCCTTACTTCAGTCTATTTTTGGACGATAGCTGTCATTTATAACTCTGCAGGTTTGTGAATTACAGTGCCCCTGAGCTCCTTTCTTCAACTCGCTTTCTTGTGACCTGGCCGCAACACCGCAGGATGGCTTCAGGCCCTAATCTGGTTCTGGCATGGCACGCTGAGCCTTTGGTTAATTCCTCTTCCTGGTAGGAAATGAGAGTTAAATTTGCCCGTCCAGACACCTCCAGCTAGTCTCCATTGGTTCTCGCTATTCCTGTTCATCTTCCGCAGAAATTGCAAACTGGGCCAAACAGGAGGTTAAAGGCGCTGACTCTCCAAGTGGGGAGAGTGTTAGTAAAGCGTCTGGAATGTTGCACCCGAGTACCAGGGGAGGAAAACTGAGATATATTTGAACACGTCTCCCGATCACATGGTTGATCATACTCTGGGTTCCACATGCATGTTTTAGCTGAAGGAAGAATACCTTAAACCTGGAGAGTTGAGACCCGTGTAATGGGTACCATGCAATATGACTTCAAAGGTCTTCATTTGCTCACCGAACCTCTCCAATCCTATCACTCCTGCGTTTATGCCCCTGTACACATGCTTGATTCTCTTTTGGAGACATAGCCATCCATAGGTTTTACGATACTTACTAGTCAGGTACATTCTTAGGCGTTTAATATGCGGTGTTGAGTCCATTTCGTTGAGCAAGGAGTAGCTCTTGTCTATTCCATATTTGACTTAAGGAACTTTATCTGTGCTCATTTCAATCTCTGGTTTTATGCAGCACCCCAACTCACCTTTACCCTTAAGCAAGCATAAGTTGGTTTTCTAAATTTGAGACCCTGTTCTGTTCTGTAATTCAGTTCCTGTGTAGCCAAGTTTACATTCCGTGTATTAGTGATATCTTATGATGTTTCTTTTTCTGTGTGACTTATTTCAGTTAGAATCATCATACCTGAATCCACTCATTGTGCTGCTAAGGGCCTGATGACATAGATTTCATTGCTGAGTGATATTGCTTTGTAAGTAAATACCACAACTTCTTTATCCATTTTTCACTTTCTGCGATGTTGAACTTGTACTGTAAACGAGGTTCTTGTAAACAGAGGCGTCCCAAACTTTGGGGTGGCTGTGTCTTTTTGATTTTAATTTCCCTAAGCTATAGGACCATAAGTGGAAGTGCCCTAGGCTCTGTTGCTTTGTTTTTTAGATGTTTCAGGAAACACCATACACTTCTCCCGAGTGTCTGTTGGCAATTTACATCCCGCCCATCAGCATAACAAGGCTCCCAGTTCTCCATGGCCTGTCCTGCCTTTCTGGATTTTACACTTTTTTCAGATGGCCCTTTTGACCGGGGGGAAGTGAGACTTCATTGTAGTGCAGATTTCCTTTGCAAGCTTGCTTGGTTGGCCAAAAAGGGCGTATGCGTTTTTTCCTGAATATATTCAGGAAAAAACGCATACGCCCTTTTTGGCCAAGTGCATCATTGTGGACGTTCTGCCTCTTTTCCTATGCTTTCAATGCAATTCCAGTCTACCTCCTGAAATCGGCTTCCTGCAATTCTGCCCCGCTTTCAAGTCCTCTTGGCAACCTTACTTCAGTATATTTTTGGACGATAGCTGTCATTTATAACTCTGCAGGTTTGTGAATTACAGTGCCCCTGAGCTCCTTTCTTCAACTCGCTTTCTTTTGAGCTGGCCGCAACACCACAGGATGGCTTCAGGCCCTAATCTGGTTCCGGCACGACACGCTGAGCCTTTGGTTATTTCCTCTTCCTGGTGGGAAATGAGAGTTAAATTTGCCCGTCCAGACACCTCCAGCTAGTCTCTCATTGGTTCTCGCTATTCCTGTTCATCTTCCGCAGAAATTGCAAACTGGGCCAAACAGGAGGTTAAAGGCGCTGAGTCTCCAAGTGGGGAGAGTGTTAGTAAAGCGTCTGGAATGTTGCACCCGAGTACCAGGGGAGGAAAACTGAGACATATTTGAACACGTCTCCCGTTCACATGGTTGATCATACTCTGGGTTCCACATGCATGTTTTAGCTGAAGGAAGAATACCTTAAACCTGAAGAGTTGAGACCCGTGTAAAGGGTACCATGCAATATCACTTCAAAGGGTCTTCATTTGCTCACCGAACCTCTCCAATCCTATCACTGCTGCGTTTATGCCCCTGTACACATGCTTGATTCTCTTTTGGAGACATAGCAATCCATAGGTTTTACGATACTTACTAGTCAGGTACATTCTTAGGCATTTAATATGCGGTGTTGAGTCCATTTCGTTGAGCAAGGAGTAGCTCTTGTCTATTCCATATTTGACTTAAGGAACTTTATCTGTGCTCATTTCAATCTCTGGTTTTATGCAGCACCCCAACTCACCTTTACCCTTAAGCAAGCATAAGTTGGTTTTCTAAATTTGAGACCCTGTTCTGCTCTGTAATTCAGTTCCTGTGTAGCCAAGTTTACATTCCGTGTATTACTGATATCTTATGATGTTTCTTTTTCTGTGTGACTTATTTCAGTTAGAATCATCATACCTGAATCCACTCATTGTGCTGCTAAGGGCCTGATGACATAGATTTCATTGCTGAGTGATATTGCTTTGTAAGTAAATACCACAACTTCTTTATCCATTTTTCACTTTCTGCGATGTTGAACTTGTACTGTAAACGAGGTTCTTGTAAACAGAGGCGTCCCAAACTTTGGGGTGGCTGTGTCTTTTTGATTTTAATTTCCCTAAGCTATAGGACCATAAGTGGAAGTGCCCTAGGCTCTGTTGCTTTGTTTTTTAGATGTTTCAGGAAACACCATACACTTCTCCCGAGTGTCTGTTGGCAATTTACATCCCGCCCATCAGCATAACAAGGCTCCCAGTTCTCCATGGCCTGTCCTGCCTTTCTGGATTTTACACTTTTTTCAGATGGCCCTTTTGACCGGGGGGAAGTGAGACTTCATTGTAGTGCAGATTTCCTTTGCAAGCTTGCTTGGTTGGCCAAAAAGGGCGTATGCGTTTTTTCCTGAATATATTCAGGAAAAAACGCATACGCCCTTTTTGGCCAAGTGCATCATTGTGGACGTTCTGCCTCTTTTCCTATGCTTTCAATGCAATTCCAGTCTACCTCCTGAAATCGGCTTCCTGCAATTCTGCCCCGCTTTCAAGTCCTCTTGGCAACCTTACTTCAGTATATTTTTGGACGATAGCTGTCATTTATAACTCTGCAGGTTTGTGAATTACAGTGCCCCTGAGCTCCTTTCTTCAACTCGCTTTCTTTTGAGCTGGCCGCAACACCACAGGATGGCTTCAGGCCCTAATCTGGTTCCGGCACGACACGCTGAGCCTTTGGTTATTTCCTCTTCCTGGTGGGAAATGAGAGTTAAATTTGCCCGTCCAGACACCTCCAGCTAGTCTCTCATTGGTTCTCGCTATTCCTGTTCATCTTCCGCAGAAATTGCAAACTGGGCCAAACAGGAGGTTAAAGGCGCTGAGTCTCCAAGTGGGGAGAGTGTTAGTAAAGCGTCTGGAATGTTGCACCCGAGTACCAGGGGAGGAAAACTGAGACATATTTGAACACGTCTCCCGTTCACATGGTTGATCATACTCTGGGTTCCACATGCATGTTTTAGCTGAAGGAAGAATACCTTAAACCTGAAGAGTTGAGACCCGTGTAAAGGGTACCATGCAATATCACTTCAAAGGGTCTTCATTTGCTCACCGAACCTCTCCAATCCTATCACTGCTGCGTTTATGCCCCTGTACACATGCTTGATTCTCTTTTGGAGACATAGCAATCCATAGGTTTTACGATACTTACTAGTCAGGTACATTCTTAGGCATTTAATATGCGGTGTTGAGTCCATTTCGTTGAGCAAGGAGTAGCTCTTGTCTATTCCATATTTGACTTAAGGAACTTTATCTGTGCTCATTTCAATCTCTGGTTTTATGCAGCACCCCAACTCACCTTTACCCTTAAGCAAGCATAAGTTGGTTTTCTAAATTTGAGACCCTGTTCTGCTCTGTAATTCAGTTCCTGTGTAGCCAAGTTTACATTCCGTGTATTACTGATATCTTATGATGTTTCTTTTTCTGTGTGACTTATTTCAGTTAGAATCATCATACCTGAATCCACTCATTGTGATGCTAAGGGCCTGATGACATAGATTTCATTGCTGAGTGATATTGCTTTGTAAGTAAATACCACAACTTCTTTATCCATTTTTCACTTTCTGCGATGTTGAACTTGTACTGTAAACGAGGTTCTTGTAAACAGAGGCGTCCCAAACTTTGGGGTGGATGTGTCTTTTTGATTTTAATTTCCCTAAGCTATAGGACCATAAGTGGAAGTGCCCTAGGCTCTGTTGCTTTGTTTTTTAGATGTTTCAGGAAACACCATACACTTCTCCCGAGTGTCTGTTGGCAATTTACATCCCGCCCATCAGCATAACAAGGCTCCCAGTTCTCCATGGCCTGTCCTGCCTTTCTGGATTTTACACTTTTTTCAGATGGCCCTTTTGACCAGGGGGGAAGTGAGACTTCATTGTAGTGCAGATTTCCTTTGCAAGCTTGCTTGGTTGGCCAAAAAGGGCATATGCGTTTTTTCCTGAATATATTCAGGAAAAAACGCATACGCCCTTTTTGGCCAAGTGCATCATTGTGGACGTTCTGCCTCTTTTCCTATGCTTTCAATGCAATTCCAGTCTACCTCCTGAAATCGGTTTCCTGCAATTCTGCCCCGCTTTCAAGTCCTCTTGGCAGCCTTACTTCAGTCTATTTTTGGACGATAGCTGTCATTTATAACTCTGCAGCTTTGTGAATTACAGTGCCCCTGAGCTCCTTTCTTCAACTCGCTTTCTTTTGAGCTGGCCGCAACACCGCAGGATGGCTTCAGGCCCTAATCTGGTTCCGGCACGGCACGCTGAGCCTTTGGTTAATTCCTCTTCCTGGTGGGAAATGAGAGTTAAATTTGCCCGTTCAGACACCTCCAGGTAGTCTCTCATTGGTTCTCGCTATTCCTGTTCATCTTCCGCAGAAATTGCAAACTGGGCCAAACAGGAGGTTAAAGGGACTGACTCTCCAAGTGGGGAGAGTGTTAGTAAAGCGTCTGGAATGTTGCACCCGAGTACCAGGGGAGGAAAACTGACACATATTTGAACACGTCTCCCGATCACATGGTTGATCATACTCTAGGTTCCACATGCATGTTTTAGCTGAAGGAAGAATACCTTAAACCTGGGTAGTTGAAACCCGTGGAATGGGTACCATGCAATATGACTTCAAAGGGTCTTCATTTGCTCACCGAACCTCTCCAATCCTATCACTGCTGCGTTTATGCCCCTGTACACATGCTTGATTCTCTTTTGGAGACATAGCAATCCATAGGTTTTAAGATACTTACTAGTCAGGTACATTCTTAGGCTTTTAATATGCGGTGTTGAGTCCATTTCGTTGAGCAAGGAGTAGCTCTTGTCTATTCCATATTTGACTTAAGGAACTTTATCTGTGCTCATTTCAATCTCTGGTTTTATGCAGCACCCCAACTCACCTTTCCCCTTAAGCAAGCATAAGTTGGTTTTCTAAATTTGAGACCCTGTTCTGTTCTGTAATTCAGTTCCTGTGTAGCCAAGTTTCCATTCCGTGTATTACTGATATCTTATGATGTTTCTTTTTCTGTGTGACTTATTTCAGTTAGATTCATCGTACCTGAATCCACTCATTGTGCTGCTAAGGGCCTGATGACACAGATTTCATTGCTGAGTGATATTGCTTTGTAAGTAAATACCACAACTTCTTTATCCATTTTTCACTTTCTGCGATGTTGAACTTGTACTGTAAACGAGGTTCTTGTAAACAGAGCCGTTCCAAACTTTGGGGTGGCTGTGTCTTTTTGATTTTAATTTCCCTAAGCTATAGGACCATAAGTGGAAGTGCCCTAGGTTCTGTTGCTTTGTTTTTTAGATGTTTCGGGAAACACCATACACTTCTCCCGAGTGGTTGTTGGCAATTTACATCCCGCCCTTCAGCATAACAAGGCTCCCAGTTCTCCATGGCCTGTCCTGCCTTTCTGGATTTTACACTTTTTTCAGATGGCCCTTTTGACCGGGGGGAAGTGAGACTTCATTGTAGTGCACATTTCCTTTGCAAGCTTGCTTGGTTGGCCAAAAAGGGCGTATGTGTTTTTTCCTGAATATATTCAGGAAAAAACGCATACGCCCTTTTTGGCCAAGTGCATCATTGTGGACGTTCTGCCTCTTTTCCTATGCTTTCAATGCAATTCCAGTCTACCTCCTGAAATCGGTTTCCTGCAATTCTGCCCCGCTTTCAAGTCCTCTTGGCAGCCTTACTTCAGTCTATTTTTGGACGATAGCTGTCATTTATAACTCTGCAGGTTTGTGAATTACAGTGCCCCTGAGCTCCTTTCTTCAACTCGCTTTCTTGTGACCTGGCCGCAACACCGCAGGATGGCTTCAGGCCCTAATCTGGTTCTGGCATGGCACGCTGAGCCTTTGGTTAATTCCTCTTCCTGGTAGGAAATGAGAGTTAAATTTGCCCGTCCAGACACCTCCAGCTAGTCTCCATTGGTTCTCGCTATTCCTGTTCATCTTCCGCAGAAATTGCAAACTGGGCCAAACAGGAGGTTAAAGGCGCTGACTCTCCAAGTGGGGAGAGTGTTAGTAAAGCGTCTGGAATGTTGCACCCGAGTACCAGGGGAGGAAAACTGAGATATATTTGAACACGTCTCCCGATCACATGGTTGATCATACTCTGGGTTCCACATGCATGTTTTAGCTGAAGGAAGAATACCTTAAACCTGGAGAGTTGAGACCCGTGTAATGGGTACCATGCAATATGACTTCAAAGGTCTTCATTTGCTCACCGAACCTCTCCAATCCTATCACTCCTGCGTTTATGCCCCTGTACACATGCTTGATTCTCTTTTGGAGACATAGCCATCCATAGGTTTTACGATACTTACTAGTCAGGTACATTCTTAGGCGTTTAATATGCGGTGTTGAGTCCATTTCGTTGAGCAAGGAGTAGCTCTTGTCTATTCCATATTTGACTTAAGGAACTTTATCTGTGCTCATTTCAATCTCTGGTTTTATGCAGCACCCCAACTCACCTTTACCCTTAAGCAAGCATAAGTTGGTTTTCTAAATTTGAGACCCTGTTCTGTTCTGTAATTCAGTTCCTGTGTAGCCAAGTTTACATTCCGTGTATTAGTGATATCTTATGATGTTTCTTTTTCTGTGTGACTTATTTCAGTTAGAATCATCATACCTGAATCCACTCATTGTGCTGCTAAGGGCCTGATGACATAGATTTCATTGCTGAGTGATATTGCTTTGTAAGTAAATACCACAACTTCTTTATCCATTTTTCACTTTCTGCGATGTTGAACTTGTACTGTAAACGAGGTTCTTGTAAACAGAGGCGTCCCAAACTTTGGGGTGGCTGTGTCTTTTTGATTTTAATTTCCCTAAGCTATAGGACCATAAGTGGAAGTGCCCTAGGCTCTGTTGCTTTGTTTTTTAGATGTTTCAGGAAACACCATACACTTCTCCCGAGTGTCTGTTGGCAATTTACATCCCGCCCATCAGCATAACAAGGCTCCCAGTTCTCCATGGCCTGTCCTGCCTTTCTGGATTTTACACTTTTTTCAGATGGCCCTTTTGACCGGGGGGAAGTGAGACTTCATTGTAGTGCAGATTTCCTTTGCAAGCTTGCTTGGTTGGCCAAAAAGGGCGTATGCGTTTTTTCCTGAATATATTCAGGAAAAAACGCATACGCACTTTTTGGCCAAGTGCATCATTGTGGACGTTCTGCCTCTTTTCCTATGCTTTCAATGCAATTCCAGTCTACCTCCTGAAATCGGCTTCCTGCAATTCTGCCCCGCTTTCAAGTCCTCTTGGCAACCTTACTTCAGTATATTTTTGGACGATAGCTGTCATTTATAACTCTGCAGGTTTGTGAATTACAGTGCCCCTGAGCTCCTTTCTTCAACTCGCTTTCTTTTGAGCTGGCCGCAACACCACAGGATGGCTTCAGGCCCTAATCTGGTTCCGGCACGACACGCTGAGCCTTTGGTTATTTCCTCTTCCTGGTGGGAAATGAGAGTTAAATTTGCCCGTCCAGACACCTCCAGCTAGTCTCTCATTGGTTCTCGCTATTCCTGTTCATCTTCCGCAGAAATTGCAAACTGGGCCAAACAGGAGGTTAAAGGCGCTGAGTCTCCAAGTGGGGAGAGTGTTAGTAAAGCGTCTGGAATGTTGCACCCGAGTACCAGGGGAGGAAAACTGAGACATATTTGAACACGTCTCCCGTTCACATGGTTGATCATACTCTGGGTTCCACATGCATGTTTTAGCTGAAGGAAGAATACCTTAAACCTGAAGAGTTGAGACCCGTGTAAAGGGTACCATGCAATATCACTTCAAAGGGTCTTCATTTGCTCACCGAACCTCTCCAATCCTATCACTGCTGCGTTTATGCCCCTGTACACATGCTTGATTCTCTTTTGGAGACATAGCAATCCATAGGTTTTACGATACTTACTAGTCAGGTACATTCTTAGGCATTTAATATGCGGTGTTGAGTCCATTTCGTTGAGCAAGGAGTAGCTCTTGTCTATTCCATATTTGACTTAAGGAACTTTATCTGTGCTCATTTCAATCTCTGGTTTTATGCAGCACCCCAACTCACCTTTACCCTTAAGCAAGCATAAGTTGGTTTTCTAAATTTGAGACCCTGTTCTGCTCTGTAATTCAGTTCCTGTGTAGCCAAGTTTACATTCCGTGTATTACTGATATCTTATGATGTTTCTTTTTCTGTGTGACTTATTTCAGTTAGAATCATCATACCTGAATCCACTCATTGTGATGCTAAGGGCCTGATGACATAGATTTCATTGCTGAGTGATATTGCTTTGTAAGTAAATACCACAACTTCTTTATCCATTTTTCACTTTCTGCGATGTTGAACTTGTACTGTAAACGAGGTTCTTGTAAACAGAGGCGTCCCAAACTTTGGGGTGGATGTGTCTTTTTGATTTTAATTTCCCTAAGCTATAGGACCATAAGTGGAAGTGCCCTAGGCTCTGTTGCTTTGTTTTTTAGATGTTTCAGGAAACACCATACACTTCTCCCGAGTGTCTGTTGGCAATTTACATCCCGCCCATCAGCATAACAAGGCTCCCAGTTCTCCATGGCCTGTCCTGCCTTTCTGGATTTTACACTTTTTTCAGATGGCCCTTTTGACCAGGGGGGAAGTGAGACTTCATTGTAGTGCAGATTTCCTTTGCAAGCTTGCTTGGTTGGCCAAAAAGGGCATATGCGTTTTTTCCTGAATATATTCAGGAAAAAACGCATACGCCCTTTTTGGCCAAGTGCATCATTGTGGACGTTCTGCCTCTTTTCCTATGCTTTCAATGCAATTCCAGTCTACCTCCTGAAATCGGTTTCCTGCAATTCTGCCCCGCTTTCAAGTCCTCTTGGCAGCCTTACTTCAGTCTATTTTTGGACGATAGCTGTCATTTATAACTCTGCAGCTTTGTGAATTACAGTGCCCCTGAGCTCCTTTCTTCAACTCGCTTTCTTTTGAGCTGGCCGCAACACCGCAGGATGGCTTCAGGCCCTAATCTGGTTCCGGCACGGCACGCTGAGCCTTTGGTTAATTCCTCTTCCTGGTGGGAAATGAGAGTTAAATTTGCCCGTTCAGACACCTCCAGGTAGTCTCTCATTGGTTCTCGCTATTCCTGTTCATCTTCCGCAGAAATTGCAAACTGGGCCAAACAGGAGGTTAAAGGGACTGACTCTCCAAGTGGGGAGAGTGTTAGTAAAGCGTCTGGAATGTTGCACCCGAGTACCAGGGTACGAAAACTGTGACATATTTGAACACGTCTCCCGATCACATGGTTGATCATACTCTAGGTTCCACATGCATGTTTTAGCTGAAGGAAGAATACCTTAAACCTGGGTAGTTGAAACCCGTGGAATGGGTACCATGCAATATGACTTCAAAGGGTCTTCATTTGCTCACCGAACCTCTCCAATCCTATCACTGCTGCGTTTATGCCCCTGTACACATGCTTGATTCTCTTTTGGAGACATAGCAATCCATAGGTTTTAAGATACTTACTAGTCAGGTACATTCTTAGGCTTTTAATATGCGGTGTTGAGTCCATTTCGTTGAGCAAGGAGTAGCTCTTGTCTATTCCATATTTGACTTAAGGAACTTTATCTGTGCTCATTTCAATCTCTGGTTTTATGCAGCACCCCAACTCACCTTTCCCCTTAAGCAAGCATAAGTTGGTTTTCTAAATTTGAGACCCTGTTCTGTTCTGTAATTCAGTTCCTGTGTAGCCAAGTTTCCATTCCGTGTATTATTGATATCTTATGATGTTTCTTTTTCTGTGTGACTTATTTCAGTTAGATTCATCGTACCTGAATCCACTCATTGTGCTGCTAAGGGCCTGATGACACAGATTTCATTGCTGAGTGATATTGCTTTGTAAGTAAATACCACAACTTCTTTATCCATTTTTCACTTTCTGCGATGTTGAACTTGTACTGTAAACGAGGTTCTTGTAAACAGAGCCGTTCCAAACTTTGGGGTGGCTGTGTCTTTTTGATTTTAATTTCCCTAAGCTATAGGACCATAAGTGGAAGTGCCCTAGGTTCTGTTGCTTTGTTTTTTAGATGTTTCGGGAAACACCATACACTTCTCCCGAGTGGTTGTTGGCAATTTACATCCCGCCCTTCAGCATAACAAGGCTCCCAGTTCTCCATGGCCTGTCCTGCCTTTCTGGATTTTACACTTTTTTCAGATGGCCCTTTTGACCGGGGGGAAGTGAGACTTCATTGTAGTGCACATTTCCTTTGCAAGCTTGCTTGGTTGGCCAAAAAGGGCGTATGTGTTTTTTCCTGAATATATTCAGGAAAAAACGCATATGCCCTTTTTGGCCAAGTGCATCATTGTGGACGTTCTGCCTCTTTTCCTATGCTTTCAATGCAATTCCAGTCTACCTCCTGAAATCGGTTTCCTGCAATTCTGCCCCGCTTTCAAGTCCTCTTGGCAGCCTTACTTCAGTATATTTTTGGACGATAGCTGTCATTTATAACTCTGCAGGTTTGTGAATTACAGTGCCCCTGAGCTCCTTTCTTCAACTCGCTTTCTTGTGACCTGGCCGCAACACCGCAGGATGGCTTCAGGCCCTAATCTGGTTCTGGCATGGCACGCTGAGCCTTTGGTTAATTCCTCTTCCTGGTAGGAAATGAGAGTTAAATTTGCCCGTCCAGACACCTCCAGCTAGTCTCCATTGGTTCTCGCTATTCCTGTTCATCTTCCGCAGAAATTGCAAACTGGGCCAAACAGGAGGTTAAAGGCGCTGACTCTCCAAGTGGGGAGAGTGTTAGTAAAGCGTCTGGAATGTTGCACCGAGTACCAGGGGAGGAAAACTGAGATATATTTGAACACGTCTCCCGTTCACATGGTTGACCATACTCTGGGTTCCACATGCATGTTTTAGCTGAAGGAAGAATACCTTAAACCTGGAGAGTTGAGACCCGTGTAATGGGTACCATGCAATATGACTTCAAAGGTCTTCATTTGCTCACCGAACCTCTCCAATCCTATCACTGCTGCGTTTATGCCCCTGTACACATGCTTGATTCTCTTTTGGAGACATAGCCATCCATAGGTTTTACGATACTTACTAGTCAGGTACATTCTTAGGCGTTTAATATGCGGTGTTGAGTCCATTTCGTTGAGCAAGGAGTAGCTCTTGTCTATTTCATATTTGACTTAAGGAACTTTATCTGTGCTCATTTCAATCTCTGGTTTTATGCAGCACCCCAACTCACCTTTACCCTTAAGCAAGCATAAGTTGGTTTTCTAAATTTGAAACCCTGTTCTGTTCTGTAATTCAGTTCCTGTGTAGCCAAGTTTACATTCCGTGTATTACTGATATCTTATGATGTTTCTTTTTCTGTGTGACTTATTTCAGTTAGAATCATCATACCTGAATCCACTCATTGTGCTGCTAAGGGCCTGATGACACAGATTTCATTGCTGAGTGATATTGCTTTGTAAGTAAATACCACAACTTTTTTATCCATTTTTCACTTTCTGTGATGTTGAACTTGTACTGTAATCGAGGTTCTAGTAAACAGAGCCTTTCGAAACTTTGGGGTGGCTGTGTCTTTTTGATTTTAAATTCCCTAAGCTATAGGACCATAAGTGGAAGTGCCCTAGGCTCTGTTGCTTTGTTTTTTAGATGTTTCAGGAAACACCATACACTTCTCCCGAGTGTCTGTTGGCAATTTACATCCCACCCATCAGCATAACAAGGCTCCCAGTTCTCCATGGCCTGTCCTGCCTTTCTGGATTTTACACTTTTTTCAGATGGCCCTTTTGACCGGGGGGAAGTGAGACTTCATTGTAGTGCAGATTTCCTTTGCAAGCTTGCTTGGTTGGCCAAAAAGGGCGTATGCGTTTTTTCCTGAATATATTCAGGAAAAAACGCATACGCCCTTTTTGGCCAAGTGCATCATTGTGGACGTTCTGCCTCTTTTCCTATGCTTTCAATGCAATTCCAGTCTACCTCCTGAAATCGGTTTCCTGCAATTCTGCCCCGCTTTCAAGTCCTCTTGGCAGCCTTACTTCAGTCTATTTTTGGACGATAGCTGTCATTTATAACTCTGCAGGTTTGTGAATTACAGTGCCCCTGAGCTCCTTTCTTCAACTCGCTTTCTTTTGAGCTGGCCGCAACACCGCAGGATGGCTTCAGGCCCTAATCTGGTTCCGGCACGACACACTGAGCCTTTGGATATTTCCACTTCCTGGTGGGAAATGAGAGTTAAATTTGCCCGTCCAGACACCTCCAGCTAGTCTCCATTGGTTCTCGCTATTCCTGTTCATCTTCCGCAGAAATTGCAAACTGGGCCAAACAGGAGGTTAAAGGCGCTGACTCTCCAAGTGGGGAGAGTGTTAGTAAAGCGTCTGGAATGTTGCACCCGAGTACCAGGGGAGGAAAACTGAGATATATTTGAACACGTCTCCCGTTCACATGGTTGATCATACTCTGGGTTCCACATGCATGTTTTAGCTGAAGGAAGAATACCTTAAACCTGTAGAGTTGAGACCCGTGTAATGTGTACCATGCAATATGACTTCAAAGGTCTTCATTTGCTCACCGAACCTCTCCAATCCTATCACTGCTGCGTTTATGCCCCTGTACACATGCTTGATTCTCTTTCGGAGACATAGCAATTCTTAGGTTTTAAGATACTTACAAGTCAGGTACATTCTTAGGCGTTTAATATGGGGTGTTGAGTCCATTTCGTTGAGCAAGGAGTAGCTCTTGTCTATTCCATATTTGACTTAAGGAACTTTATCTGTGCTCATTTCAATCTCTGGTTTTATGCAGCACCCCAACTCACCTTTAACCTTAAGCAAGCATAAGTTGGTTTTCTAAATTTGAGACCCTGTTCTGTTCTGTAATTCAGTTCCTGTGTAGCCAAGTTTCCATTCCGTGTATTACTGATATCTTATGATGTTTCTTTTTCTGTGTGACTTATTTCAGTTAGATTCATCGTACCTGAATCCACTCATTGTGCTGCTAAGGGCCTGATGACACAGATTTCATTGCTGAGTGATATTGCTTTGTAAGTAAATACCACAACTTCTTTATCCATTTTTCACTTTCTGCGATGTTGAACTTGTACTGTAAACGAGGTTCTTGTAAACAGAGCCGTTCCAAACTTTGGGGTGGCTGTGTCTTTTTGATTTTAATTTCCCTAAGCTATAGGACCATAAGTGGAAGTGCCCTAGGTTCTGTTGCTTTGTTTTTTAGATGTTTCGGGAAACACCATACACTTCTCCCGAGTGGTTGTTGGCAATTTACATCCCGCCCTTCAGCATAACAAGGCTCCCAGTTCTCCATGGCCTGTCCTGCCTTTCTGGATTTTACACTTTTTTCAGATGGCCCTTTTGACCGGGGGGAAGTGAGACTTCATTGTAGTGCACATTTCATTTGCAAGCTTGCTTGGTTGGCCAAAAAGGGCGTATGTGTTTTTTCCTGAATATATTCAGGAAAAAACGCATATGCCCTTTTTGGCCAAGTGCATCATTGTGGACGTTCTGCCTCTTTTCCTATGCTTTCAATGCAATTCCAGTCTACCTCCTGAAATCGGTTTCCTGCAATTCTGCCCCGCTTTCAAGTCCTCTTGGCAGCCTTACTTCAGTCTATTTTTGGACGATAGCTGTCATTTATAACTCTGCAGGTTTGTGAATTACAGTGCCCCTTAGCTCCTTTCTTCAACTCGCTTTCTTGTGACCTGGCCGCAACACCGCAGGATGGCTTCAGGCCCTAATCTGGTTCTGGCATGGCACGCTGAGCCTTTGGTTAATTCCTCTTCCTGGTAGGAAATGAGAGTTAAATTTGCCCGTCCAGACACCTCCAGCTAGTCTCCATTGGTTCTCGCTATTCCTGTTCATCTTCCGCAGAAATTGCAAACTGGGCCAAACAGGAGGTTAAAGGCGCTGACTCTCCAAGTGGGGAGAGTGTTAGTAAAGCGTCTGGAATGTTGCACCCGAGTACCAGGGGAGGAAAACTGAGATATATTTGAACACGTCTCCCGTTCACATGGTTGATCATACTCTGGGTTCCACATGCATGTTTTAGCTGAAGGAAGAATACCTTAAACCTGTAGAGTTGAGACCCGTGTAATGTGTACCATGCAATATGACTTCAAAGGTCTTCATTTGCTCACCGAACCTCTCCAAT
Source organism: Delphinus delphis (assembly GCF_949987515.2). Classification (NCBI taxonomy): domain Eukaryota; kingdom Metazoa; phylum Chordata; class Mammalia; order Artiodactyla; family Delphinidae; genus Delphinus; species Delphinus delphis. The sequence goes on along the minus strand of NW_027192760.1, from coordinate 432,419 downwards.
CCTATCACTCCTGCGTTTATGCCCCTGTACACATGCTTGATTCTCTTTTGGAGACATAGCCATCCATAGGTTTTACGATACTTACTAGTCAGGTACATTCTTAGGCGTTTAATATGCGGTGTTGAGTCCATTTCGTTGAGCAAGGAGTAGCTCTTGTCTATTCCATATTTGACTTAAGGAACTTTATCTGTGCTCATTTCAATCTCTGGTTTTATGCAGCACCCCAACTCACCTTTACCCTTAAGCAAGCATAAGTTGGTTTTCTAAATTTGAGACCCTGTTCTGTTCTGTAATTCAGTTCCTGTGTAGCCAAGTTTACATTCCGTGTATTAGTGATATCTTATGATGTTTCTTTTTCTGTGTGACTTATTTCAGTTAGAATCATCATACCTGAATCCACTCATTGTGCTGCTAAGGGCCTGATGACATAGATTTCATTGCTGAGTGATATTGCTTTGTAAGTAAATACCACAACTTCTTTATCCATTTTTCACTTTCTGCGATGTTGAACTTGTACTGTAAACGAGGTTCTTGTAAACAGAGGCGTCCCAAACTTTGGGGTGGCTGTGTCTTTTTGATTTTAATTTCCCTAAGCTATAGGACCATAAGTGGAAGTGCCCTAGGCTCTGTTGCTTTGTTTTTTAGATGTTTCAGGAAACACCATACACTTCTCCCGAGTGTCTGTTGGCAATTTACATCCCGCCCATCAGCATAACAAGGCTCCCAGTTCTCCATGGCCTGTCCTGCCTTTCTGGATTTTACACTTTTTTCAGATGGCCCTTTTGACCGGGGGGAAGTGAGACTTCATTGTAGTGCAGATTTCCTTTGCAAGCTTGCTTGGTTGGCCAAAAAGGGCGTATGCGTTTTTTCCTGAATATATTCAGGAAAAAACGCATACGCCCTTTTTGGCCAAGTGCATCATTGTGGACGTTCTGCCTCTTTTCCTATGCTTTCAATGCAATTCCAGTCTACCTCCTGAAATCGGCTTCCTGCAATTCTGCCCTACTTTCAAGTCCTCTTGGCAACCTTACTTCAGTATATTTTTGGACGATAGCTGTCATTTATAACTCTGCAGGTTTGTGAATTACAGTGCCCCTGAGCTCCTTTCTTCAACTCGCTTTCTTTTGAGCTGGCCGCAACACCACAGGATGGCTTCAGGCCCTAATCTGGTTCCGGCAAGACACGCTGAGCCTTTGGTTATTTCCTCTTCCTGGTGGGAAATGAGAGTTAAATTTGCCCGTCCAGACACCTCCAGCTAGTCTCTCATTGGTTCTCGCTATTCCTGTTCATCTTCCGCAGAAATTGCAAACTGGGCCAAACAGGAGGTTAAAGGCGCTGAGTCTCCAAGTGGGGAGAGTGTTAGTAAAGCGTCTGGAATGTTGCACCCGAGTACCAGGGGAGGAAAACTGAGACATATTTGAACACGTCTCCCGTTCACATGGTTGATCATACTCTGGGTTCCACATGCATGTTTTAGCTGAAGGAAGAATACCTTAAACCTGGAGAGTTGAGACCCGTGTAAAGGGTACCATGCAATATCACTTCAAAGGGTCTTCATTTGCTCACCGAACCTCTCCAATCCTATCACTGCTGCGTTTATGCCCCTGTACACATGCTTGATTCTCTTTTGGAGACATAGCAATCCATAGGTTTTACGATACTTACTAGTCAGGTACATTCTTAGGCATTTAATATGCGGTGTTGAGTCCATTTCGTTGAGCAAGGAGTAGCTCTTGTCTATTCCATATTTGACTTAAGGAACTTTATCTGTGCTCATTTCAATCTCTGGTTTTATGCAGCACCCCAACTCACCTTTACCCTTAAGCAAGCATAAGTTGGTTTTCTAAATTTGAGACCCTGTTCTGCTCTGTAATTCAGTTCCTGTGTAGCCAAGTTTACATTCCGTGTATTACTGATATCTTATGATGTTTCTTTTTCTGTGTGACTTATTTCAGTTAGAATCATCATACCTGAATCCACTCATTGTGATGCTAAGGGCCTGATGACATAGATTTCATTGCTGAGTGATATTGCTTTGTAAGTAAATACCACAACTTCTTTATCCATTTTTCACTTTCTGCGATGTTGAACTTGTACTGTAAACGAGGTTCTTGTAAACAGAGGCGTCCCAAACTTTGGGGTGGATGTGTCTTTTTGATTTTAATTTCCCTAAGCTATAGGACCATAAGTGGAAGTGCCCTAGGCTCTGTTGCTTTGTTTTTTAGATGTTTCAGGAAACACCATACACTTCTCCCGAGTGTCTGTTGGCAATTTACATCCCGCCCATCAGCATAACAAGGCTCCCAGTTCTCCATGGCCTGTCCTGCCTTTCTGGATTTTACACTTTTTTCAGATGGCCCTTTTGACCAGGGGGGAAGTGAGACTTCATTGTAGTGCAGATTTCCTTTGCAAGCTTGCTTGGTTGGCCAAAAAGGGCATATGCGTTTTTTCCTGAATATATTCAGGAAAAAACGCATACGCCCTTTTTGGCCAAGTGCATCATTGTGGACGTTCTGCCTCTTTTCCTATGCTTTCAATGCAATTCCAGTCTACCTCCTGAAATCGGTTTCCTGCAATTCTGCCCCGCTTTCAAGTCCTCTTGGCAGCCTTACTTCAGTCTATTTTTGGACGATAGCTGTCATTTATAACTCTGCAGCTTTGTGAATTACAGTGCCCCTGAGCTCCTTTCTTCAACTCGCTTTCTTTTGAGCTGGCCGCAACACCGCAGGATGGCTTCAGGCCCTAATCTGGTTCCGGCACGGCACGCTGAGCCTTTGGTTAATTCCTCTTCCTGGTGGGAAATGAGAGTTAAATTTGCCCGTTCAGACACCTCCAGGTAGTCTCTCATTGGTTCTCGCTATTCCTGTTCATCTTCCGCAGAAATTGCAAACTGGGCCAAACAGGAGGTTAAAGGGACTGACTCTCCAAGTGGGGAGAGTGTTAGTAAAGCGTCTGGAATGTTGCACCCGAGTACCAGGGGAGGAAAACTGACACATATTTGAACACGTCTCCCGATCACATGGTTGATCATACTCTAGGTTCCACATGCATGTTTTAGCTGAAGGAAGAATACCTTAAACCTGGGTAGTTGAAACCCGTGGAATGGGTACCATGCAATATGACTTCAAAGGGTCTTCATTTGCTCACCGAACCTCTCCAATCCTATCACTGCTGCGTTTATGCCCCTGTACACATGCTTGATTCTCTTTTGGAGACATAGCAATCCATAGGTTTTAAGATACTTACTAGTCAGGTACAACTTAGGCTTTTAATATGCGGTGTTGAGTCCATTTCGTTGAGCAAGGAGTAGCTCTTGTCTATTCCATATTTGACTTAAGGAACTTTATCTGTGCTCATTTCAATCTCTGGTTTTATGCAGCACCCCAACTCACCTTTCCCCTTAAGCAAGCATAAGTTGGTTTTCTAAATTTGAGACCCTGTTCTGTTCTGTAATTCAGTTCCTGTGTAGCCAAGTTTCCATTCCGTGTATTACTGATATCTTATGATGTTTCTTTTTCTGTGTGACTTATTTCAGTTAGATTCATCGTACCTGAATCCACTCATTGTGCTGCTAAGGGCCTGATGACACAGATTTCATTGCTGAGTGATATTGCTTTGTAAGTAAATACCACAACTTCTTTATCCATTTTTCACTTTCTGCGATGTTGAACTTGTACTGTAAACGAGGTTCTTGTAAACAGAGCCGTTCCAAACTTTGGGGTGGCTGTGTCTTTTTGATTTTAATTTCCCTAAGCTATAGGACCATAAGTGGAAGTGCCCTAGGTTCTGTTGCTTTGTTTTTTAGATGTTTCGGGAAACACCATACACTTCTCCCGAGTGGTTGTTGGCAATTTACATCCCGCCCTTCAGCATAACAAGGCTCCCAGTTCTCCATGGCCTGTCCTGCCTTTCTGGATTTTACACTTTTTTCAGATGGCCCTTTTGACCGGGGGGAAGTGAGACTTCATTGTAGTGCACATTTCCTTTGCAAGCTTGCTTGGTTGGCCAAAAAGGGCGTATGTGTTTTTTCCTGAATATATTCAGGAAAAAACGCATATGCCCTTTTTGGCCAAGTGCATCATTGTGGACGTTCTGCCTCTTTTCCTATGCTTTCAATGCAATTCCAGTCTACCTCCTGAAATCGGTTTCCTGCAATTCTGCCCCGCTTTCAAGTCCTCTTGGCAGCCTTACTTCAGTCTATTTTTGGACGATAGCTGTCATTTATAACTCTGCAGGTTTGTGAATTACAGTGCCCCTGAGCTCCTTTCTTCAACTCGCTTTCTTGTGACCTGGCCGCAACACCGCAGGATGGCTTCAGGCCCTAATCTGGTTCTGGCATGGCACGCTGAGCCTTTGGTTAATTCCTCTTCCTGGTAGGAAATGAGAGTTAAATTTGCCCGTCCAGACACCTCCAGCTAGTCTCCATTGGTTCTCGCTATTCCTGTTCATCTTCCGCAGAAATTGCAAACTGGGCCAAACAGGAGGTTAAAGGCGCTGACTCTCCAAGTGGGGAGAGTGTTAGTAAAGCGTCTGGAATGTTGCACCCGAGTACCAGGGGAGGAAAACTGAGATATATTTGAACACGTCTCCCATTCACATGGTTGATCATACTTGGGTTCCACATGCATGTTTTAGCTGAAGGAAGAATACCTTAAACCTGGAGAGTTGAGACCCGTGTAATGGGTACCATGCAATATGACTTCAAAGGTCTTCATTTGCTCACCGAACCTCTCCAATCCTATCACTCCTGCGTTTATGCCCCTGTACACATGCTTGATTCTCTTTTGGAGACATAGCCATCCATAGGTTTTACGATACTTACTAGTCAGGTACATTCTTAGGCGTTTAATATGCGGTGTTGAGTCCATTTCGATGAGCAAGGAGTAGCTCTTGTCTATTCCATATTTGACTTAAGGAACTTTATCTGTGCTCATTTCAATCTCTGGTTTTATGCAGCACCCCAACTCACCTTTACCCTTAGGCAAGCATAAGTTGGTTTTCTAAATTTGAGACCCTGTTCTGTTCTGTAATTCAGTTCCTGTGTAGCCAAGTTTACATTCCGTGTATTAGTGATATCTTATGATGTTTCTTTTTCTGTGTGACTTATTTCAGTTAGAATCATCATACCTGAATCCACTCATTGTGCTGCTAAGGGCCTGATGACATAGATTTCATTGCTGAGTGATATTGCTTTGTAAGTAAATACCACAACTTCTTTATCCATTTTTCACTTTCTGCGATGTTGAACTTGTACTGTAAACGAGGTTCTTGTAAACAGAGGCGTCCCAAACTTTGGGGTGGCTGTGTCTTTTTGATTTTAATTTCCCTAAGCTATAGGACCATAAGTGGAAGTGCCCTAGGCTCTGTTGCTTTGTTTTTTAGATGTTTCAGGAAACACCATACACTTCTCCAGAGTGTCTGTTGGCAATTTACATCCCGCCCATCAGCATAACAAGGCTCCCAGTTCTCCATGGCCTGTCCTGCCTTTCTGGATTTTACACTTTTTTCAGATGGCCCTTTTGACCAGGGGGGAAGTGAGACTTCATTGTAGTGCAGATTTCCTTTGCAAGCTTGCTTGGTTGGCCAAAAAGGGCGTATGCGTTTTTTCCTGAATATATTCAGGAAAAAACGCATACGCCCTTTTTGGCCAAGTGCATCATTGTGGACGTTCTGCCTCTTTTCCTATGCTTTCAATGCAATTCCAGTCTACCTCCTGAAATCGGTTTCCTGCAATTCTGCCCCGCTTTCAAGTCCTCTTGGCAGCCTTACTTCAGTCTATTTTTGGACGATAGCTGTCATTTATAACTCTGCAGCTTTGTGAATTACAGTGCCCCTGAGCTCCTTTCTTCAACTCGCTTTCTTTTGAGCTGGCCGCAACACCGCAGGATGGCTTCAGGCCCTAATCTGGTTCCGGCACGGCACGCTGAGCCTTTGGTTAATTCCTCTTCCTGGTGGGAAATGAGAGTTAAATTTGCCCGTTCAGACACCTCCAGGTAGTCTCTCATTGGTTCTCGCTATTCCTGTTCATCTTCCGCAGAAATTGCAAACTGGGCCAAACAGGAGGTTAAAGGGACTGACTCTCCAAGTGGGGAGAGTGTTAGTAAAGCGTCTGGAATGTTGCACCCGAGTACCAGGGGAGGAAAACTGACACATATTTGAACACGTCTCCCGATCACATGGTTGATCATACTCTAGGTTCCACATGCATGTTTTAGCTGAAGGAAGAATACCTTAAACCTGGGTAGTTGAAACCCGTGGAATGGGTACCATGCAATATGACTTCAAAGGGTCTTCATTTGCTCACCGAACCTCTCCAATCCTATCACTGCTGCGTTTATGCCCCTGTACACATGCTTGATTCTCTTTTGGAGACATAGCAATCCATAGGTTTTAAGATACTTACTAGTCAGGTACATTCTTAGGCTTTTAATATGCGGTGTTGAGTCCATTTCGTTGAGCAAGGAGTAGCTCTTGTCTATTCCATATTTGACTTAAGGAACTTTATCTGTGCTCATTTCAATCTCTGGTTTTATGCAGCACCCCAACTCACCTTTCCCCTTAAGCAAGCATAAGTTGGTTTTCTAAATTTGAGACCCTGTTCTGTTCTGTAATTCAGTTCCTGTGTAGCCAAGTTTCCATTCCGTGTATTACTGATATCTTATGATGTTTCTTTTTCTGTGTGACTTATTTCAGTTAGATTCATCGTACCTGAATCCACTCATTGTGCTGCTAAGGGCCTGATGACACAGATTTCATTGCTGAGTGATATTGCTTTGTAAGTAAATACCACAACTTCTTTATCCATTTTTCACTTTCTGCGATGTTGAACTTGTACTGTAAACGAGGTTCTTGTAAACAGAGCCGTTCCAAACTTTGGGGTGGCTGTGTCTTTTTGATTTTAATTTCCCTAAGCTATAGGACCATAAGTGGAAGTGCCCTAGGTTCTGTTGCTTTGTTTTTTAGATGTTTCGGGAAACACCATACACTTCTCCCGAGTGGTTGTTGGCAATTTACATCCCGCCCTTCAGCATAACAAGGCTCCCAGTTCTCCATGGCCTGTCCTGCCTTTCTGGATTTTACACTTTTTTCAGATGGCCCTTTTGACCGGGGGGAAGTGAGACTTCATTGTAGTGCACATTTCCTTTGCAAGCTTGCTTGGTTGGCCAAAAAGGGCGTATGTGTTTTTTCCTGAATATATTCAGGAAAAAACGCATACGCCCTTTTTGGCCAAGTGCATCATTGTGGACGTTCTGCCTCTTTTCCTATGCTTTCAATGCAATTCCAGTCTACCTCCTGAAATCGGTTTCCTGCAATTCTGCCCCGCTTTCAAGTCCTCTTGGCAGCCTTACTTCAGTCTATTTTTGGACGATAGCTGTCATTTATAACTCTGCAGGTTTGTGAATTACAGTGCCCCTGAGCTCCTTTCTTCAACTCGCTTTCTTGTGACCTGGCCGCAACACCGCAGGATGGCTTCAGGCCCTAATCTGGTTCTGGCATGGCACGCTGAGCCTTTGGTTAATTCCTCTTCCTGGTAGGAAATGAGAGTTAAATTTGCCCGTCCAGACACCTCCAGCTAGTCTCCATTGGTTCTCGCTATTCCTGTTCATCTTCCGCAGAAATTGCAAACTGGGCCAAACAGGAGGTTAAAGGCGCTGACTCTCCAAGTGGGGAGAGTGTTAGTAAAGCGTCTGGAATGTTGCACCCGAGTACCAGGGGAGGAAAACTGAGATATATTTGAACACGTCTCCCGTTCACATGGTTGATCATACTCTGGGTTCCACATGCATGTTTTAGCTGAAGGAAGAATACCTTAAACCTGGAGAGTTGAGACCCGTGTAATGGGTACCATGCAATATGACTTCAAAGGTCTTCATTTGCTCACCGAACCTCTCCAATCCTATCACTCCTGCGTTTATGCCCCTGTACACATGCTTGATTCTCTTTTGGAGACATAGCCATCCATAGGTTTTACGATACTTACTAGTCAGGTACATTCTTAGGCGTTTAATATGCGGTGTTGAGTCCATTTCGTTGAGCAAGGAGTAGCTCTTGTCTATTCCATATTTGACTTAAGGAACTTTATCTGTGCTCATTTCAATCTCTGGTTTTATGCAGCACCCCAACTCACCTTTACCCTTAAGCAAGCATAAGTTGGTTTTCTAAATTTGAGACCCTGTTCTGTTCTGTAATTCAGTTCCTGTGTAGCCAAGTTTACATTCCGTGTATTAGTGATATCTTATGATGTTTCTTTTTCTGTGTGACTTATTTCAGTTAGAATCATCATACCTGAATCCACTCATTGTGCTGCTAAGGGCCTGATGACATAGATTTCATTGCTGAGTGATATTGCTTTGTAAGTAAATACCACAACTTCTTTATCCATTTTTCACTTTCTGCGATGTTGAACTTGTACTGTAAACGAGGTTCTTGTAAACAGAGGCGTCCCAAACTTTGGGGTGGCTGTGTCTTTTTGATTTTAATTTCCCTAAGCTATAGGACCATAAGTGGAAGTGCCCTAGGCTCTGTTGCTTTGTTTTTTAGATGTTTCAGGAAACACCATACACTTCTCCGGAGTGTCTGTTGGCAATTTACATCCCGCCCATCAGCATAACAAGGCTCCCAGTTCTCCATGGCCTGTCCTGCCTTTCTGGATTTTACACTTTTTTCAGATGGCCCTTTTGACCGGGGGGAAGTGAGACTTCATTGTAGTGCAGATTTCCTTTGCAAGCTTGCTTGGTTGGCCAAAAAGGGCGTATGCGTTTTTTCCTGAATATATTCAGGAAAAAACGCATACGCCCTTTTTGGCCAAGTGCATCATTGTGGACGTTCTGCCTCTTTTCCTATGCTTTCAATGCAATTCCAGTCTACCTCCTGAAATCGGCTTCCTGCAATTCTGCCCCGCTTTCAAGTCCTCTTGGCAACCTTACTTCAGTATATTTTTGGACGATAGCTGTCATTTATAACTCTGCAGGTTTGTGAATTACAGTGCCCCTGAGCTCCTTTCTTCAACTCGCTTTCTTTTGAGCTGGCCGCAACACCAAAGGATGGCTTCAGGCCCTAATCTGGTTCCGGCACGACACGCTGAGCCTTTGGTTATTTCCTCTTCCTGGTGGGAAATGAGAGTTAAATTTGCCCGTCCAGACACCTCCAGCTAGTCTCTCATTGGTTCTCGCTATTCCTGTTCATCTTCCGCAGAAATTGCAAACTGGGCCAAACAGGAGGTTAAAGGCGCTGAGTCTCCAAGTGGGGAGAGTGTTAGTAAAGCGTCTGGAATGTTGCACCCGAGTACCAGGGGAGGAAAACTGAGACATATTTGAACACGTCTCCCGTTCACATGGTTGATCATACTCTGGGTTCCACATGCATGTTTTAGCTGAAGGAAGAATACCTTAAACCTGGAGAGTTGAGACCCGTGTAAAGGGTACCATGCAATATCACTTCAAAGGGTCTTCATTTGCTCACCGAACCTCTCCAATCCTATCACTGCTGCGTTTATGCCCCTGTACACATGCTTGATTCTCTTTTGGAGACATAGCAATCCATAGGTTTTACGATACTTACTAGTCAGGTACATTCTTAGGCATTTAATATGCGGTGTTGAGTCCATTTCGTTGAGCAAGGAGTAGCTCTTGTCTATTCCATATTTGACTTAAGGAACTTTATCTGTGCTCATTTCAATCTCTGGTTTTATGCAGCACCCCAATTCACCTTTACCCTTAAGCAAGCATAAGTTGGTTTTCTAAATTTGAGACCCTGTTCTGCTCTGTAATTCAGTTCCTGTGTAGCCAAGTTTACATTCCGTGTATTACTGATATCTTATGATGTTTCTTTTTCTGTGTGACTTATTTCAGTTAGAATCATCATACCTGAATCCACTCATTGTGATGCTAAGGGCCTGATGACATAGATATCATTGCTGAGTGATATTGCTTTGTAAGTAAATACCACAACTTCTTTATCCATTTTTCACTTTCTGCGATGTTGAACTTGTACTGTAAACGAGGTTCTTGTAAACAGAGGCGTCCCAAACTTTGGGGTGGCTGTGTCTTTTTGATTTTAATTTCCCTAAGCTATAGGACCATAAGTGGAAGTGCCCTAGGCTCTGTTGCTTTGTTTTTTAGATGTTTCAGGAAACACCATACACTTCTCCCGAGTGTCTGTTGGCAATTTACATCCCGCCCATCAGCATAACAAGGCTCCCAGTTCTCCATGGCCTGTCCTGCCTTTCTGGATTTTACACTTTTTTCAGATGGCCCTTTTGACCAGGGGGGAAGTGAGACTTCATTGTAGTGCAGATTTCCTTTGCAAGCTTGCTTGGTTGGCCAAAAAGGGCATATGCGTTTTTTCCTGAATATATTCAGGAAAAAACGCATACGCCCTTTTTGGCCAAGTGCATCATTGTGGACGTTCTGCCTCTTTTCCTATGCTTTCAATGCAATTCCAGTCTACCTCCTGAAATCGGTTTCCTGCAATTCTGCCCCGCTTTCAAGTCCTCTTGGCAGCCTTACTTCAGTCTATTTTTGGACGATAGCTGTCATTTATAACTCTGCAGCTTTGTGAATTACAGTGCCCCTGAGCTCCTTTCTTCAACTCGCTTTCTTTTGAGCTGGCCGCAACACCGCAGGATGGCTTCAGGCCCTAATCTGGTTCCGGCACGGCACGCTGAGCCTTTGGTTAATTCCTCTTCCTGGTGGGAAATGAGAGTTAAATTTGCCCGTCCAGACACCTCCAGCTAGTCTCCATTGGTTCTCGCTATTCCTGTTCATCTTCCGCAGAAATTGCAAACTGGGCCAAACAGGAGGTTAAAGGCGCTGACTCTCCAAGTGGGGAGAGTGTTAGTAAAGCGTCTGGAATGTTGCACCCGAGTACCAGGGGAGGAAAACTGAGATATATTTGAACACGTCTCCCGTTCACATGGTTGATCATACTCTGGGTTCCACATGCATGTTTTAGCTGAAGGAAGAATACCTTAAACCTGTAGAGTTGAGACCCGTGTAATGTGTACCATGCAATATGACTTCAAAGGTCTTCATTTGCTCACCGAACCTCTCCAATCCTATCACTCCTGCGTTTATGCCCCTGTACACATGCTTGATTCTCTTTTGGAGACATAGCCATCCATAGGTTTTACGATACTTACTAGTCAGGTACATTCTTAGGCGTTTAATATGCGGTGTTGAGTCCATTTCGTTGAGCAAGGAGTAGCTCTTGTCTATTCCATATTTGACTTAAGGAACTTTATCTGTGCTCATTTCAATCTCTGGTTTTATGCAGCACCCCAACTCACCTTTACCCTTAAGCAAGCATAAGTTGGTTTTCTAAATTTGAGACCCTGTTCTGTTCTGTAATTCAGTTCCTGTGTAGCCAAGTTTACATTCCGTGTATTAGTGATATCTTATGATGTTTCTTTTTCTGTGTGACTTATTTCAGTTAGAATCATCATACCTGAATCCACTCATTGTGCTGCTAAGGGCCTGATGACATAGATTTCATTGCTGAGTGATATTGCTTTGTAAGTAAATACCACAACTTCTTTATCCATTTTTCACTTTCTGCGATGTTGAACTTGTACTGTAAACGAGGTTCTTGTAAACAGAGGCGTCCCAAACTTTGGGGTGGCTGTGTCTTTTTGATTTTAATTTCCCTAAGCTATAGGACCATAAGTGGAAGTGCCCTAGGCTCTGTTGCTTTGTTTTTTAGATGTTTCAGGAAACACCATACACTTCTCCCGAGTGTCTGTTGGCAATTTACATCCCGCCCATCAGCATAACAAGGCTCCCAGTTCTCCATGGCCTGTCCTGCCTTTCTGGATTTTACACTTTTTTCAGATGGCCCTTTTGACCGGGGGGAAGTGAGACTTCATTGTAGTGCAGATTTCCTTTGCAAGCTTGCTTGGTTGGCCAAAAAGGGCGTATGCGTTTTTTCCTGAATATATTCAGGAAAAAACGCATACGCCCTTTTTGGCCAAGTGCATCATTGTGGACGTTCTGCCTCTTTTCCTATGCTTTCAATGCAATTCCAGTCTACCTCCTGAAATCGGCTTCCTGCAATTCTGCCCCGCTTTCAAGTCCTCTTGGCAACCTTACTTCAGTATATTTTTGGACGATAGCTGTCATTTATAACTCTGCAGGTTTGTGAATTACAGTGCCCCTGAGCTCCTTTCTTCAACTCGCTTTCTTTTGAGCTGGCCGCAACACCACAGGATGGCTTCAGGCCCTAATCTGGTTCCGGCAAGACACGCTGAGCCTTTGGTTATTTCCTCTTCCTGGTGGGAAATGAGAGTTAAATTTGCCCGTCCAGACACCTCCAGCTAGTCTCTCATTGGTTCTCGCTATTCCTGTTCATCTTCCGCAGAAATTGCAAACTGGGCCAAACAGGAGGTTAAAGGCGCTGAGTCTCCAAGTGGGGAGAGTGTTAGTAAAGCGTCTGGAATGTTGCACCCGAGTACCAGGGGAGGAAAACTGAGACATATTTGAACACGTCTCCCGTTCACATGGTTGATCATACTCTGGGTTCCACATGCATGTTTTAGCTGAAGGAAGAATACCTTAAACCTGGAGAGTTGAGACCCGTGTAAAGGGTACCATGCAATATGACTTCAAAGGGTCTTCATTTGCTCACCGAACCTCTCCAATCCTATCACTGCTGCGTTTATGCCCCTGTACACATGCTTGATTCTCTTTTGGAGACATAGCAATCCATAGGTTTTACGATACTTACTAGTCAGGTACATTCTTAGGCATTTAATATGCGGTGTTGAGTCCATTTCGTTGAGCAAGGAGTAGCTCTTGTCTATTCCATATTTGACTTAAGGAACTTTATCTGTGCTCATTTCAATCTCTGGTTTTATGCAGCACCCCAACTCACCTTTACCCTTAAGCAAGCATAAGTTGGTTTTCTAAATTTGAGACCCTGTTCTGCTCTGTAATTCAGTTCCTGTGTAGCCAAGTTTCCATTCCGTGTATTACTGATATCTTATGATGTTTCTTTTTCTGTGTGACTTATTTCAGTTAGAATCATCATACCTGAATCCACTCATTGTGATGCTAAGGGCCTGATGACATAGATTTCATTGCTGAGTGATATTGCTTTGTAAGTAAATACCACAACTTCTTTATCCATTTTTCACTTTCTGCGATGTTGAACTTGTACTGTAAACGAGGTTCTTGTAAACAGAGGCGTCCCAAACTTTGGGGTGGATGTGTCTTTTTGATTTTAATTTCCCTAAGCTATAGGACCATAAGTGGAAGTGCCCTAGGCTCTGTTGCTTTGTTTTTTAGATGTTTCAGGAAACACCATACACTTCTCCCGAGTGTCTGTTGGCAATTTACATCCCGCCCATCAGCATAACAAGGCTCCCAGTTCTCCATGGCCTGTCCTGCCTTTCTGGATTTTACACTTTTTTCAGATGGCCCTTTTGACCGGGGGGAAGTGAGACTTCATTGTAGTGCAGATTTCCTTTGCAAGCTTGCTTGGTTGGCCAAAAAGGGCATATGCGTTTTTTCCTGAATATATTCAGGAAAAAACGCATACGCCCTTTTTGGCCAAGTGCATCATTGTGGACGTTCTGCCTCTTTTCCTATGCTTTCAATGCAATTCCAGTCTACCTCCTGAAATCGGTTTCCTGCAATTCTGCCCCGCTTTCAAGTCCTCTTGGCAGCCTTACTTCAGTCTATTTTTGGACGATAGCTGTCATTTATAACTCTGCAGCTTTGTGAATTACAGTGCCCCTGAGCTCCTTTCTTCAACTCGCTTTCTTTTGAGCTGGCCGCAACACCGCAGGATGGCTTCAGGCCCTAATCTGGTTCCGGCACGGCACGCTGAGCCTTTGGTTAATTCCTCTTCCTGGTGGGAAATGAGAGTTAAATTTGCCCGTTCAGACACCTCCAGGTAGTCTCTCATTGGTTCTCGCTATTCCTGTTCATCTTCCGCAGAAATTGCAAACTGGGCCAAACAGGAGGTTAAAGGGACTGACTCTCCAAGTGGGGAGAGTGTTAGTAAAGCGTCTGGAATGTTGCACCCGAGTACCAGGGGAGGAAAACTGACACATATTTGAACACGTCTCCCGATCACATGGTTGATCATACTCTAGGTTCCACATGCATGTTTTAGCTGAAGGAAGAATACCTTAAACCTGGGTAGTTGAAACCCGTGGAATGGGTACCATGCAATATGACTTCAAAGGGTCTTCATTTGCTCACCGAACCTCTCCAATCCTATCACTGCTGCGTTTATGCCCCTGTACACATGCTTGATTCTCTTTTGGAGACATAGCAATCCATAGGTTTTAAGATACTTACTAGTCAGGTACATTCTTAGGCTTTTAATATGCGGTGTTGAGTCCATTTCGTTGAGCAAGGAGTAGCTCTTGTCTATTCCATATTTGACTTAAGGAACTTTATCTGTGCTCATTTCAATCTCTGGTTTTATGCAGCACCCCAACTCACCTTTCCCCTTAAGCAAGCATAAGTTGGTTTTCTAAATTTGAGACCCTGTTCTGTTCTGTAATTCAGTTCCTGTGTAGCCAAGTTTCCATTCCGTGTATTACTGATATCTTATGATGTTTCTTTTTCTGTGTGACTTATTTCAGTTAGATTCATCGTACCTGAATCCACTCATTGTGCTGCTAAGGGCCTGATGACACAGATTTCATTGCTGAGTGATATTGCTTTGTAAGTAAATACCACAACTTCTTTATCCATTTTTCACTTTCTGCGATGTTGAACTTGTACTGTAAACGAGGTTCTTGTAAACAGAGCCGTTCCAAACTTTGGGGTGGCTGTGTCTTTTTGATTTTAATTTCCCTAAGCTATAGGACCATAAGTGGAAGTGCCCTAGGTTCTGTTGCTTTGTTTTTTAGATGTTTCGGGAAACACCATACACTTCTCCCGAGTGGTTGTTGGCAATTTACATCCCGCCCTTCAGCATAACAAGGCTCCCAGTTCTCCATGGCCTGTCCTGCCTTTCTGGATTTTACACTTTTTTCAGATGGCCCTTTTGACCGGGGGGAAGTGAGACTTCATTGTAGTGCACATTTCCTTTGCAAGCTTGCTTGGTTGGCCAAAAAGGGCGTATGTGTTTTTTCCTGAATATATTCAGGAAAAAACGCATACGCCCTTTTTGGCCAAGTGCATCATTGTGGACGTTCTGCCTCTTTTCCTATGCTTTCAATGCAATTCCAGTCTACCTCCTGAAATCGGTTTCCTGCAATTCTGCCCCGCTTTCAAGTCCTCTTGGCAGCCTTACTTCAGTCTATTTTTGGACGATAGCTGTCATTTATAACTCTGCAGGTTTGTGAATTACAGTGCCCCTGAGCTCCTTTCTTCAACTCGCTTTCTTGTGACCTGGCCGCAACACCGCAGGATGGCTTCAGGCCCTAATCTGGTTCTGGCATGGCACGCTGAGCCTTTGGTTAATTCCTCTTCCTGGTAGGAAATGAGAGTTAAATTTGCCCGTCCAGACACCTCCAGCTAGTCTCCATTGGTTCTCGCTATTCCTGTTCATCTTCCGCAGAAATTGCAAACTGGGCCAAACAGGAGGTTAAAGGCGCTGACTCTCCAAGTGGGGAGAGTGTTAGTAAAGCGTCTGGAATGTTGCACCCGAGTACCAGGGGAGGAAAACTGAGATATATTTGAACACGTCTCCCGTTCACATGGTTGATCATACTCTGGGTTCCACATGCATGTTTTAGCTGAAGGAAGAATACCTTAAACCTGGAGAGTTGAGACCCGTGTAATGGGTACCATGCAATATGACTTCAAAGGTCTTCATTTGCTCACCGAACCTCTCCAATCCTATCACTCCTGCGTTTATGCCCCTGTACACATGCTTGATTCTCTTTTGGAGACATAGCCATCCATAGGTTTTACGATACTTACTAGTCAGGTACATTCTTAGGCGTTTAATATGCGGTGTTGAGTCCATTTCGTTGAGCAAGGAGTAGCTCTTGTCTATTCCATATTTGACTTAAGGAACTTTATCTGTGCTCATTTCAATCTCTGGTTTTATGCAGCACCCCAACTCACCTTTACCCTTAAGCAAGCATAAGTTGGTTTTCTAAATTTGAGACCCTGTTCTGTTCTGTAATTCAGTTCCTGTGTAGCCAAGTTTACATTCCGTGTATTAGTGATATCTTATGATGTTTCTTTTTCTGTGTGACTTATTTCAGTTAGAATCATCATACCTGAATCCACTCATTGTGCTGCTAAGGGCCTGATGACATAGATTTCATTGCTGAGTGATATTGCTTTGTAAGTAAATACCACAACTTCTTTATCCATTTTTCACTTTCTGCGATGTTGAACTTGTACTGTAAACGAGGTTCTTGTAAACAGAGGCGTCCCAAACTTTGGGGTGGCTGTGTCTTTTTGATTTTAATTTCCCTAAGCTATAGGACCATACGTGGCAGTGCCCTAGGCTCTGTTGCTTTGTTTTTTAGATGTTTCAGGAAACACCATACACTTCTCCCGAGTGTCTGTTGGCAATTTACATCCCGCCCATCAGCATAACAAGGCTCCCAGTTCTCCATGGCCTGTCCTGCCTTTCTGGATTTTACACTTTTTTCAGATGGCCCTTTTGACTGGGGGGAATTGAGACTTCATTGTAGTGCAGATTTCCTTTGCAAGCTTGCTTGGTTGGCCAAAAAGGGCGTATGCGTTTTTTCCTGAATATATTCAGGAAAAAACACATACGCCCTTTTTGGCCAAGTGCATCATTGTGGACGTTCTGCCTCTTTTCCTATGCTTTCAATGCAATTCCAGTCTACCTCCTGAAATCGGTTTCCTGCAATTCTGCCCCGCTTTCAAGTCCTCTTGGCAGCCTTACTTCAGTCTATTTTTGGACGATAGCTGTCATTTATAACTCTGCACGTTTGTGAATTACAGTGCCCCTGAGCTCCTTTCTTCAACTCGCTTTCTTGTGACCTGGCCGCAACACCGCAGGATGGCTTCAGGCCCTAATCTGGTTCCGGTACGGCACGCTGAGCCTTTGGTTATTTCCTCTTCCTGGTGGGAAATGAGAGTTAAATTTGCCCGTCCAGACACCTCCAGCTAGCCTCTCATTGGTTCTCGCTATTCCTGTTCATCTTCCGCAGAAATTGCAAACTGGGCCAAACAGGAGGTTAAGGGTGCTGACTCTCCAAGTGGGGAGAGTGTTAGCAAAGCGTCTGGAATGTTGCACCCGAGAACCAGGGTAGGAAAACTGAGACATATTTGAACACGGCTCCCGATCACATGGTTGATCATACTCTGGGTTCCACATGCATGTTTTAGCTGAAGGAAGAATACCTAAAACCTGGGTAGTTGAGACCCGTGGAATGGGTACCATGCAATATGACTTCAAAGGGTCTTCATTTGCTCACCGAACCTCTCCAATCCTATCACTGCTGCGTTTATGCCCCTGTACACATGCTTGATTCTCTTTCGGAGACATAGCAATCCATAGGTTTTACGATACTTACTAGTCAGGTACATTCTTAGGCGTTTAATATGCGGTGTTGAGTCCATTTCGTTGAGCAAGGAGTAGCTCTTGTCTATTCCATATTTGGCCTAAGGAACTTTATCTGTGCTCATTTCAATCTCTGGTTTTATGCAGCAACCCAACTCACCTTTCACCTTAAGCAAGCATAAGTTGGTTTTCTAAATTTGAGACCCTGTTCTGTTCTGTAATTCAGTTCCTGTGTAGCCAAGTTTACATTCCGTGTATTACTGATATCTTATGATGTTTCTTTTTCTGTGTGACTTATTTCAGTTAGAATCATCGTACCTGAATCCACTCATTATGCTGCTACGGGCCTGATGACATAGATTTCATTGCTGAGTGATACTGCATTGTACGTAAGTACCACAAGTTCTTTATCCATTTTTCACTTTCTGCGATGTTGAACTTGTACTGTGAACGAGGTTCTTGTAAACAGAGGCGTCCCAAACTTTGGGGTGGCTGTGTCTTTTTGATTTTAATTTCCCTAAGCTATAGGACCATAAGTGGAAGTGCCCTAGGTTCTGTTGCTTTGTTTCTTAGATGTTTCAGGAAACACCATACACTTCTCCCGAGTGGTTGTTGGCAATTTACATCCCGCCCATCAGCATAACAAGGCTCCCAGTTCTCCATGGCCTGTCCTGCCTTTCTGGATTTTACACTTTTTTCAGATGGCCCTTTTGACCGGGGGGAAGTGAGACTTCATTGTAGTGCAGATTTCCTTTGCAAGCTTGCTTGGTTGGCCAAAAAGTGCGTATGCGTTTTTTCCTGAATATATTCAGGAAAAAACGCATACGCCCATTTTTGGCCAAGTGCATCATTGTGGACGTTCTGCCTCTTTTCCTATGCTTTCAATGCAATTCCAGTCTACCTCCTGAAATCGGTTTCCTGCAATTCTGCCCCGCTTTCAAGTCCTCTTGGCAGCCTTACTTCAGTCTATTTTTGGACGATAGCTGTCATTTATAACTCTGCAGGTTTGTGAATTACAGTGCCCCTGAGCTCCTTTCTTCAACTCGTTTTCTTTTGAGCTGGCCGCAACACCGCAGGATGGCTTCAGGCCCTAATCTGGTTCCGGTACGGTACGCTGAGCCTTTGGTTATTTCCTCTTCCTGGTGGGAAATGAGAGTTAAATTTGCCCGTCCAGACACCTCCAGCTAGCCTCTCATTGGTTCTCGCTATTCCTGTTCATCTTCCGCAAAAATTGCAAACTGGGCCAAACAGGAGGTTAAAGGCGCTGACTCTCCAAGTGGGGAGAGTGTTAGTAAAGCGTCTGGAATGTTCCACCCGAGTACCAGGGGAGGAAAACTGAGACATATTTGAACACGTCTCCCATTCACATGGTTGATCATACTTGGGTTCCACATGCATGTTTTAGCTGAAGGAAGAATACCTTAAACCTGGAGACTTGAGACCCGTGTAATGGGTACCATGCAATATGACTTCAAAGGGTCTTCATTTGCTCACCGAACCTCTCCAATCCTATCACTGCTACGTTTATGCCCCTGAACACATGCTTGATTCTCTTTTGGAGACATAGCAATCCATAGGTTTTACGATACTTACTAGTCAGGTACATTCTTAGGCGTTTAATATGCGGTGTTGAGTCCATTTCGTTGAGCAAGGAGTAGCTCTTGTCTATTCCATATTTGACTTAAGGAACTTTATCTGTGCTCATTTCAATCTCTGGTTTTATGCAGCACCCCAACTCACCTTTACCCTTAAGCAAGCATAAGTTGGTTTTCTAAATTTGAGACCCTGTTCTGTTCTGTAATTCAGTTCCTGTGTAGCCAAGTTTCCATTCCGTGTATTACTGATATCTTATGATGTTTCTTTTTCTGTGTGACTTATTTCAGTTAGAATCATCATACCTGAATCCACTCATTGTGATGCTAAGGGCCTGATGACATAGATTTCATTGCTGAGTGATATTGCTTTGTAAGTAAATACCACAACTACTTTATCCATTTTTCACTTTCTGCGATGATGAACTTGTACTGTAAACAAGGTTCTTGTAAACAGAGGCGTGCCAAACTTTGGGGTGGCAGTGTCTTTTTGATTTTAATTTCCCTAAGCTATAGGACCATAAGTGGCAGTGCCCTAGGCTCTATTGCTTTGTTTTTTAGATGTTTCAGGAAACACCATACACTTCTCCCGAGTGTCTGTTGGCAATTTACATCCCGCGCATCAGCATAACAAGGCTCCAAGTTCTCCATGGCCTGTCCTGCCTTTCTGGATTTTACACTTTTTTCAGATGGCCCTTTTGACCGGGGGGAAGTGAGACTTCATTGTAGTGCAGATTTCCTTTGCAAGCTTGCTTGGTTGGCCAAAAAGCGCGTATGCGTTTTTTCCTGAATATATTCAGGAATAATTTGCCCGTCCAGACACCTCCAGCTAGCCTCTCATTGGTTCTCGCTATTCCTGTTCATCTTCCGCAGAAATTGCAAACTGGGCCAAACAGGAGGTTAAAGGCGCTGAGTCTCCAAGTGGGGAGAGTGTTAGTAAAGCGTCTGGAATGTTGCACCCGAGTACCAGGGGAGGAAAACTGAGACATATTTGAACACGTCTCCCGTTCACATGGTTGATCATACTTGGGTTCCACATGCATGTTTTAGCTGAAGGAAGAATACCTTAAACCTGGAGAGTTGAGACCCGTGTAATGGGTACCATGCAATATGACTTCAAAGGGTCTTCATTTGCTCACCGAACCTCTCCAATCCTATCACTGCTGCGTTTATGCCCCTGTACACATGCTTGATTCTCTTTCGGAGACATAGCAATCCATAGGTTTTAAGATACTTACTAGTCAGGTACATTCTTAGGCGTTTAATATGGGGTGTTGAGTCCATTTCGTTGAGCAAGGAGTAGCTCTTGTCTATTCCATATTTGGCTTAAGGAACTTTATCTGTGCTCATTTCAATCTCTGGTTTTATGCAGCACCCCAACTCACCTTTACCCTTAAGCAAGCATAAGTTGGTTTTCTAAATTTGAGACCCTGTTCTGTTCTGTAATTCAGTTCCTGTGTAGCCAAGTTTACATTCCGTGTATTACTGATATCTTATGATGTTTCTTTTTCTGTGTGACTTATTTCAGTTAGAATCATCATACCTGAATCCACTCATTGTGATGCTAAGGGCCTGATGACATAGATTTCATTGCTGAGTGATATTGCTTTGTAAGTAAATACCACAACTTCTTTATCCATTTTTCACTTTCTGCGATGTTGAACTTGTACTGTAAACGAGGTTCTTGTAAACAGAGGTGTCCCAAACTTAGCGGTGGCTGTGTCTTTTTGATTTTAATTTCCCTAAGCTATAGGACCATAAGTGGCAGTGCCCTAGGCTCTGTTGCTTTGTTTTTTAGATGTTTCAGGAAACACCATACACTTCTCCCGAGTGTCTGTTGGCAATTTACATCCCGCCCATCAGCATAACAAGGCTCCCAGTTCTCAATGGCCTGTTGCCTTTCTGGATTTTACACTTTTTTCAGATGGCCCTTTTGACCGGGGGGAAGTGAGACTTCATTGTAGTGCAGATTTCCTTTGCAAGCTTGCTTGGTTGGCCAAAAAGGGCGTATGCGTTTTTTCCTGAATATATTCAGGAAAAAACGCATACGCCCTTTTTGGCCAAGTGCATCATTGTGGACGTTCTGCCTCTTTTCCTATGCTTTCAATGCAATTCCAGTCTACCTCCTGAAATCGGTTTCCTGCAATTCTGCCCCGCTTTCAAGTCCTCTTGGCAGCCTTACTTCAGTCTAATTTTGGACGATAGCTGTCATTTATAACTCTGCAGGTTTGTGAATTACAGTGCCCCTGAGCTCCTTTCTTCAACTCGCTTTCTTGTGACCTGGCCGCAACACCGCAGGATGGCTTCAGGCCCTAATCTGGTTCCGGCACGGCACGCTGAGCCTTTGGTTATTTCCTCTTCCTGGTGGGAAATGAGAGTTAAATTTGCCCGTCCAGACACCTCCAGCTAGTCTCTCATTGGTTCTCGCTATTCCTGTTCATCTTCCGCAGAAATTGCAAACTGGGCCAAACAGGAGGTTAAAGGCGTTGACTCTCCAAGTGGGGAGAGTGTTAGTAAAGCGTCTGGAATGTTGCACCCGAGTACCTGGGGAGGAAAACTGAGACATATTTGAACACGTCTCCCGTTCACATGGTTGATCATACTTGGGTTCCACATGCATGTTTTAGCTGAAGGAAGAATACCTTAAACCTGGAGAGTTGAGACCTGTGTAATGGGTACCATGCAATATGACTTCAAAGGGTCTTCATTTGCTCACCGAACCTCTCCAATCCTATCACTGCTGCGTTTATGCCCCTGTACACATGCTTGATTCTCTTTTGGAGACATAGCAATCCATAGGTTTTACGATACTTACTAGTCAGGTACATTCTTAGGAGTTTAATATGCGGTGTTGAGTCCATTTCATTGAGCAAGGAGTAGCTCTTGTCTATTCCATATTTGGCCTAAGGAACTTTATCTGTGCTCATTTCAATCTCTGGTTTTATGCAGCACCCCAACTCACCTTTACCCTTAAGCAAGCATAAGTTGGTTTTCTAAATTTGAGTCCCTGTTCTGTTCTGTAATTCAGTTCCTGTGTAGCCAAGTTTACATTCCGTGTATTACTGATATCTTATGATGTTTCTTTTTCTGTGTGACTTATTTCAGTTAGAATCATCATACCTGAATCCACTCATTGTGCTGCTAAGGGCCTGATGACATAGATTTCATTGCTGAGTGATATTGCTTTGTAAGTGAATACCACAACTTCTTTATCCATTTTTCACTTTCTGCGATGTTGAACTTGTACTGTAAACGAGGTTCTTGTAAACAGAGCCGTTCGAAACTTTGGGGTGGCTGTGTCTTTTTGATTTTAATTTCCCTAAGCTATAGGACCATAAGTGGAAGTGCCCTAGGCTCTGTTGCTTTGTTTTTTAGATGTTTCAGGAAACACCATACACTTCTCCCAAGTGTCTGTTGGGAATTTACATCCCGCCCATCAGCATAACAAGGCTCCCAGTTCTCAATGGCCTGTTGCCTTTCTGGATTTTACACTTTTTTCAGATGGCCCTTTTGACCGGGGGGAAGTGAGACTTCATTGTAGTGCAGATTTCCTTTGCAAGCTTGCTTGGTTGGCCAAAAAGGGCGTATGCGTTTTTTCCTGAATATATTCAGGAAAAAACGCATACGCCCTTTTTGGCCAAGTGCATCATTGTGGACGTTCTGCCTCTTTTCCTATGCTTTCAATGCAATTCCAGTCTACCTCCTGAAATCGGTTTCCTGCAATTCTGCCCCGCTTTCAAGTCCTCTTGGCAGCCTTACTTCAGTCTATTTTTGGACGATAGCTGTCATTTATAACTCTGCAGGTTTGTGAATTACAGTGCCCCTGAGCTCCTTTCTTCAACTCGCTTTCTTGTGACCTGGCCGCAACACCGCAGGATGGCTTCAGGCCCTAATCTGGTTCCGGCCCGGCATGCTGAGCCTTTGGTTAATTACTCTTCCTGGTGGGAAATGAGAGTTAAATTTGCCCGTCCAGACACCTCCAGCTAGCCTCTCATTGGTTCTCGCTATTCCTGTTCATCTTCCGCAGAAATTGCAAACTGGGCCAAACAGGAGGTTAAAGGGACTGACTCTCCAAGTGGGGAGAGTGTTAGTAAAGCGTCTGGAATGTTGCATCCGAGTACCAGGGGAGGAAAACTGAGACATATTTGAACACGTCTCCCGATCACATGGTTGATCATACTCTAGGTTCCACATGCATGTTTTAGCTGAAGGAAGAATACCTTAAACCTGGGTAGTTGAAACCCGTGGAATGGGTACCATGCAATATGACTTCAAAGGGTCTTCATTTGCTCACCGAACCTCTCCAATCCTATCACTGCTGCGTTTATGCCCCTGTACACATGCTTGATTCTCTTTCGGAGACATAGCAATCCATAGGTTTTAAGATACTTACTAGTCAGGTACATTCTTAGGCGTTTAATATGGGGTGTTGAGTCCATTTCGTTGAGCAAGGAGTAGCTCTTGTCTATTCCATATTTGGCTTAAGGAACTTTATCTGTGCTCATTTCAATCTCTGGTTTTATGCAGCACCCCAACTCACCTTTAACCTTAAGCAAGCATAAGTTGGTTTTCTAAATTTGAGACCCTGTTCTGTTCTGTAATTCAGTTCCTGTGTAGCCAAGTTTACATTCCGTGTATTACTGATATCTTATGATGTTTCTTTTTCTGTGTGACTTACTTCAGTTAGAATCATCATACCTGAATCCACTCATTGTGCTGCTAAGGGCCTGATGACACAGATTTCATTGCTGAGTGATATTGCTTTGTAAGTAAATACCACAACTTCTTTATCCATTTTTCACTTTCTGCGATGTTGAACTTGTACTGTAAACGAGGTTCTTGTAAACAGAGCCGTTCGAAACTTTGGGGTGGCTGTGTCTTTTTGATTTTAATTTCCCTAAGCTATAGGACCATAAGTGGAAGTGCCCTAGGTTCTGTTGCTTTGTTTTTTAGATGTTTCAGGAAACACCATACACTTCTCCCGAGTGGTTGTTGGCAATTTACATCTCGCCCATCAGCATAACAAGGCTCCCAGTTCTCCATGGCCTGTCCTGCCTTTCTGGATTTTACACTTTTTTCAGATGGCCCTTTTGACCGGGGGGAAGTGAGACTTCATTGTAGTGCAGATTTCCTTTGCAAGTTTGCTTGGTTGGCCAAAAAGGGCGTATGCGTTTTTTCCTGAATATATTCAGGAAAAAACGCATACGCCCTTTTTGGCCAAGTGCATCATTGTGGACGTTCTGCCTCTTTTCCTATGCTTTCAATGCAATTCCAGTCTACCTCCTGAAATCGGTTTCCTGCAATTCTGCCCCGCTTTCAAGTCCTCTTGGCAGCCTTACTTCAGTCTATTTTTGGATGATAGCTGTCATTTATAACTCTGCAGGTTTGTGAATTACAGTGCCCCTGAGCTGCTTTGTTCAACTCGCTTTCTTTTGAGCTGGCCGCAACACCGCAGGATGGCTTCAGGCCCTAATCTGGTTCCGGTACGGCACGCTGAGCCTTTGGTTATTTCCTCTTCCTGGTGGGAAATGAGAGTTAAATTTGCCCGTCCAGACACCTCCAGCTAGCCTCTCATTGGTTCTCGCTATTCCTGTTCATCTTCCGCAGAAATTGCAAACTGGGCCAAACAGGAGGTTAAAGGCGCTGACTCTCCAAGTGGGGAGAGTGTTAGTAAAGCGTCTGGAATGTTGCACCCGAGTACCAGGGGAGGAAAACTGAGACATATTTGAACACGTCTCCCGTTCACATGGTTGATCATACTTGGGTTCCACATGCATGTTTTAGCTAAAGGAAGAATACCTAAAACCTGGGTAGTTGAGACCCGTGGAATGGGTACCATGCAATATGACTTCAAAGGGTCTTCATTTGCTCACCGAATCTCTCCAATCCTATCACTGCTGCGTTTATGCCCCTGTACACATGCTTGATTCTCTTTTGGAGACATAGCAATCCATAGGTTTTACGATACTTACTAGTCAGGTACATTCTTAGGCGTTTAATATGCGGTGTTGAGTCCATTTCGTTGAGCAAGGAGTAGCTCTTGTCTATTCCATATTTGACTTAAGGAACTTTATCTGTGCTCATTTCAATCTCTGGTTTTATGCAGCACCCCAACTCACCTTTACCCTTAAGCAAGCATAAGTTGGTTTTCTAAATTTGAGACCCTGTTCTGTTCTGTAATTCAGTTCCTGTGTAGCCAAGTTTACATTCCGTGTATTACTGATATCTTATGATGTTTCTTTTTCTGTGTGACTTATTTCAGTTAGAATCATCTTACCTGAATCCACTCATTGTGATGCTAAGGGCCTGATGACATAGATTTCATTGCTGAGTGATATTGCTTTGTAAGTAAATACCACAACTTTATCCATTTTTCACTTTCTGCGATGTTGAACTTGTACTGTAAACGAGGTTCTTGTAAACAGAGGCGTCCCAAACTTTGGGGTGGCTGTGTCTTTTTCATTTTAATTTCCCTAAGCTATAGGACCATAAGTGGCAGTTCCCTAGGCTCTGTTGCTTTGTTTTTTAGATGTTTCAGGAAACACCATACACTTCTCCCAAGTGTCTGTTGGCAATTTACATCCCGCCCATCAGCATAACAAGGCTCCCAGTTCTCCATGGCCTGTCCTGCCTTTCTGGATTTTACACTTTTTTCAGATGGCCCTTTTGACCGGGGGGAAGTGAGACTTCATTGTAGTGCAGATTTCCTTTGCAAGCTTGCTTGGTTGGCCAAAAAGGGCGTATGCGTTTTTTCCTGAATATATTCAGGAAAATACGCATACGCCCTTTTTGGCCAAGTGCATCATTGTGGACGTTCTGCCTCTTTTCCTATGCTTTCAATGCAATTCCAGTCTACCTCCTGAAATCGGTTTCCTGCAATTCTGCCCCACTTTCAAGTCCTCTTGGCAGCCTTACTTCAGTCTATTTTTGGACGATAGCTGTCATTTATAACTCTGCAGGTTTGTGAATTACAGTGCCCCTGAGCTCCTTTCTTCAACTCGCTTTCTTGTGACCTGGCCGCAACACCGCAGGATGGCTTCAGGCCTAATCTGGTTCCGGCCCGGCATGCTGAGCCTTTGGTTAATTCCTCTTCCTGGTGGGAAATGAGAGTTAAATTTGCCCGTCCAGACACCTCCAGCTAGCCTCTCATTTGTTCTTGCTATTCCTGTTCATCTTCCGCAGAAATTGCAAACTGGGCCAAACAGGAGGTTAAAGGGACTGACTCTCCAAGTGGGGAGAGTGTTAGTAAAGCGTCTGGAATGTTGCACCCGAGTACCAGGGGAGGAAAACTGAGACATATTTGAACACGTCTCCCGATCACATGGTTGATCATACTCTAGGTTCCACATGCATGTTTTAGCTGAAGGAAGAATACCTTAAACCTGGGTAGTTGAAACCCGTGTAATGGGTACCATGCAATATGACTTCAAAGGGTCTTCATTTGCTCACCGAACCTCTCCAATCCTATCACTGCTGCGTTTATGCCCCTGTACACATGCTTGATTCTCTTTCGGAGACATAGCAATTCTTAGGTTTTAAGATACTTACAAGTCAGGTACATTCTTAGGCGTTTAATATGGGGTGTTGAGTCCATTTCGTTGAGCAAGGAGTAGCTCTTGTCTATTCCATATTTGACTTAAGGAACTTTATCTGTGCTCATTTCAATCTCTGGTTTTATGCAGCACCCCAACTCACCTTTAACCTTAAGCAAGCATAAGTTGGTTTTCTAAATTTGAGACCCTGTTCTGTTCTGTAATCCAGTTCCTGTGTAGCCAAGTTTACATTCCGTGTATTACTGATATCTTATGATGTTTCTTTTTCTGTGTGACTTACTTCAGTTAGAATCATCATACCTGAATCCACTCATTGTGCTGCTAAGGGCCTGATGACACAGATTTCATTGCTGAGTGATATTGCTTTGTAAGTAAATACCACAACTTCTTTATCCATTTTTCACTTTCTGCGATGTTGAACTTGTACTGTAAACGAGGTTCTTGTAAACAGAGCCGTTCGAAACTTTGGGGTGGCTGTGTCTTTTTGATTTCAATTTCCCTAAGCTATAGGACCATAAGTGGAAGTGCCCTAGGCTCTGTTGCTTTGTTTTTTAGATGTTTCAGGAAACACCATACACTTCTCCCGAGTGGTTGTTGGCAATTTACATCCCGCCCATCAGCATAACAAGGCTCCCAGTTCTCCATGGCCTGTCCTGCCTTTCTGGATTTTACACTTTTTTCAGATGGCCCTTTTGACCGGGGGGAAGTGAGACTTCATTGTAGTGCAGATTTCCTTTGCAAGCTTGCTTGGTTGGCCAAAAAGGGCGTATGCGTTTTTTCCTGAATATATTCGGGACAAAACGCATACGCCCTTTTTGGCCAAGTGCATCATTGTGGACGTTCTGCCTCTTTTCCTATGCTTTCAATGCAATTCCAGTCTACCTCCTGAAATCGGTTTCCTGCAATTCTGCCCCGCTTTCAAGTCCTCTTGGCAGCCTTACTTCAGTCTATTTTTGGACGATAGCTGTCATTTATAACTCTGCAGGTTTGTGAATTACAGTGCCCCTGAGCTGCTTTGTTCAACTCGCTTTCTTTTGAGCTGGCCGCAACACCGCAGGATGGCTTCAGGCCCTAATCTGGTTCCCGTACGGCACGCTGAGCCTTTGGTTATTTCCTCTTCCTGGTGGGAAATGAGAGTTAAATTTGCCCGTCCATACACCTCCAGCTAGCCTCTCATTGGTTCTCGCTATTCCTGTTCATCTTCCGCAGAAATTGCAAACTGGGCCAAACAGGAGGTTAAAGGCGCTGAGTCTCCAAGTGGGGAGAGTGTTAGTAAAGCGTCTGGAATGTTGCACCCGAGTACCAGGGGAGGAAAACTGAGACATATTTGAACACGTCTCCCGTTCACATGGTTGATCATACTTGGGTTCCACATGCATGTTTTAGCTGAAGGAAGAATACCTTAAACCTGGAGAGTTGAGACCCGTGTAATGGGTACCATGCAATATGACTTCAAAGGGTCTTCATTTGCTCACCGAATCTCTCCAATCCTATCACTGCTGCGTTTATGCCCCTGTACACATGCTTGATTCTCTTTTGGAGACATAGCAATCCATAGGTTTTACGATACTTACTAGTCAGGTACATTCTTAGGCGTTTAATATGCGGTGTTGAGTCCATTTCGTTGAGCAAGGAGTAGCTCTTGTCTATTCCATATTTGACTTAAGGAACTTTATCTGTGCTCATTTCAATCTCTGGTTTTATGCAGCACCCCAACTCACCTTTACCCTTAAGCAAGCATAAGTTGGTTTTCTAAATTTGAGACCCTGTTCTGTTCTGTAATTCAGTTCCTGTGTAGCCAAGTTTCCATTCCGTGTATTACTGATATCTTATGATGTTCTTTTTCTGTGTGACTTAGTTCAGTTAGAATCATCATACCTGAATCCACTCATTGTGATGCTAAGGGCCTGATGACATAGATTTCATTGCTGAGTGATATTGCTTTGTAAGTAAATACCACAACTTTATCCATTTTTCACTTTCTGCGATGTTGAACTTGTACTGTAAACGAGGTTCTTGTAAACAGAGGCGTCCCAAACTTTGGGGTGGCTGTGTCTTTTTGATTTTAATTTCCCTAAGCTATAGGACCATAAGTGGAAGTGCCCTAGGCTCTGTTGCTTTGTTTTTTAGATGTTTCAGGAAACACCATACACTTCTCCCGAGTGTCTGTTGGCAATTTACATCCCGCCCATCAGCATAACAAGGCTCCCAGTTCTCCATGGCCTGTCCTGCCTTTCTGGATTTTACACTTTTTTCAGATGGCCCTTTTGACCGGGGGGAAGTGAGACTTCATTGTAGTGCAGATTTCCTTTGCAAGCTTGCTTGGTTGGCCAAAAAGGGCGTATGCGTTTTTTCCTGAATATATTCAGGAAAAAACGCATACGCCCTTTTTGGCCAAGTGCATCATTGTGGACGTTCTGCCTCTTTTCCTATGCTTTCAATGCAATTCCAGTCTACCTCCTGAAATCGGTTTCCTGCAATTCTGCCCCGCTTTCAAGTCCTCTTGGCAGCCTTACTTCAGTCTATTTTTGGACGATAGCTGTCATTTATAACTCTGCAGGTTTGTGAATTACAGTGCCCCTGAGCTCCTTTCTTCAACTCGCTTTCTTTTGAGCTGGCCGCAACACCGCAGGATGGCTTCAGGCCCTAATCTGGTTCCGGTACGGCACGCTGAGCCTTTGGTTATTTCCTCTTCCTGGTGGGAAATGAGAGTTAAATTTGCCCGTCCAGACACCTCCAGCTAGCCTCTCATTGGTTCTCGCTATTCCTGTTCATCTTCCGCAGAAATTGCAAACTGGGCCAAACAGGAGGTTAAAGGCGCTGACTCTCCAAGTGGGGAGAGTGTTAGTAAAGCGTCTGGAATGTTGCACCCGAGTACCAGGGGAGGAAAACTGAGACATATTTGAACACGTCTCCCGTTCACATGGTTGATCATACTCTGGGTTCCACATGCATGTTTTAGCTGAAGGAAGAATACCTTAAACCTGGAGAGTTGAGACCCGTGGAATGGGTACCATGCAATATGACTTCAAAGGGTCTTCATTTGCTCACCGAACCTCTCCAATCCTATCACTGCTGCGTTTATGCCCCTGTACACACGCTTGATTCTCTTTTGGAGACATAGCAATCCATAGGTTTTAAGATACTTACTAGTCAGGTACATTCTTAGGCGTTTAATATGGGGTGTTGAGTCCATTTCGTTGAGCAAGGAGTAGCTCTTGTCTATTCCATATTTGGCTTAAGGAACTTTATCTGTGCTCATTTCAATCTCTGGTTTTATGCAGCACCCCAACTCACCTTTCCCCTTAAGCAAGCATAAGTTGGTTTTCTAAATTTGAGACCCTGTTCTGTTTTGGAATGCAGTTCCTGTGTAGCCAAGTTTACATTCCATGTATTAGTGATATCTTATGATGTTTCTTTTTCTGTGTGACTTATTTCAGTTAGAATCATTGTACCTGAATCCACTCATTATGCTGCTACGGGGCTGATGACATAGATTTCATTGCTGAGTGATACTGCATTGTACGTAAGTACCACAAGTTCTTTATCCATTTTTCACAGTCTGTGATATTGAACTTGTACGATAAACGAGGTTCTTGTAAACGGAGGCGTCCCAAACTTTGGGGTGGCTGTGTCTTTTTGATTTTAATTTCCCTAAGCTATAGGACCATAAGTGGAAGTGCCCTAGGCTCTGTTGCTTTGTTTTTTAGATGTTTCAGGAAACACCATACACTTCTCCCAAGTGTCTGTTGGCAATTTACATCCCGCCCATCAGCATAACAAGGCTCCCAGTTCTCAATGGCCTGTTGCCTTTCTGGATTTTACACTTTTTTCAGATGGCCCTTTTGACCGGGGGGAAGTGAGACTTCATTGTAGTGCAGATTTCCTTTGCAACCTTGCTTGGTTGGCCAAAAAGTGCGTATGCGTTTTTTCCTGAATATATTCAGGAAAAAACGCATACGCCCTTTTTGGCCAAGTGCATCATTGTGGACGTTCTGCCTCTTTTCCTATGCTTTCAATGCAATTCCAGTCTACCTCCTGAAATCGGTTTCCTGCAATTCTGCCCCGCTTTCAAGTCCTCTTGGCAGCCTTACTTCAGTCTATTTTTGGACGATAGCTGTCATTTATAACTCTGCAGGTTTGTGAATTACAGTGCCCCTGAGCTCCTTTCTTCAACTCGCTTTCTTGTGACCTGGCCGCAACACCGCAGGATGGCTTCAGGCCCTAATCTGGTTCCGGCCCGGCATGCTGAGCCTTTGGTTAATTCCTCTTCCTGGTGGGAAATGAGAGTTAAATTTGCCCGTCCAGACACCTCCAGCTAGCCTCTCATTGGTTCTCGCTATTCCTGTTCATCTTCCGCAGAAATTGCAAACTGGGCCAAACAGGAGGTTAAAGGGACTGACTCTCCAAGTGGGGAGAGTGTTAGTAAAGCGTCTGGAATGTTGCACACGAGTACCAGGGGAGGAAAACTGAGACATATTTGAACACGTCTCCCGATCACATGGTTGATCATACTCTAGGTTCCACATGCATGATTTAGCTGAAGGAAGAATACCTTAAACCTGGGTAGTTGAAACCCGTGGAATGGGTACCATGCAATATGACTTCAAAGGGTCTTCATTTGCTCACCGAACCTCTCCAATCCTATCACTGCTGCGTTTATGCCCCTGTACACATGCTTGATTCTCTTTCGGAGACATAGCAATCCATAGGTTTTAAGATACTTACTAGTCAGGTACATTCTTAGGCGTTTAATATGGGGTGTTGAGTCCATTTCGTTGAGCAAGGAGTAGCTCTTGTCTATTCCATATTTGGCTTAAGGAACTTTATCTGTGCTCATTTCAATCTCTGGTTTTATGCAGCACCCCAACTCACCTTTACCCTTAAGCAAGAATAAGTTGGTTTTCTAAATTTGAGACCCTGTTCTGTTCTGTAATTCAGTTCCTGTGTAGCCAAGTTTACATTCCGTGTATTACTGATATCTTATGATGTTTCTTTTTCTGTGTGACTTATTTCAGTTAGAATCATCATACCTGAATCCACTCATTGTGCTGCTAAGGGCCTGATGACACAGATTTCATTGCTGAGTGATATTGCTTTGTAAGTAAACACCACAACTTCTTTATCCATTTTTCACTTTCTGCGATGTTGAACTTGTACTGTAAACGAGGTTCTTGTAAACAGAGCCGTTCCAAACCTTGGGGTGGCTGTGTCTTTTTGATTTTAATTTCCCTAAGCTATAGGACCATAATTGGAAGTGCCCTAGGTTTTGTTGCTTTGTTTTTTAGATGTTTCAGGAAACACCATACACTTCTCCCAAGTGGTTGTTGGCAATTCACATACCGCCCATCAGCATAACAAGGCTCCCAGTTCTCCATGGCCTGTCCTGCCTTTCTGGATTTTACACTTTTTTCAGATGGCCCTTTTGACCGGGGGGAAGTGAGACTTCATTGTAGTGCAGATTTCCTTTGCAAGCTTGCTTGGTTGGCCAAAAAGGGCGTATGCGTTTTTTCCTGAATATATTCAGGAAAAAACGCATACGCCCTTTTTGGCCAAGTGCATCATTGTGGACGTTCTGCCTCTTTTCCTATGCTTTCAATGCAATTCCAGTCTACCTCCTGAAATCGGTTTCCTGCAATTCTGCCCCGCTTTCAAGTCCTCTTGGCAGCCTTACTTCAGTCTATTTTTGGACGATAGCTGTCATTTATAACTCTGCAGGTTTGTGAATTACAGTGCCCCTGAGCTCCTTTCTTCAACTCGCTTTCTTGTGACCTGGCCGCAACACCGCAGGATGGCTTCAGGCCCTAATCTGGTTCCGGCACGGCACGCTGAGCCTTTGGTTATTTCCTCTTCCTGGTGGGAAATGAGAGTTAAATTTGCCCGTCCAGACACCTCCAGCTAGTCTCTCATTGGTTCTCGCTATTCCTGTTCATCTTCCGCAGAAATTGCAAACTGGGCCAAACAGGAGGTTAAAGGGACTGACTCTCCAAGTGGGGAGAGTGTTAGTAAAGCGTCTGGAATGTTGCACCCGAGTACCAGGGGTGGAAAACAGACATATTTGAACACGTCTCCCGTTCACATGGTTGATCATACTAGGGTTCCACATGCATGTTTTAGCTGAAGGAAGAATATCTTAAACCTGGAAAGTTAAGACCCGTGTAATGGGTACCATGCAATATGACTTCAAAGGGTCTTCATTTGCTCACCGAACCTCTCCAATCCTATCACTGCTGCGTTTATGCCCCTGTACACATGCTTGATTCTCTTTCGGAGACATAGCAATCCATAGGTTTTACGATACTTACTAGTCAGGTACATTCTTAGGCGTTTAATATGCGGTGTTGAGTCCATTTCGTTGAGCAAGGAGTAGCTCTTGTCTATTCCATATTTGACTTAAGGAACTTTATCTGTGCTCATTTCAATCTCTGGTTTTATGCAGCACCCCAACTCACCTTTCCCCTTAAGCAAGCATAAGTTGGTTTTCTAAATTTGAGACCCTGTTCTGTTCTGTAATTCAGTTCCTGTGTAGCCAAGTTTACATTCCGTGTATTACTGATATCTTATGATGTTTCTTTTTCTGTGTGACTTATTTCAGTTAGAATCATCATACCTGAATCCACTCATTGTGATGCTAAGGGCCTGATGACATAGATTTCATTGCTGAGTGATATTGCTTTGTAAGTAAATACCACAACTTCTTTATCCATTTTTCACTTTCTGCGATGTTGAACTTGTACTGTAAACGAGGTTCTTGTAAACAGAGGCGTCCCAAACTTTGGGGTGGCTGTGTCTTTTTGATTTTAATTTCCCTAAGCTATAGGACCATAAGTGGCAGTGCCCTAGGCTCTGTTGCTTTGTTTTTTAGATGTTTCAGGAAACACCATACACTTCTGCCGAGTGTCTGTTGGCAATTTACATCCCGCCCATCAGCATAACAAGGCTCCCAGTTCTCCATGGCCTGTCCTGCCTTTCTGGATTTTACACTTTTTTCAGATGGCCCTTTTGACCGGGGGGAAGTGAGACTTCATTGTAGTGCAGATTTCCTTTGCAAGCTTGCTTGGTTGGCCAAAAAGGGCGTATGCGTTTTTTCCTGAATATATTCAGGAAAAAACGCATACGCCCTTTTTGGCCAAGTGCATCATTGTGGACGTTCTGCCTCTTTTCCTATGCTTTCAATGCAATTCCAGTCTACCTCCTGAAATCGGTTTCCTGCAATTCTGCCCCGCTTTCAAGTCCTCTTGGCAGCCTTACTTCAGTCTATTTTTGGACGATAGCTGTCATTTATAACTCTGCAGGTTTGTGAATTACAGTGCCCCTGAGCTCCTTTCTTCAACTCGCTTTCTTGTGACCTGGCCGCAACACCGCAGGATGGCTTCAGGCCCTAATCTGGTTCCGGCACGGCACGCTGAGCCTTTGGTTATTTCCTCTTCCTGGTGGGAAATGAGAGTTAAATTTGCCCGTCCAGACACCTCCAGCTAGTCTCTCATTGGTTCTCGCTATTCCTGTTCATCTTCCGCAGAAATTGCAAACTGGGCCAAACAGGAGGTTAAAGGGACTGACTCTCCAAGTGGGGAGAGTGTTAGTAAAGCGTCTGGAATGTTGCACCCGAGTACCAGGGAAGGAAAACTGAGACATATTTGAACACGTCTCCCGTTCACATGGTTGATCATACTCTAGGTTCCACATGCATGTTTTAGCTGAAGGAAGAATATCTTAAACCTGGAAAGTTAAGACCCGTGGAATGGGTACCATGCAATATGACTTCAAAGGGTCTTCATTTGCTCACCGAACCTCTCCAATCCTATCACTGCTGCGTTTATGCCCCTGTACACATGTTTGATTCTCTTTCGGAGACATAGCAATCCATAGGTTTTAAGATACTTACTAGTCAGGTACATTCTTAGGCGTTTAATATGCGGTGTTGAGTCCATTTTGTTGAGCAAGGAGTAGCTCTTGTCTATTCCATATTTGACTTAAGGAACTTTATCTGTGCTCATTTCAATCTCTGGTTTTATGCAGCACCCCAACTCACCTTTACCCTTAAGCAAGCATAAGTTGTTTTTCTAAATTTGAGGCCCTGTTCTGTTCTGTAATTCAGTTCCTGTGTAGCCAAGTTTCCATTCCATGTATTACTGATATCTTATGATGTTTCTTTTTCTGTGTGACTTACTTCAGTTAGAATCATCATACCTGAATCCACTCATTGTGCTGCTAAGGGCCTGATGACACAGATTTCATTGCTGAGTGATATTGCTTTGTAAGTAAATACCACAACTTCTTTATCCATTTTTCACTTTCTACGATGTTGAACTTGTACTGTAAACGAGGTTCTTGTAAACCGAGCCGTTCCAAACTTTGGGGTGGCTGTGTTTTTTTGATTTTAATTTCCCTAAGCTATAGGACCATAAGTGGAAGTGCCCTAGGTTCTGTTGCTTTGTTTTTTAGATGTTTCAGGAAACACCATACACTTCTCCCGAGTGGTTGTTGGCAATTTACATCCCGCCCATCAGCATAACAAGGTTCCCAGTTCTCCATGACCTGTCCTGCCTTTCTGGATTTTACACTTTTTTCAGATGGCCCTTTTGACCGGGGGGAAGTGAGACTTCATTGTAGTGCAGATTTCCTTTGCAAGCTTGCTTGGTTGGCGAAAAAGGGCGTATGCGTTTTTTCCTGAATATATTCAGGAAAAAACGCATACGCCCTTTTTGGCGAAGTGCATCATTGTGGACGTTCTGCCTCTTTTCCTATGCTTTCAATGCAATTCCAGTCTACCTCCTGAAATCGGTTTCCTGCAATTCTGCCCCGCTTTCAAGTCCTCTTGGCAGCCTTACTTCAGTCTATTTTTGGAGGATAGCTGTCATTTATAACTCTGCAGGTTTGTGAATTACAGTGCCCCTGAGCTCCTTTCTTCAACTCACTTTCTTTTGAGCTGGCCGCAACACCGCAGGATGGCTTCAGGCCCTAATCTGGTTCCGGTACGGCACGCTGAGCCTTTGGTTATTTCCTCTTCCTGGTGGGAAATGAGAGTTAAATTTGCCCGTCCAGACACCTCCAGCTAGCCTCTCATTGGTTCTCGCTATTCCTGTTCATCTTCCGCAGAAATTGCAAACTGGGCCAAACAGGAGGTTAAAGGCGCTGACTCTCCAAGTGGGGAGAGTGTTAGTAAAGCGTCTGGAATGTTGCACCCAAGTACCAGGGGAGGAAAACTGAGACATATTTGAACACGTCTCCCGTTCACATGGTTGATCATACTTGGGTTCCACATGCATGTTTTAGCTGAAGGAAGAATACCTTAAACCTGGAGAGTTGAGACCCGTGTAATGGGTACCATGCAATATGACTTCAAAGGGTCTTCATTTGCTCACCGAACCTCTCCAATCCTACCACTGCTGCGTTTATGCCCCTGTACAGATGCTTGATTCTCTTTCGGAGACATAGCAATCCATAGGTTTTAAGATACTTACTAGTCAGGTACATTCTTAGGCGTTTAATATGGGGTGTTGAGTCCATTTCGTTGAGCAAGGAGTAGCTCTTGTCTATTCCATATTTGGCTTAAGGAACTTTATCTGTGCTCATTTCAATCTCTGGTTTTATGCAGCACCCCAACTCACCTTTACCCTTAAGCAAGCATAAGTTGTTTTTCTAAATTTGAGGCCCTGTTCTGTTCTGTAATTCAGTTCCTGTGTAGCCAAGTTTCCATTCTGTGTATTACTGATATCTTATGATGTTTCTTTTTCTGTGTGACTTATTTCAGTTAGAATCATCATACCTGAATCCACTCATTGTGCTGCTAAGGGCCTGATGACATAGATTTCATTGCTGAGTGATATTGCTTTGTAAGTGAATACCACAACTTCTTTATCCATTTTTCACTTTCTGCGATGTTGAACTTGTACTGTAAACGAGGTTCTTGTAAACAGAGGCGTCCCAAACTTTGGGGTGGCTGTGTCTTTTTGATTTTAATTTCCCTAAGCTATAGGACCATAAGTGGAAGTGCCCTAGGTTCTGTTGCTTTGTTTTTTAGATGTTTCAGGAAACACCATACACTTCTCCCGAGTGTCTGTTGGCAATTTACATCCCGCCCATCAGCATAACAAGGCTCCCAGTTCTCCATGGCCTGTCCTGCCTTTCTGGATTTTACACTTTTTTCAGATGGCCCTTTTGACCGGGGGGAAGTGAGACTTCATTGTAGTGCAGATTTCCTTTGCAAGCTTGCTTGGTTGGCCAAAAAGGGCGTATGCGTTTTTTCCTGAATATATTCAGGAAAAAACGCATACGCCCTTTTTGGCCAAGTGCATCATTGTGGACGTTCTGCCTCTTTTCCTATGCTTTCAATGCAATTCCAGTCTACCTCCTGAAATCGGTTTCCTGCAATTCTGCCCCGCTTTCAAGTCCTCTTGGCAGCCTTACTTCAGTCTATTTTTGGACGATAGCTGTCATTTATAACTCTGCAGGTTTGTGAATTACAGTGCCCCTGAGCTCCTTTCTTCAACTCGCTTTCTTGTGACCTGGCCGCAACACCGCAGGATGGCTTCAGGCCCTAATCTGGTTCCGGCACGGCACGCTGAGCCTTTGGTTATTTCCTCTTCCTGGTGGGAAATGAGAGTTAAATTTGCCCGTCCAGACACCTCCAGCTAGTCTCTCATTGGTTCTCGCTATTCCTGTTCATCTTCCGCAGAAATTGCAAACTGGGCCAAACAGGAGGTTAAAGGGACTGACTCTCCAAGTGGGGAGAGTGTTAGTAAAGCGTCTGGAATGTTGCACCCGAGTACCAGGGGTGGAAAACAGACATATTTGAACACGTCTCCCGTTCACATGGTTGATCATACTAGGGTTCCACATGCATGTTTTAGCTGAAGGAAGAATATCTTAAACCTGGAAAGTTAAGACCCGTGTAATGGGTACCATGCAATATGACTTCAAAGGGTCTTCATTTGCTCACCGAACCTCTCCAATCCTATCACTGCTGCGTTTATGCCCCTGTACACATGCTTGATTCTCTTTCGGAGACATAGCAATCCATAGGTTTTACGATACTTACTAGTCAGGTACATTCTTAGGCGTTTAATATGCGGTGTTGAGTCCATTTCGTTGAGCAAGGAGTAGCTCTTGTCTATTCCATATTTGACTTAAGGAACTTTATCTGTGCTCATTTCAATCTCTGGTTTTATGCAGCACCCCAACTCACCTTTCCCCTTAAGCAAGCATAAGTTGGTTTTCTAAATTTGAAACCCTGTTCTGTTCTGTAATTCAGTTCCTGTGTAGCCAAGTTTACATTCCGTGTATTACTGATATCTTATGATGTTTCTTTTTCTGTGTGACTTACTTCAGTTAGAATCATCATACCTGAATCCACTCATTGTGCTGCTAAGGGCCTGATGACACAGATTTCATTGCTGAGTGATATTGCTTTGTAACTAAATACCACAACTTCTTTATCCATTTTTCACTTTCTGCGATGTTGAACTTGTACTGTAAACGAGGTTCTTGTAAACAGAGCCGTTCCAAACTTTGAGGTGGCTGTGTCTTTTTGATTTTAATTTCCCTAAGCTATAGGACCATAAGTGGAAGTGCCCTAGGTTTTGTTGCTTTGTTTTTTAGATGTTTCAGGAAACACCATACACTTCTCCCGAGTGTCTGTTGGCAATTTACATCCCACCCATCAGCATAACAAGGCTCCCAGTTCTCCATGACCTGTCCTGCCTTTCTGGATTTTACACTTTTTTCAGATGGCCCTTTTGACCGGGGGGAAGTGAGACTTCATTGTAGTGCAGATTTCCTTTGCAAGCTTGCTTGGTTGGCCAAAAAGGGCGTATGCGTTTTTTCCTGAATATATTCAGGAAAAAACGCATACGCCCTTTTTGGCCAAGTGCATCATTGTGGACGTTCTGCCTCTTTTCCTATGCTTTCAATGCAATTCCAGTCTACCTCCTGAAATCGGTTTCCTGCAATTCTGCCCCGCTTTCAAGTCCTCTTGGCAGCCTTACTTCAGTCTATTTTTGGACGATAGCTGTCATTTATAACTCTGCAGGTTTGTGAATTACAGTGCCCCTGAGCTCCTTTCTTCAACTCGCTTTCTTTTGAGCTGGCCGCAACACCGCAGGATGGCTTCAGGCCCTAATCTGGTTCCGGTACGGCACGCTGAGCCTTTGGTTATTTCCTCTCCTGGTGGGAAATGAGAGTTAAATTTGCCCGTCCAGACACCTCCAGCTAGCCTCTCATTGGTTCTCGCTATTCCTGTTCATCTTCCGCAGAAATTGCAAACTGGGCCAAACAGGAGGTTAAAGGCGCTGACTCTCCAAGTGGGGAGAGTGTTAGTAAAGCGTCTGGAATGTTGCACCCGAGTACCAGGGGAGGAAAACTGAGACATATTTGAACACGTCTCCCGATCACATGGTTGATCATACTCTAGGTTCCACATGCATGTTTTAGCTGAAGGAAGAATACCTTAAACCTGGGTAGTTGAAACCCGTGGAATGGGTACCATGCAATATGACTTCAAAGGGTCTTCATTTGCTCACCGAACCTCTCCAATCCTATCACTGCTGCGTTTATGCCCCTGTACACATGCTTGATTCTCTTTCGGAGACATAGCAATCCATAGGTTTTAAGATACTTACAAGTCAGGTACATTCTTAGGCGTTTAATATGCGGTGTTGAGTCCATTTCGTTGAGCAAGGAGTAGCTCTTGTCTATTCCATATTTGGCTTAAGGAACTTTATCTGTGCTCATTTCAATCTCTGGTTTTATGCAGCACCCCAACTCACCTTTACCCTTAAGCAAGCATAAGTTGTTTTTCTAAATTTGAGGCCCTGTTCTGTTCTGTAATTCAGTTCCTGTGTAGCCAAGTTTCCATTCCGTGTATTACTGATATCTTATGATGTTTCTTTTTCTGTGTGACTTACTTCAGTTAGAATCATCATACCTGAATCCACTCATTGTGCTGCTAAGGGCCTGATGACACAGATTTCATTGCTGAGTGATATTGCTTTGTAAGTGAATACCACAACTTCTTTATCCATTTTTCACTTTCTGCGATGTTGAACTTGTACTGTAAATGAGGTTCTTGTAAACAGAGCCATTCCAAACTTTGGGGTGGCTGTGTCTTTTTGATTTTAATTTCCCTAAGCTATAGGACCATAAGTGGAAGTGCCCTAGGCTCTGTTGCTTTGTTTTTTAGATGTTTCAGGAAACACCATACACTTCTCCTGAGTGGCTGTTGGCAATTTACATCCCGCCCATCAGCATAACAAGGCTCCCAGTTCTCAATGGCCTGTTGCCTTTCTGGATTTTACACTTTTTTCAGATGGCCCTTTTGACCGGGAGGAAGTGAGACTTCATTGTAGTGCAGATTTCCTTTGCAAGCTTGCTTGGTTGGCCAAAAAGGGCGTATGCGTTTTTTCCTGAATATATTCAGGACAAAACGCATACGCCCTTTTTGGCCAAGTGCATCATTGTGGACGTTCTGCCTCTTTTCCTATGCTTTCAATGCAATTCCAGTCTACCTCCTGAAATCGGTTTCCTGCAATTCTGCCCCGCTTTCAAGTCCTCTTGGCAGCCTTACTTCAGTCTATTTTTGGACGATAGCTGTCATTTATAACTCTGCAGGTTTGTGAATTACAGTGCCCCTGAGCTCCTTTCTTCAACTCGCTTTCTTGTGACCTGGCCGCAACACCGCAGGATGGCTTCAGGCCCTAATCTGGTTCCGGCCCGGCATGCTGAGCCTTTGGTTAATTACTCTTCCTGGTGGGAAATGAGAGTTAAATTTGCCTGTCCAGACACCTCCAGCTAGCCTCTCATTGGTTCTCGCTATTCCTGTTCATCTTCCGCAGAAATTGCAAACTGGGCCAAACAGGAGGTTAAAGGGACTGACTCTCCAAGTGGGGAGAGTGTAAGTAAAGCGTCTGGAATGTTGCACCCGAGTACCAGGGGAGGAAAACTGAGACATATTTGAACACGTCTCCCGATCACATGGTTGATCATACTCTAGGTTCCACATGCATGTTTTAGCTGAAGGAAGAATACCTTAAACCTGGGTAGTTGAAACCCGTGGAATGGGTACCATGCAATATGACTTCAAAGGGTCTTCATTTGCTCACCGAACCTCTCCAATCCTATCACTGCTGCGTTTATGCCCCTGTACACATGCTTGATTCTCTTTTGGAGACATAGCAATCCATAGGTTTTAAGATACTTACTAGTCAGGTACATTCTTAGGCGTTTAATATGCGGTGTTGAGTCCATTTCGTTGAGCAAGGAGTAGCTCTTGTCTATTCCATATTTGGCTTAAGGAACTTTATCTGTGCTCATTTCAATCTCTGGTTTTATGCAGCACCCCAACTCACCTTTACCCTTAAGCAAGCATAAGTTGGTTTTCTAAAT
Source organism: Delphinus delphis (assembly GCF_949987515.2). Classification (NCBI taxonomy): domain Eukaryota; kingdom Metazoa; phylum Chordata; class Mammalia; order Artiodactyla; family Delphinidae; genus Delphinus; species Delphinus delphis. The sequence goes on along the minus strand of NW_027192760.1, from coordinate 391,447 downwards.
TTGAGACCCTGTTCTGTTCTGTAATTCAGTTCCTGTGTAGCCAAGTTTACATTCCGTGTATTACTGATATCTTATGATGTTTCTTTTTCTGTGTGACTTATTTCAGTTAGAATCATCATACCTGAATCCACTCATTGTGATGCTAAAGGCCTGATGACATAGATTTCATTGCTGAGTGATATTGCTTTGTAAGTAAATACCACAACTTCTTTATCCATTTTTCACTTTCTGCGATGTTGAACTTGTACTGTAAACGAGGTTCTTGTAAACAGAGGCGTCCCAAACTTTGGGGTGGCTGTGTCTTTTTGATTTTAATTTCCCTAAGCTATAGGACCATAAGTGGCAGTGCCCTAGGCTCTGTTGCTTTGTTTTTTAGATGTTTCAGGAAACACCATACACTTCTCCCGAGTGTCTGTTGGCAATTTACATCCCGCCCATCAGCATAACAAGGCTCCCAGTTCTCCATGGCCTGTCCTGCCTTTCTGGATTTTACACTTTTTTCAGATGGCCCTTTTGACCGGGGGGAAGTGAGACTTCATTGTAGTGCAGATTTCCTTTGCAAGCTTGCTTGGTTGGCCAAAAAGGGCGTATGCGTTTTTTCCTGAATATATTCAGGAAAAAACGCATACGCCCTTTTTGGCCAAGTGCATCATTGTGGACGTTCTGCCTCTTTTCCTATGCTTTCAATGCAATTCCAGTCTACCTCCTGAAATCGGTTTCCTGCAATTCTGCCCCGCTTTCAAGTCCTCTTGGCAGCCTTACTTCAGTCTATTTTTGGACGATAGCTGTCATTTATAACTCTGCAGGTTTGTGAATTACAGTGCCCCTGAGCTCCTTTCTTCAACTCGCTTTCTTTTGAGCTGGCCGCAACACCGCAGGATGGCTTCAGGCCCTAATCTGGTTCCGGTACGGCACGCTGAGCCTTTGGTTATTTCCTCTTCCTGGTGCGAAATGAGAGTTAAATTTGCCCGTCCAGACACCTCCAGCTAGCCTCTCATTGGTTCTCGCTATTCCTGTTCATCTTCCGCAGAAATTGCAAACTGGGCCAAACAGGAGGTTAAAGGCGCTGACTCTCCAACTCGGGAGAGTGTTAGTAAAGCGTCTGGAATGTTGCACCCGAGTACCAGGGGAGGAAAACTGAGACATATTTGAACACGTCTCCCGATCACATGGTTGATCATACTCTAGGTTCCACATGCATGTTTTAGCTGAAGGAAGAATACCTTAAACCTGGGTAGTTGAAACCCGTGTAATGGGTACCATGCAATATGACTTCAAAGGGTCTTCATTTGCTCACCGAACCTCTCCAATCCTATCACTGCTGCGTTTATGCCCCTGTACACATGCTTGATTCTCTTTCGGAGACATAGCAATCCATAGGTTTTAAGATACTTACAAGTCAGGTACATTCTTAGGCGTTTAATATGCGGTGTTGAGTCCATTTCGTTGAGCAAGGAGTAGCTCTTGTCTATTCCATATTTGGCTTAAGGAACTTTATCTGTGCTCATTTCAATCTCTGGTTTTATGCAGCACCCCAACTCACCTTTACCCTTAAGCAAGCATAAGTTGGTTTTCTAAATTTGAGACCCTGTTCTGTTCTGTAATGCAGTTCCTGTGTAGCCAAGTTTACATTCCGTGTATTACTGATATCTTATGATGTTTCTTTTTCTGTGTGACTTACTTCAGTTAGAATCATCATACCTGAATCCACTAATTGTGCTGCTAAGGGCCTGATGACACAGATTTCATTGCTGAGTGATATTGCTTTGTAAGTAAATACCACAACTTCTTTATCCATTTTTCACTTTCTGCGATGTTGAACTTGTACTGTAAACGAGGTTCTTGTAAACAGAGCCGTTCCAAACTTTGGGGTGTCTGTGTCTTCTTGATTTTAATTTCCCTAAGCTATAGGACCATAAGTGGAAGTGCCCTAGGTTCTGTTGCTTTGTTTTTTAGATGTTTCAGGAAACACCATACACTTCTCCCGAGTGTCTGTTGGCAATTTACATCCCGCCCATCAGCATAACAAGGCTCCCAGTTCTCCATGGCCTGTCCTGCCTTTCTGGATTTTACACTTTTTTCAGATGGCCCTTTTGACCGGGGGGAAGTGAGACTTCATTGTAGTGCAGATTTCCTTTGCAAGCTTGCTTGGTTGGCCAAAAAGGGCGTATGCGTTTTTTCCTGAATATATTCAGGAAAATACACATACGCACTTTTTGGCCAAGTGCATCATTGTGGACGTTCTGCCTCTTTTCCCATGCTTTCAATGCAATTCCAGTCTACCTCCTGAAATCGGTTTCCTGCAATTCTGCCCCGCTTTCAAGTCCTCTTGGCAGCCTTACTTCAGTCTATTTTTGGACGATAGCTCTCATTTATAACTCTGCAGGTTTGTGCATTACAGTGCCCCTGAGCTCCTTTCTTCAACTCGCTTTCTTTTGAGCTGGCCGCAACACCGCAGGATGGCTTCAGGCCCTAATCTGGTTCCGGTACGGCACGCTGAGCCTTTGGTTATTTCCTCTTCCTGGTAGGAAATGAGAGTTAAATTTGCCCGTCCAGACACCTCCAGCTAGCCTCTCATTGGTTCTCGCTATTCCTGTTCATCTTCCGCAGAAATTGCAAACTGGGCCAAACAGGAGGTTAAAGGCACTGACTCTCCAAGTGGGGAGAGTGTTAGTAAAGCGTCTGGAATGTTGCACACGAGTACCAGGGGAGGAAAACTGAGACATATTTGAACACGTCTCCCGATCACATGGTTGATCATACTCTGGGTTCCACATGCATGTTTTAGCTGAAGGAAGAATACCTAAAACCTGGGTAGTTGAAACCCGTGGAATGGGTACCATGCAATATCACTTCAAAGGGTCTTCATTTGCTCACTGAACCTCTCCAATCCTATCACTGCTGCGTTTATGCCCCTGTACACATGCTTGATTCTCTTTTGGAGACATAGCAATCCATAGGTTTTACGATACTTACTAGTCAGGTACATTCTTAGGCGTTTAATATGCGGTGTTGAGTCCATTTCGTTGAGCAAGGAGTAGCTCTTGGCTATTTCATATTTGACTTAAGGAACTTTATCTGTGCTCATTTCAATCTCTGGTTTTATGCAGCACCCCAACTCACCTTTACCCTTAAGCAAGCATAAGTTGGTTTTCTAAATTTGAGACCCTGTTCTGTTCTGTAATGCAGTTCCTGTGTAGCCAAGTTTACATTCCGTGTATTACTGATATCTTATGATGTTTCTTTTTCTGTGTGACTTACTTCAGTTAGAATCATCATACCTGAATCCACTAATTGTGCTGCTAAGGGCCTGATGACACAGATTTCATTGCTGAGTGATATTGCTTTGTAAGTAAATACCACAACTTCTTTATCCATTTTTCACTTTCTGCGATGTTGAACTTGTACTGTAAACGAGGTTCTTGTAAACAGAGCCGTTCCAAACTTTGGGGTGTCTGTGTCTTTTTGATTTTAATTTCCCTAAGCTATAGGACCATAAGTGGAAGTGCCCTAGGTTCTGTTGCTTTGTTTTTAGATGTTTCAGGAAACACCATACACTTCTCCCGAGTGTCTGTTGGCAATTTACATCCCGCCCATCAGCATAACAAGGCTCCCAGTTCTCCATGGCCTGTCCTGCCTTTCTGGATTTTACACTTTTTTCAGATGGCCCTTTTGACCGGGGGGAAGTGAGACTTCATTGTAGTGCAGATTTCCTTTGCAAGCTTGCTTGGTTGGCCAAAAAGGGCGTATGCGTTTTTTCCTGAATATATTCAGGAAAAAACGCATACGCCCTTTTTGGCCAAGTGCATCATTGTGGACGTTCTGCCTCTTTTCCCATGCTTTCAATGCAATTCCAGTCTACCTCCTGAAATCGGTTTCCTGCAATTCTGCCCCGCTTTCAAGTCCTCTTGGCAGCCTTACTTCAGTCTATTTTTGGACGATAGCTGTCATTTATAACTCTGCAGGTTTGTGAATTACAGTGCCCCTGAGCTCCTTTCTTCAACTCGCTTTCTTGTGACCTGGCCGCAACACCGCAGGATGGCTTCAGGCCCTAAACTGGTTCCGGCCCGGCATGCTGAGCCTTTGGTTAATTCCTCTTCCTGGTGGGAAATGAGAGTTAAATTTGCCCGTCCAGACACCTCCAGCTAGCCTCTCATTGGTTCTCGCTATTCCTGTTCATCTTCCGCAGAAATTGCAAACTGTGCCAAACAGGAGGTTAAAGGCGCTGACTCTCCAAGTGGGGAGAGTGTTAGTAAAGTGTCTGGAATGTTGCACCCGAGTACCAGGGGAGGAAAACTGAGACATATTTGAACACGTCTCCCGATCACATGGTTGATCATACTCTGGGTTCCACATGCATGTTTTAGCTGAAGGAAGAATACCTAAAACCTGGGTAGTTGAAACCCGTGGAATGGGTACCATGCAATATGACTTCAAAGGGTCTTCATTTGCTCACCGAACCTCTCCAATCCTATCACTGCTGCGTTTATGCCCCTGTACACATGCTTGATTCTCTTTTGGAGACATAGCAATCCATAGGTTTTACGATACTTACTAGTCAGGTACATTCTTAGGCGTTTAATATGCTGTGTTGAGTCCATTTCGTTGAGCAAGGAGTAGCTCTTGTCTATTCCATATTTGACTTAAGGAACTTTATCTGTGCTCATTTCAATCTCTGGTTTTATGCAGCACCCCAACTCACCTTTACCCTTAAGCAAGCATAAGTTGGTTTTCTAAATTTGAGACCCTGTTCTGTTCTGTAATTCAGTTCCTGTGTAGCCAAGTTTACATTCCGTGTATTACTGATATCTTATGATGTTTCTTTTTCTGTGTGACTTATTTCAGTTAGAATCATCATACCTGAATCCACTCATTGTGATGCTAAAGGCCTGATGACATAGATTTCATTGCTGAGTGATATTGCTTTGTAAGTAAATACCGCAACTTCTTTATCCATTTTTCACTTTCTGCGATGTTGAACTTGTACTGTAAACGAGGTTCTTGTAAACAGAGGCGTCCCAAACTTTGGGGTGGCTGTGTCTTTTTGATTTTAATTTCCCTAAGCTATAGGACCATAAGTGGCAGTGCCCTAGGCTCTGTTGCTTTGTTTTTTAGATGTTTCAGGAAACACCATACACTTCTCCCGAGTGTCTGTTGGCAATTTACATCCCGCCCATCAGCATAACAAGGCTCCCAGTTCTCCATGGCCTGTCCTGCCTTTCTGGATTTTACACTTTTTTCAGATGGCCCTTTTGACCGGGGGGAAGTGAGACTTCATTGTAGTGCAGATTTCCTTTGCAAGCTTGCTTGGTTGGCCAAAAAGGGCGTATGCGTTTTTTCCTGAATATATTCAGGAAAAAACGCATACGCCCTTTTTGGCCAAGTGCATCATTGTGGACGTTCTGCCTCTTTTCCTATGCTTTCAATGCAATTCCAGTCTACCTCCTGAAATCGGTTTCCTGCAATTCTGCCCCGCTTTCAAGTCCTCTTGGCAGCCTTACTTCAGTCTATTTTTGGACGATAGCTGTCATTTATAACTCTGCAGGTTTGTGAATTACAGTGCCCCTGAGCTCCTTTCTTCAACTCGCTTTCTTTTGAGCTGGCCGCAACACCGCAGGATGGCTTCTGGCCCTAATCTTGTTCCGGCACGGCACGCTGAGCCTTTGGTTATTTCCTCTTCCTGGTGGGAAATGAGAGTTAAATTTGCCCGTCCAGACACCTCCAGCTAGCCTCTCATTGGTTCTCGCTATTCCTGTTCATCTTCCGCAGAAATTGCAAACTGTGCCAAACAGGAGGTTAAAGGCGCTGACTCTCCAAGTGGGGAGAGTGTTAGTAAAGTGTCTGGAATGTTGCACCCGAGTACCAGGGGAGGAAAACTGAGACATATTTGAACACGTCTCCCGATCACATGGTTGATCATACTCTGGGTTCCACATGCATGTTTTAGCTGAAGGAAGAATACCTAAAACCTGGGTAGTTGAAACCCGTGGAATGGGTACCATGCAATATGACTTCAAAGGGTCTTCATTTGCTCACCGAACCTCTCCAATCCTATCACTGCTGCGTTTATGCCCCTGTACACATGCTTGATTCTCTTTTGGAGACATAGCAATCCATAGGTTTTACGATACTTACTAGTCAGGTACATTCTTAGGCGTTTAATATGCTGTGTTGAGTCCATTTCGTTGAGCAAGGAGTAGCTCTTGTCTATTCCATATTTGACTTAAGGAACTTTATCTGTGCTCATTTCAATCTCTGGTTTTATGCAGCACCCCAACTCACCTTTACCCTTAAGCAAGCATAAGTTGGTTTTCTAAATTTGAGACCCTGTTCTGTTCTGTAATTCAGTTCCTGTGTAGCCAAGTTTACATTCCGTGTATTACTGATATCTTATGATGTTTCTTTTTCTGTGTGACTTATTTCAGTTAGAATCATCATACCTGAATCCACTCATTGTGATGCTAAAGGCCTGATGACATAGATTTCATTGCTGAGTGATATTGCTTTGTAAGTAAATACCACAACTTCTTTATCCATTTTTCACTTTCTGCGATGTTGAACTTGTACTGTAAACGAGGTTCTTGTAAACAGAGGCGTCCCAAACTTTGGGGTGGCTGTGTCTTTTTGATTTTAATTTCCCTAAGCTATAGGACCATAAGTGGCAGTGCCCTAGGCTCTGTTGCTTTGTTTTTTAGATGTTTCAGGAAACACCATACACTTCTCCGGAGTGTCTGTTGGCAATTTACATCCCGCCCATCAGCATAACAAGGCTCCCAGTTCTCCATGGCCTGTCCTGCCTTTCTGGATTTTACACTTTTTTCAGATGGCCCTTTTGACCGGGGGGAAGTGAGACTTCATTGTAGTGCAGATTTCCTTTGCAAGCTTGCTTGGTTGGCCAAAAAGGGCGTATGCGTTTTTTCCTGAATATATTCAGGAAAAAACGCATACGCCCTTTTTGGCCAAGTGCATCATTGTGGACGTTCTGCCTCTTTTCCTATGCTTTCAATGCAATTCCAGTCTACCTCCTGAAATCGGTTTCCTGCAATTCTGCCCCGCTTTCAAGTCCTCTTGGCAGCCTTACTTCAGTCTATTTTTGGACGATAGCTGTCATTTATAACTCTGCAGGTTTGTGAATTACAGTGCCCCTGAGCTCCTTTCTTCAACTCGCTTTCTTTTGAGCTGGCCGCAACACCGCAGGATGGCTTCTGGCCCTAATCTTGTTCCGGCACGGCACGCTGAGCCTTTGGTTATTTCCTCTTCCTGGTGGGAAATGAGAGTTAAATTTGCCCGTCCAGACACCTCCAGCTAGCCTCTCATTGGTTCTCGCTATTCCTGTTCATCTTCCGCAGAAATTGCAAACTGTGCCAAACAGGAGGTTAAAGGCGCTGACTCTCCAAGTGGGGAGAGTGTTAGTAAAGTGTCTGGAATGTTGCACCCGAGTACCAGGGGAGGAAAACTGAGACATATTTGAACACTTCTCCCGATCACATTTTTGATCATACTCTGGGTTCCACATGCATGTTTTAGCTGAAGGAAGAATACCTAAAACCTGGGTAGTTGAAACCCGTGGAATGGGTACCATGCAATATGACTTCAAAGGGTCTTCATTTGCTCACCGAACCTCTCCAATCCTATCACTGCTGCGTTTATGCCCCTGTACACATGCTTGATTCTCTTTTGGAGACATAGCCATCCATAGGTTTTACGATACTTACTAGTCAGGTACATTCTTAGGCGTTTAATATGCGGTGTTGAGTCCATTTCGTTGAGCAAGGAGTAGCTCTTGTCTATTCCATATTTGACTTAAGGAACTTTATCTGTGCTCATTTCAATCTCTGGTTTTATGCAGCACCCCAACTCACCTTTACCCTTAAGCAAGCATAAGTTGGTTTTCTAAATTTGAGACCCTGTTCTGTTCTATAATTCAGTTCCTGTGTAGCCAAGTTTACATTCCGTGTATTACTGATATCTTATGATGTTTCTTTTTCTGTGTGACTTATTTCAGTTAGAATCATCATACCTGAATCCACTCATTGTGATGCTAAGGGCCTGATGACATAGATTTCATTGCTGAGTGATATTGCTTTGTAAGTAAATACCACAACTTCTTTATCCATTTTTCACTTTCTGCGATGTTGAACTTGTACTGTAAACGAGGTTCTTGTAAACAGAGGCGTCCCAAACTTTGGGGTGGCTGTGTCTTTTTGATTTTAATTTCCCTAAGCTATAGGACCATAAGTGGCAGTGCCCTAGGCTCTGTTGCTTTGTTTTTTAGATGTTTCAGGAAACACCATACACTTCTCCCGAGTGTCTGTTGGCAATTTACATCCCGCCCATCAGCATAACAAGGCTCCCAGTTCTCCATGGCCTGTCCTGCCTTTCTGGATTTTACACTTTTTTCAGATGGCCCTTTTGACCGGGGGGAAGTGAGACTTCACTGTAGTGCACATTTCCCTTGCAAGCTTGCTTGGTTGGCCAAAAAGGGCGTATGCGTTTTTTCCTGAATATATTCAGGAAAAAACGCATACACCCTTCTTGGCCAAGTGCATCATTGTGGACGTTCTGCCTCTTTTCCTATGCTTTCAATGCAATTCCAGTCTACCTCCTGAAATCGGTTTCCTGCAATTCTGCCCCGCTTTCAAGTCCTCTTGGCAGCCTTACTTCAGTCTATTTTTGGACGATAGCTGTCATTTATAACTCTGCAGGTTTGTGAATTACAGTGCCCCTGAGCTCCTTTCTTCAACTCGCTTTCTTGTGACCTGGCCGCAACACCGCAGGATGGCTTCAGGCCCTAATCTGGTTCCGGCCCGGCATGCTGAGCCTTTGGTTAATTCCTCTTCCTGGTGGGAAATGAGAGTTAAATTTGCCCGTCCAGACACCTCCAGCTAGCCTCTCATTGGTTTTCGCTATTCCTGTTCATCTTCCGCAGAAATTGCAACCTGGGCCAAACAGGAGGTTAAAGGGACTGACTCTCCAAGTGGGGAGAGTGTTAGTAAAGCGTCTGGAATGTTGCACCCGAGTACCAGGGGAGGAAAACTGAGACATATTTGAACACGTCTCCCGATCACATGGTTGATCATACTCTAGGTTCCACATGCATGTTTTCGCTGAAGGAAGAATACCTTAAACCTCTGTAGTTGAAACCCGTGGAATGGGTACCATGCAATATGACTTCAAAGGGTCTTCATTTGCTAACCGCACCTCTCCAATCCTATCACTGCTGCGTTTATGCCCCTGTACACATGCTTGATTCTCTTTCGGAGACATAGCAAACCATAGGTTTTAAGATACTTACTAGTCAGGTACATTCTTAGGCGTTTAATATGCGGTGTTGAGTCCATTTCGTTGAGCAAGGAGTAGCTCTTGTCTATTCCATATTTGACTTAAGGAACTTTATCTGTGCTCATTTCAATCTCTGGTTTTATGCAGCACCCCAACTCACCTTTACCCTTAAGCAAGCATAAGTTGGTTTTCTAAATTTGAGACCCTGTTCTGTTCTGTAATTCAGTTCCTGTGTAGCCAAGTTTACATTCCGTGTATTACTGATATCTTATGATGTTTCTTTTTCTGTTTGACTTATTTCAGTTAGAATCATCATACCTGAATCCACTCATTGTGCTGCTAAGGGCGTGATGACACAGATTTCATTGCTGAGTGATATTGCTTTGTAAGTAAATACCACAACTTCTTTATCCATTTTTCACTTTGTGCGATGTTGAACTTGTACTGTAAACGAGGTTCTTGTAAACAGAGCCGTTCCAAACTTTGGGGTGGCTGTGTCTTTTTGATTTTAATTTCCCTAAGCTATAGGACCATAAGTGGAAGTGCCCTAGGTTCTGTTGCTTTGTTTTTTAGATGTTTCAGGAAACACCATACACTTCTCCCGAGGGTTGTTGGCAATTTACATCCCGCCCATCAGCATAACAAGGCTCCCAGTTCTCCATGGCCTGTCCTGCCTTTCTGGATTTTACACTTTTTTCAGATGGCCCTTTTGACCGGGGGGAAGTGAGACTTCATTGTAGTGCAGATTTCCTTTGCAAGCTTGCTTGGTTGGCCAAAAAGGGCGTATGCATTTTTTCCTGAATATATTCAGGAAAAAACGCATATGCCCTTTTTGGCCAAGTGCATCATTGTGGACGTTCTGCCTCTTTTCCTATGCTTTCAATGCAATTCCAGTCTACCTCCTGAAATCGGTTTCCTGCAATTCTGCCCCGCTTTCAAGTCCTCTTGGCAGCCTTACTTCAGTCTATTTTTGGACGATAGCTGTCATTTATAACTCTGCAGGTTTGTGAATTACAGTGCCGCTGAGCTCCTTTCTTCAACTCGCTTTCTTGTGACCTGGCCGCAACACCGCAGGATGGCTTCAGGCCCTAATCTGGTTCCGGTACGGCACACTGAGCCTTTGGTTATTTCCTCTTCCTGGTGGGAAATGAGAGTTAAATTTGTCCGTCCAGACACCTCCAGCTAGCCTCTCATTGGTTCTCGCTATTCCTGTTCATCTTCCGCAGAAATTGCAAACTGGGCCAAACAGGAGGTTAAAGGCGCTGACTCTCCAAGTGGGGAGAGTGTTAGTAAAGCGTCTGGAATGTTGCACCCGAGTACCAGGGGAGGAAAACTGAGACATATTTGAACACGTCTCCCGTTCACATGGTTGATCATACTTGGGTTACACATGCATGTTTTAGCTGAAGGAAGAATACCTTAAACCTGGAGAGTTGAGACCCGTGTAATGGGTACCATGCAATATGACTTCAAAGGGTCTTCATTTGCTCACCGAACCTCTCCAATCCTATCACTGCTGCGTTTATGCCCCTGTACACATGCTTGATTCTCTTTTGGAGACATAGCAATCCATAGGTTTTACGATACTTACTAGTCAGGTACATTCTTAGGCGTTTAATATGCGGTGTTGAGTCCATTTCGTTGAGCAAGGAGTAGCTCTTGTCTATTCCATATTTGGCTTAAGGAACTTTATCTGTGCTCATTTCAATCTCTGGTTTTATGCAGCACCCCAACTCACCTTTACCCTTAAGCAAGCATAAGTTGGTTTTCTAAATTTGAGACCCTGTTCTGTTCTGTAATTCAGTTCCTGTGTAGCCAAGTTTACATTCCGTGTATTACTGATATCTTATGATGTTTCTTTTTCTGTGTGACTTATTTCAGTTAGAATCATCATACCTGAATCCACTCATTGTGCTGCTAAGGGCCTGATGACACAGATTTCATTGCTGAGTGATATTGCTTTGTAAGTAAATACCACAACTTCTTTATCCATTTTTCACTTTCTGCGATGTTGAACTTGTACTGTAAACGAGGTTCTTGTAAACACAGCCGTTCCAAACTTTGGGGTGGCTGTGTCTTTTTGATTTTAATTTCCCTAAGCTATAGGACCATAAGTGGAAGTGCCCTAGGCTCTGTTGCTTTGTTTTTTAGATGTTTCAGGAAACACCATACACTTCTCCTAAGTGTCTGTTGGCAATTTACATCCCGCCCATCAGCATAACAAGGCTCCCAGTTCTCAATGGCCTGTTGCCTTTCTGGATTTTACACATTTTTCAGATGGCCCTTTTGGCCGGGGGGAAGTGAGACTTCATTGTAGTGCAGATTTCCTTTGCAAGCTTGCTTGGTTGGCCAAAAAGGGCGTATGCGTTTTTTCCTGACTATATTCAGGAAAAAACGCATACGCCCTTTTTGGCCAAGTGCATCATTGTGGACGTTCTGCCGGTTTTCCTATGCTTTCAATGCAATTCCAGTCTACCTTCTGAAATCGGTTTCCTGCAATTCTGCCCCGCTTTCAAGTCCTCTTGGCAGCCTTACTTCAGTCTATTTTTGGACGATAGCTGTCATTTATAACTCTGCAGGTTTGTGAATTACAGTGCCCCTGAGCTCCTTTCTTCAACTCGCTTTCTTGTGACCTGGCCGCAACACCGCAGGATGGCTTCAGGCCCTAATCTGGTTCCGGCCCGGCATGCTGAGCCTTTGGTTAATTCCTCTTCCTGGTGGGAAATGAGAGTTAAATTTGCCCGTCCAGACACCTCCAGCTAGCCTCTCATTGGTTCTCGCTATTCCTGTTCATCTTCCGCAGAAATTGCAAACTGGGCCAAACAGGAGGTTAAAGGCGCTGACTCTCCAAGTGGGGAGAGTGTTAGTAAAGCGTCTGGAATGTTGCACCCGAGTACCAGGGGAGGAAAACTGAGACATATTTGAACACGTCTCCCGTTCACATGGTTGATCATACTTGGGTTCCACATGCATGTTTTAGCTGAAGGAAGAATACCTTAAACCTGGAGAGTTAAGACCCGTGTAATGGGTACCATGCAATATGACTTCAAAGGGTCTTCATTTGCTCACCGAACCTCTCCAATCCTATCACTGCTGCGTTTATGCCCCTGTACACATGCTTGATTCTCTTTCAGAGACATAGCAATCCATAGGTTTTACGATACTTACTAGTCAGGTACATTCTTAGGCGTTTAATATGCGGTGTTGAGTCCATTTCGTTGAGCAAGGAGTAGCTCTTGTCTATTCCATATTTGACTTAAGGAACTTTATCTGTGCTCATTTCAATCTCTGGTTTTATGCAGCACCCCAACTCACCTTTACCCTTAAGCAAGCATAAGTTGGTTTTCTAAATTTGAGACCCTGTTCTGTTCTGTAATTCAGTTCCTGTGTAGCCAAGTTTACATTCCGTGTATTACTGATATCTTATGATGTTTCTTTTTCTGTGTGACTTATTTCAGTTAGAATCATCATACCTGAATCCACTCATTGTGCTGCTAAGGGCCTGATGACACAGATTTCATTGCTGAGTGATATTGCTTTGTAAGTAAATACCACAACTTCTTTATCCATTTTTCACTTTCTGCGATGTTGATCTTGTACTGTAAACGAGGTTCTTGTAAACAGAGCCGTTCCAAACTTTGGGGTGGCTGTGTCTTTTTGATTTTAATTTCCCTAAGCTATAGGACCATAAGTGGAAGTGCCCTAGGTTCTGTTGCTTTGTTTTTTAGATGTTTCAGGAAACACCATACACTTCTCCCGAGTGGTTGTTGGCAATTTACATCCCGCCCATCAGCATAACAAGGCTCCCAGTTCTCCATGGCCTGTCCTGCCTTTCTGGATTTTACACTTTTTTCAGATGGCCCTTTTGACCGGGGGGAAGTGAGACTTCATTGTAGTGCAGATTTCCTTTGCAAGCTTGCTTGGTTGGCCAAAAAGGGCGTATGCGTTTTTTCCTGACTATATTCAGGAAAAAACGCATACGCCCTTTTTGGCCAAGTGCATCATTGTGGACGTTCTGCCTCTTTTCCTATGCTTTCAATGCAATTCCAGTCTACCTCCTGAAATCGGTTTCCTGCAATTCTGCCCCGCTTTCAAGTCCTCTTGGCAGCCTTACTTCAGTCTATTTTTGGACGATAGCTGTCATTTATAACTCTGCAGGTTTGTGAATTACAGTGCCCCTGAGCTCCTTTCTTCAACTCGCTTTCTTGTGACCTGGCCGCAACACCGCAGGATGGCTTCAGGCCCTAATCTGGTTCCGGCCCGGCATGCTGAGCCTTTGGTTAATTCCTCTTCCTGGTGGGAAATGAGAGTTAAATTTGCCCGTCCAGACACCTCCAGCTAGCCTCTCATTGGTTTTCGCTATTCCTGTTCATCTTCCGCAGAAATTGCAAACTGGGCCAAACAGGAGTTTAAAGGGACTGACTCTCCAAGTGGGGAGAGTGTTAGTAAAGCGTCTGGAATGTTGCACCCGAGTACCAGGGGAGGAAAACTGAGACATATTTGAACACGTCTCCCGATCACATGGTTGATCATACTCTAGGTTCCACATGCATGTTTTAGCTGAAGGAAGAATACCTTAAACCTGGGTAGTTGAAACCCGTGGAATGGGTACCATGCAATATGACTTCAAAGGGTCTTCATTTGCTCACCGAACCTCTCCAATCCTATCACTGCTGCGTTTATGCCCCTGTACACATGCTTGATTCTCTTTCGGAGACATAGCAAACCATAGGTTTTAAGATACTTACTAGTCAGGTACATTCTTAGGCGTTTAATATGCGGTGTTGAGTCCATTACGTTGAGCAAGGAGTAGCTCTTGTCTATTCCATATTTGACTTAAGGAACTTTATCTGTGCTCATTTCAATCTCTGGTTTTATGCAGCACCCCAACTCACCTTTACCCTTAAGCAAGCATAAGTTGGTTTTCTAAATTTGAGACCCTGTTCTGTTCTGTAATTCAGTTCCTGTGTAGCCAAGTTTACATTCCGTGTATTACTGATATCTTATGATGTTTCTTTTTCTGTGTGACTTATTTCAGTTAGAATCATCATACCTGAATCCACTCATTGTGCTGCTAAGGGCCTGATGACACAGATTTCATTGCTGAGTGATATTGCTTTGTAAGTAAATACCACAACTTCTTTATCCATTTTTCACTTTCTGCGATGTTGATCTTGTACTGTAAACGAGGTTCTTGTAAACAGAGCCGTTCCAAACTTTGGGGTGGCTGTGTCTTTTTGATTTTAATTTCCCTAAGCTATAGGACCATAAGTGGAAGTGCCCTAGGTTCTGTTGCTTTGTTTTTTAGATGTTTCAGGAAACACCATACACTTCTCCCGAGTGGTTGTTGGCAATTTACATCCCGCCCATCAGCATAACAAGGCTCCCAGTTCTCCATGGCCTGTCCTGCCTTTCTGGATTTTACACTTTTTTCAGATGGCCCTTTTGACCGGGGGGAAGTGAGACTTCATTGTAGTGCAGATTTCCTTTGCAAGCTTGCTTGGTTGGTCAAAAAGGGCGTATGCGTTTTTTCCTGAATATATTCAGGAAAAAACGCATACGCCCTTTTTGGCCAAGTGCATCATTGTGGACGTTCTGCCTCTTTTCCTATGCTTTCAATGCAATTCCAGTCTACCTCCTGAAATCGGTTTCCTGCAATTCTGCCCCGCTTTCAAGTCCTCTTGGCAGCCTTACTTCAGTCTATTTTTGGACGATAGCTGTCATTTATAACTCTGCAGGTTTGTGAATTACAGTGCCACTGAGCTCCTTTCTTCAACTCGCTTTCTTGTGACCTGGCCGCAACACCGCAGGATGGCTTCAGGCCCTAATCTGGTTCCGGTACGGCACGCTGAGCCTTTGGTTATTTCCTCTTCCTGGTGGGAAATGAGAGTTAAATTTGCCCGTCCAGACACCTCCAGCTAGCCTCTCATTGGTTCTCGCTATTCCTGTTCATCTTCCGCAGAAATTGCAAACTGGGCCAAACAGGAGGTTAAAGGCGCTGACTCTCCAAGTGGGGAGAGTGTTAGTAAAGCGTCTGGAATGTTGCACCCGAGTACCAGGGGAGGAAAACTGAGACATATTTGAACACGTCTCCCGTTCACATGGTTGATCATACTTGGGTTCCACATGCATGTTTTAGCTGAAGGAAGAATACCTTAAACCTGGAGAGTTGAGACCCGTGTAATGGGTACCATGCAATATGACTTCAAAGGGTCTTCATTTGCTCACCGAACCTCTCCAATCCTATCACTGCTGCGTTTATGCCCCTGTACACATGCTTGATTCTCTTTTGGAGACATAGCAATCCATAGGTTTTACGATACTTACTAGTCAGGTACATTCTTAGGCGTTTAATATGGGGTGTTGAGTCCATTTCGTTGAGCAAGGAGTAGCTCTTGTCTATTCCATATTTGGCATAAGGAACTTTATCTGTGCTCATTTCAATCTCTGGTTTTATGCAGCACCCCAACTCACCTTTACCCTTAAGCAAGCATAAGTTGGTTTTCTAAATTTGAGACCCTGTTCTGTTCTGTAATTCAGTTCCTGTGTAGCCAAGTTTACATTCCGTGTATTACTGATATCTTATGATGTTTCTTTTTCTGTGTGACTTATTTCAGTTAGAATCATCATACCTGAATCCACTCATTGTGCTGCTAAGGGCCTGATGACACAGATTTCATTGCTGAGTGATATTGCTTTGTAAGTAAATACCACAACTTCTTTATCCATTTTTCACTTTCTGCGATGTTGAACTTGTACTGTAAACGAGGTTCTTGTAAACAGAGCCGTTCCAAACTTTGGGGTGGCTGGGTCTTTTTGATTTTAATTTCCCTAAGCTATAGGACCATAAGTGGAAGTGCCCTAGGCTCTGTTGCTTTGTTTTTTAGATGTTTCAGGAAACACCATACACTTCTCCCAAGTGTCTGTTGGCAATTTACATCCCGCCCATCAGCATAACAAGGCTCCCAGTTCTCAATACCCTGTTGCCTTTCTGGATTTTACACATTTTTCAGATGGCCCTTTTGGCCGGGGGGAAGTGAGACTTCATTGTAGTGCACATTTCCTTTGCAAGCTTGCTTGGTTGGCCAAAAAGGGCGTATGCGTTTTTTCCTGAATATATTCAGGAAAAAACGCATACGCCCTTTTTGGCCAAGTGCATCATTGTGGACGTTCTGCCTCTTTTCCTATGCTTTCAATGCAATTCCAGTCTACCTCCTGAAATCGGTTTCCTGCAATTCTGCCCCGCTTTCAAGTCCTCTTGGCAGCCTTACTTCAGTCTATTTTTGGACGATAGCTGTCATTTATAACTCTGCAGGTTTGTGAATTACAGTGCCCCTGAGCTCCTTTCTTCAACTCGCTTTCTTGTGACCTGGCCGCAACACCGCAGGATGGCTTCAGGCCCTAATCTGGTTCCGGCCCGGCATGCAGAGCCTTTGGTTAATTCCTATTCCTGGTGGGAAATGAGAGTTAAATTTGCCCGTCCAGACACATCCAGCTAGCCTCTCATTGGTTCTCGCTATTCCTGTTCATCTTCCGCAGAAATTGCAAACTGGGCCAAACAGGAGGTTAAAGGCGCTGACTCTCCAAGTGGGGAGAGTGTTAGTAAAGCGTCTGGAATGTTGCACCCGAGTACCAGGGGAGGAAAACTGAGACATATTTGAACACGTCTCCCGTTCACATGGTTGATCATACTTGGGTTCCACATGCATGTTTTAGCTGAAGGAAGAATACCTTAAACCTGGGTAGTTGAAACCCGTGGAATGGGTACCATGCAATATGACTTCAAAGGGTCTTCATTTGCTCACCGAACCTCTCCAATCCTATCACTGCTGCGTTTATGCCCCTGTACACATGCTTGATTCTCTTTCGGAGACATAGCAAACCATAGGTTTTAAGATACTTACTAGTCAGGTACATTCTTAGGCGTTTAATATGCGGTGTTGAGTCCATTTCGTTGAGCAAGGAGTAGCTCTTGTCTATTCCATATTTGACTTAAGGAACTTTATCTGTGCTCATTTCAATCTCTGGTTTTATGCAGCACCCCAACTCACCTTTACCCTTAAGCAAGCATAAGTTGGTTTTCTAAATTTGAGACCCTGTTCTGTTCTGTAATTCAGTTCCTGTGTAGCCAAGTTTACATTCCGTGTATTACTGATATCTTATGATGTTTCTTTTTCTGTGTGACTTATTTCAGTTAGAATCATCATACCTGAATCCACTCATTGTGCTGCTAAGGGCGTGATGACACAGATTTCATTGCTGAGTGATATTGCTTTGTAAGTAAATACCACAACTTCTTTATCCATTTTTCACTTTCTGCGATGTTGATCTTGTACTGTAAACGAGGTTCTTGTAAACAGAGCCGTTCCAAACTTTGGGGTGGCTGTGTCTTTTTGATTTTAATTTCCCTAAGCTATAGGACCATAAGTGGAAGTGCCCTAGGCTCTGTTGCTTTGTTTTTTAGATGTTTCAGGAAACACCATACACTTCTCCCGAGTGGTTGTTGGCAATTTACATCCCGCCCATCAGCATAACAAGGCTCCCAGTTCTCCATGGCCTGTCCTGCCTTTCTGGATTTTACACTTTTTTCAGATGGCCCTTTTGACCGGGGGGAAGTGAGACTTCATTGTACTGCAGATTTCCTTTGCAAGCTTGCTTGGTTGGCCAAAAAGGGCGTATGCATTTTTTCCTGAATATATTCAGGAAAAAACGCATACGCCCTTTTTGGCCAAGTGCATCATTGTGGACGTTCTGCCTCTTTTCCTATGCTTTCAATGCAATTCCAGTCTACCTCCTGAAATCGGTTTCCTGCAATTCTGCCCCGCTTTCAAGTCCTCTTGGCAGCCTTACTTCAGTCTATTTTTGGACGATAGCTGTCATTTATAACTCTGCAGGTTTGTGAATTACAGTGCCCCTGAGCTCCTTTCTTCAACTCGCTTTCTTGTGACCTGGCCGCAACACCGCAGGATGGCTTCAGGCCCTAATCTTGTTCCGGCCCGGCACACTGAGCCTTTGGTTAATTCCTCTTCCTGGTGGGAAATGAGAGTTAAATTTGCCCGTCCAGACACCTCCAGCTAGCCTCTCATTTGTTCTCGCTATTCCTGTTCATCTTCCGCAGAAATTGCAAACTGGGCCAAACAGGAGGTTAAAGGCGCTGACTCTCCAAGTGGGGAGAGTGTTAGTAAAGCGTCTGGAATGTTGCACCCGAGTACCAGGGGAGGAAAACTGAGACATATTTGAACACGTCTCCCGTTCACATGGTTGATCATACTTGGGTTCCACATGCATGTTTTAGCTGAAGGAAGAATACCTTAAACCTGGAGAGTTGAGACCCGTGTAATGGGTACCATGCAATATGACTTCAAAGGGTCTTCATTTGCTCACCGAACCTCTCCAATCCTATCACTGCTGCATTTATGCCCCTGTACACATGCTTGATTCTCTTTTGGAGACATAGCAATCCATAGGTTTTACGATACTTACTAGTCAGGTACATTCTTAGGCGTTTAATATGGGGTGTTGAGTCCATTTCGTTGAGCAAGGAGTAGCTCTTGTCTATTCCATATTTGGCTTAAGGAACTTTATCTGTGCTCATTTCAGTCTCTGGTTTTATGCAGCACCCCAACTCACCTTTCCCCTTAAGCAAGCATAAGTTGGTTTTCTAAATTTGAGACCCTGTTCTGTTCTGTAATTCAGTTCCTGTGTAGCCAAGTTTACATTCCGTGTATTACTGATATCTTATGATGTTTCTTTTTCTGTGTGACTTATTTCAGTTAGAATCATCATACCTGAATCCACTCATTGTGCTGCTAAGGGCCTGATGACACAGATTTCATTGCTGAGTGATATTGCTTTGTAAGTAAATACCACAACTTCTTTACCCATTTTTCACTTTCTGCGATGTTGAACTTGTACTGTAAACGAGGTTCTTGTAAACACAGCCGTTCCAAACTTTGGGGTGGCTGTGTCTTTTTGATTTTAATTTCCCTAAGCTATAGGACCATAAGTGGAAGTGCCCTAGGCTCTGTTGCTTTGTTTTTTAGATGTTTCAGGAAACACCATACACTTCTCCCAAGTGTCTGTTGGCAATTTACATCCCGCCCATCAGCATAACAAGGCTCCCAGTTCTCAATGGCCTGTTGCCTTTCTGGATTTTACACATTTTTCAGATGGCCCTTTTGACCGGGGGGAAGTGAGACTTCATTGTAGTGCAGATTTCCTTTGCAAGCTTGCTTGGTTGGCCAAAAAGGGCGTATGCGTTTTTTCCTGAATATATTCAGGAAAAAACGCATACGCCCTTTTTGGCCAAGTGCATCATTGTGGACGTTCTGCCTCTTTTCCTATGCTTTCAATGCAATTCCAGTCTACCTGCTGAAATCGGTTTCCTGCAATTCTGCCCCGCTTTCAAGTCCTCTTGGCAGCCTTACTTCAGTCTATTTTTGGACGATAGCTGTCATTTATAACTCTGCAGGTTTGTGAATTACAGTGCCCCTGAGCTCCTTTCTTCAACTCGCTTTCTTGTGACCTGGCCGCAACACCGCAGGATGGCTTCAGGCCCTAATCTGGTTCCGGCCCGGCATGCAGAGCCTTTGGTTGATTCCTCTTCCTGGTGGGAAATGAGAGTTAAATTTGCCCGTCCAGACACATCCAGCTAGCCTCTCATTGGTTCTCGCTATTCCTGTTCATCTTCCGCAGAAATTGCAAACTGGGCCAAACAGGAGGTTAAAGGCGCTGACTCTCCAAGTGGAGAGAGTGTTAGTAAAGCGTCTGGAATGTTGCACCCGAGTACCAGGGGAGGAAAACTGAGACATATTTGAACACGTCTCCCGTTCACATGGTTGATCATACTTGGGTTCCACATGCATGTTTTAGCTGAAGGAAGAATACCTTAAACCTGGGTAGTTGAAACCCGTGGAATGGGTAGCATGCAATATGACTTCAAAGGGTCTTCATTTGCTCACCGAACCTCTCCAATCCTATCACTGCTGCGTTTATGCCCCTGTACACATGCTTGATTCTCTTTCGGAGACATAGCAAACCATAGGTTTTAAGATACTTACTAGTCAGGTACATTCTTAGGCGTTTAATATGCGGTGTTGAGTCCATTTTGTTGAGCAAGGAGTAGCTCTTGTCTATTCCATATTTGACTTAAGGAACTTTATCTGTGCTCATTTCAATCTCTGGTTTTATGCAGCACCCCAACTCACCTTTACCCTTAAGCAAGCATAAGTTGGTTTTCTAAATTTGAGACCCTGTTCTGTTCTGTAATTCAGTTCCTGTGTAGCCAAGTTTACATTCCGTGTATTACTGATATCTTATGATGTTTCTTTTTCTGTTTGACTTATTTCAGTTAGAATCATCATACCTGAATCCACTCATTGTGCTGCTAAGGGCGTGATGACACAGATTTCATTGCTGAGTGATATTGCTTTGTAAGTAAATACCACAACTTCTTTATCCATTTTTCACTTTCTGCGATGTTGAACTTGTACTGTAAACGAGGTTCTTGTAAACAGAGCCGTTCCAAACTTTGGGGTGGCTGTGTCTTTTTGATTTTAATTTCCCTAAGCTATAGGACCATAAGTGGAAGTGCCCTAGGTTCTGTTGCTTTGTTTTTTAGATGTTTCAGGAAACACCATACACTTCTCCCAAGTGGTTGTTGGCAATTTACATCCCGCCCATCAGCATAACAAGGCTCCCAGTTCTCCATGGCCTGTCCTGCCTTTCTGGATTTTACACTTTTTTCAGATGGCCCTTTTGACCGGGGGGAAGTGAGACTTCATTGTAGTGCAGATTTCCTTTGCAAGCTTGCTTGGTTGGCCAAAAAGGGCGTATGCGTTTTTTCCTGAATATATTCAGGAAAAAACGCATACGCCCTTTTTGGCCAAGTGCATCATTGTGGACGTTCTGCCTCTTTTCCTATGCTTTCAATGCAATTCCAGTCTACCTCCTGAAATCGGTTTCCTGCAATTCTGCCCCGCTTTCAAGTCCTCTTGGCAGCCTTACTTCAGTCTATTTTTGGACGATAGCTGTCATTTATAACTCTGCAGGTTTGTGAATTACAGTGCCCCTGAGCTCCTTTCTTCAACTCGCTTTCTTGTGACCTGGCCGCAACACCGCAGGATGGCTTCAGGCCCTAATCTTGTTCCGGCCCGGCACACTGAGCCTTTGGTTAATTCCTCTTCCTGGTGGGAAATGAGAGTTAAATTTGCCCGTCCAGACACCTCCAGCTAGCCTCTCATTGGTTCTCGCTATTCCTGTTCATCTTCCGCAGAAATTGCAAACTGGGCCAAACAGGAGGTTAAAGGCGCTGACTCTCCAAGTGGGGAGAGTGTTAGTAAAGCGTCTGGAATGTTGCACCCGAGTACCAGGGGAGGAAAACTGAGACATATTTGAACACGTCTCCCGTTCACATGGTTGATCATACTTGGGTTCCACATGCATGTTTTAGCTGAAGGAAGAATACCTTAAACCTGGAGAGTTGAGACCCGTGTAATGGGTACCATGCAATATGACTTCAAAGGGTCTTCATTTGCTCACCGAACCTCTCCAATCCTATCACTGCTGCGTTTATGCCCCTGTACACATGCTTGATTCTCTTTTGGAGACATAGCAATCCATAGGTTTTACGATACTTACTAGTCAGGTACATTCTTAGGCGTTTAATATGGGGTGTTGAGTCCATTTCGTTGAGCAAGGAGTAGCTCTTGTCTATTCCATATTTGGCTTAAGGAACTTTATCTGTGCTCATTTCAGTCTCTGGTTTTATGCAGCACCCCAACTCACCTTTCCCCTTAAGCAAGCATAAGTTGGTTTTCTAAATTTGAGACCCTGTTCTGTTCTGTAATTCAGTTCCTGTGTAGCCAAGTTTACATTCCGTGTATTACTGATATCTTATGATGTTTCTTTTTCTGTGTGACTTATTTCAGTTAGAATCATCATACCTGAATCCACTCATTGTGCTGCTAAGGGCCTGATGACACAGATTTCATTGCTGAGTGATATTGCTTTGTAAGTAAATACCACAACTTCTTTACCCATTTTTCACTTTCTGCGATGTTGAACTTGTACTGTAAACGAGGTTCTTGTAAACACAGCCGTTCCAAACTTTGGGGTGGCTGTGTCTTTTTGATTTTAATTTCCCTAAGCTATAGGACCATAAGTGGAAGTGCCCTAGGCTCTGTTGCTTTGTTTTTTAGATGTTTCAGGAAACACCATACACTTCTCCCAAGTGTCTGTTGGCAATTTACATCCCGCCCATCAGCATAACAAGGCTCCCAGTTCTCAATGGCCTGTTGCCTTTCTGGATTTTACACATTTTTCAGATGGCCCTTTTGACCGGGGGGAAGTGAGACTTCATTGTAGTGCAGATTTCCTTTGCAAGCTTGCTTGGTTGGCCAAAAAGGGCGTATGCGTTTTTTCCTGAATATATTCAGGAAAAAACGCATACGCCCTTTTTGGCCAAGTGCATCATTGTGGACGTTCTGCCTCTTTTCCTATGCTTTCAATGCAATTCCAGTCTACCTCCTGAAATCGGTTTCCTGCAATTCTGCCCCGCTTTCAAGTCCTCTTGGCAGCCTTACTTCAGTCTATTTTTGGACGATAGCTGTCATTTATAACTCTGCAGGTTTGTGAATTACAGTGCCCCTGAGCTCCTTTCTTCAACTCGCTTTCTTGTGACCTGGCCGCAACACCGCAGGATGGCTTCAGGCCCTAATCTGGTTCCGGCCCGGCATGCAGAGCCTTTGGTTGATTCCTCTTCCTGGTGGGAAATGAGAGTTAAATTTGCCCGTCCAGACACATCCAGCTAGCCTCTCATTGGTTCTCGCTATTCCTGTTCATCTTCCGCAGAAATTGCAAACTGGGCCAAACAGGAGGTTAAAGGCGCTGACTCTCCAAGTGGAGAGAGTGTTAGTAAAGCGTCTGGAATGTTGCACCCGAGTACCAGGGGAGGAAAACTGAGACATATTTGAACACGTCTCCCGTTCACATGGTTGATCATACTTGGGTTCCACATGCATGTTTTAGCTGAAGGAAGAATACCTTAAACCTGGGTAGTTGAAACCCGTGGAATGGGTAGCATGCAATATGACTTCAAAGGGTCTTCATTTGCTCACCGAACCTCTCCAATCCTATCACTGCTGCGTTTATGCCCCTGTACACATGCTTGATTCTCTTTCGGAGACATAGCAAACCATAGGTTTTAAGATACTTACTAGTCAGGTACATTCTTAGGCGTTTAATATGCGGTGTTGAGTCCATTTCGTTGAGCAAGGAGTAGCTCTTGTCTATTCCATATTTGACTTAAGGAACTTTATCTGTGCTCATTTCAATCTCTGGTTTTATGCAGCACCCCAACTCACCTTTACCCTTAAGCAAGCATAAGTTGGTTTTCTAAATTTGAGACCCTGTTCTGTTCTGTAATTCAGTTCCTGTGTAGCCAAGTTTACATTCCGTGTATTACTGATATCTTATGATGTTTCTTTTTCTGTTTGACTTATTTCAGTTAGAATCATCATACCTGAATCCACTCATTGTGCTGCTAAGGGCGTGATGACACAGATTTCATTGCTGAGTGATATTGCTTTGTAAGTAAATACCACAACTTCTTTATCCATTTTTCACTTTCTGCGATGTTGAACTTGTACTGTAAACGAGGTTCTTGTAAACAGAGCCGTTCCAAACTTTGGGGTGGCTGTGTCTTTTTGATTTTAATTTCCCTAAGCTATAGGACCATAAGTGGAAGTGCCCTAGGTTCTGTTGCTTTGTTTTTTAGATGTTTCAGGAAACACCATACACTTCTCCCAAGTGGTTGTTGGCAATTTACATCCCGCCCATCAGCATAACAAGGCTCCCAGTTCTCCATGGCCTGTCCTGCCTTTCTGGATTTTACACTTTTTTCAGATGGCCCTTTTGACCGGGGGGAAGTGAGACTTCATTGTAGTGCAGATTTCCTTTGCAAGCTTGCTTGGTTGGCCAAAAAGGGCGTATGCGTTTTTTCCTGAATATATTCAGGAAAAAACGCATACGCCCTTTTTGGCCAAGTGCATCATTGTGGACGTTCTGCCTCTTTTCCTATGCTTTCAATGCAATTCCAGTCTACCTCCTGAAATCGGTTTCCTGCAATTCTGCCCCGCTTTCAAGTCCTCTTGGCAGCCTTACTTCAGTCTATTTTTGGATGATAGCTGTCATTTATAACTCTGCAGGTTTGTGAATTACAGTGCCCCTGAGCTCCTTTCTTCAACTCGCTTTCTTTTGAGCTGGCCGCAACACCGCAGGATGGCTTCAGGCCCTAATCTGGTTCCGGTACGGCACACTGAGCCTTTGGTTAATTCCTCTTCCTGGTGGGAAATGAGAGTTAAATTTGCCCGTCCAGACACCTCCAGCTAGCCTCTCATTGGTTCTCGCTATTCCTGTTCATCTTCCGCAGAAATTGCAAACTGGGCCAAACAGGAGGTTAAAGGCGCTGACTCTCCAAGTGGGGAGAGTGTTAGTAAAGCGTCTGGAATGTTGCACCCGAGTACCAGGGGAGGAAAACTGAGACATATTTGAACACGTCTCCCGTTCACATGGTTGATCATACTTGGGTTCCACATGCATGTTTTAGCTGAAGGAAGAATACCTTAAACCTGGAGAGTTGAGACCCGTGTAATGGGTACCATGCAATATGACTTCAAAGGGTCTTCATTTGCTCACCGAACCTCTCCAATCCTATCACTGCTGTGTTTATGCCCCTGTACACATGCTTGATTCTCTTTTGGAGACATAGCAATCCATAGGTTTTACGATACTTACTAGTCAGGTACATTCTTAGGCGTTTAATATGGGGTGTTGAGTCCATTTCGTTGAGCAAGGAGTAGCTCTTGTCTATTCCATATTTGGCTTAAGGAACTTTATCTGTGCTCATTTCAGTCTCTGGTTTTATGCAGCACCCCAACTCACCTTTCCCCTTAAGCAAGCATAAGTTGGTTTTCTAAATTTGAGACCCTGTTCTGTTCTGTAATTCAGTTCCTGTGTAGCCAAGTTTACATTCCGTGTATTACTGATATCTTATGATGTTTCTTTTTCTGTGTGACTTATTTCAGTTAGAATCATCATACCTGAATCCACTCATTGTGCTGCTAAGGGCCTGATGACACAGATTTCATTGCTGAGTGATATTGCTTTGTAAGTAAATACCACAACTTCTTTACCCATTTTTCACTTTCTGCGATGTTGAACTTGTACTGTAAACGAGGTTCTTGTAAACACAGCCGTTCCAAACTTTGGGGTGGCTGTGTCTTTTTGATTTTATTTTCCCTAAGCTATAGGACCATAAGTGGAAGTGCCCTAGGCTCTGTTGCTTTGTTTTTTAGATGTTTCAGGAAACACCATACACTTCTCCCAAGTGTCTGTTGGCAATTTACATCCCGCCCATCAGCATAACAAGGCTCCCAGTTCTCAATGGCCTGTTGCCTTTCTGGATTTTACACATTTTTCAGATGGCCCTTTTGACCGGGGGGAAGTGAGACTTCATTGTAGTGCAGATTTCCTTTGCAAGCTTGCTTGGTTGGCCAAAAAGGGCGTATGCGTTTTTTCCTGAATATATTCAGGAAAAAACGCATACGCCCTTTTTGGCCAAGTGCATCATTGTGGACGTTCTGCCTCTTTTCCTATGCTTTCAATGCAATTCCAGTCTACCTCCTGAAATCGGTTTCCTGCAATTCTGCCCCGCTTTCAAGTCCTCTTGGCAGCCTTACTTCAGTTTATTTTTGGACGATAGCTGTCATTTATAACTCTGCAGGTTTGTGAATTACAGTGCCCCTGAGCTCCTTTCTTTAACTCGCTTTCTTGTGACCTGGCCGCAACACCGCAGGATGGCTTCAGGCCCTAATCTGGTTCCAGCACGGCATGCTGAGCCTTTGGTTAATTCCTCTTCCTGGTGGGAAATGAGAGTTAAATTTGCCCGTCCAGACACCTCCAGCTAGTCTCTCATTGGTTCTCGCTATTCCTGTTCATCTTCCGCAGAAATTGCAAACTGGGCCAAACAGGAGGTTAAAGGCGCTGACTCTCCAAGTGGGGAGAGTGTTAGTAAAGCGTCTGGAATGTTGCACCCGAGTACCAGGGGAGGAAAACTGAGACATATTTGAACACGTCTCCCGTTCACATGGTTGATCATACTTGGGTTCCACATGCATGTTTTAGCTGAAGGAAGAATACCTTAAACCTGGAGAGTTAAGACCCGTGTAATGGGTACCATGCAATATGACTTCAAAGGGTCTTCATTTGCTCACCGAACCTCTCCAATCCTATCACTGCTGCGTTTATGCCCCTGTACACATGCTTGATTCTCTTTCAGAGACATAGCAATCCATAGGTTTTACGATACTTACTAGTCATGTACATTCTTAGGCGTTTAATATGCGGTGTTGAGTCCATTTCGTTGAGCAAGGAGTAGCTCTTGTCTATTCCATATTTGACTTAAGGAACTTTATCTGTGCTCATTTCAATCTCTGGTTTTATGCAGCACCCCAACTCACCTTTACCCTTAAGCAAGCATAAGTTGGTTTTCTAAATTTGAGACCCTGTTCTGTTCTGTAATTCAGTTCCTGTGTAGCCAAGTTTACATTCCGTGTATTACTGATATCTTATGATGTTTCATTTTCTGTGTGACTTATTTCAGTTAGAATCATCATACCTGAATCCACTCATTGTGCTGCTAAGGGCCTGATGACACAGATTTCATTGCTGAGTGATATTGCTTTGTAATTAAATACCACAACTTCTTTATCCATTTCTCAATTTCTGCGATGTTGAACGTGTACTGTAAACGAGTTTCCTGTAAACAGAGCTGTTCCAAACTTTGGGGTGGCTGTGTCTTTTTGATTTTAATTTCCCTAAGTTATAGGACCATAAGTGGAAGTGCCCTAGGCTCTATTGCTTTGTTTTTTAGATGTTTCAGGAAACACCATACACTTCTCCAGAGTGGCTGTTGGCAATTTACATCCCGCCCATCAGCATAAGAAGGCTCCCAGTTCTCCATTGCCTGTCGTGCCTTTATGGATTCTACACTTTTTTCAGATGGCCCTTTTGACCAGGTGGAAGTGAGACTTCATTGTAGTGCACATTTCCTTTGCAAGCTTGCTTGGTTGGCCAAAAAGGGCGTATGCGTTTTTTCCTGAATATATTCAGGAAAAAACGCATACGCACTTTTTGGCCAAGTGCATCATTGTCGAGGTTCTGACTCTCTTCATATGTTTTCAATGCAATTCCAGTCTACCTCCTGAAATCGGTTTCCTGCAATTCTGCCTTGCTTTCAATGCCTCTTCATAGCCTTACCTCAATATATTTTTTGAAAATAGTTGGCCTTTATAACTCTGCAGGTTTTTGAATTGCATTGGCCCTTAGCTCCATTTTTTAGCTCTTATTTTTGTGGTCTTGCCCCGTAACCACAGGATTCCTTGAAGCCCTATTTCTCTTCTGGGGCACCTTGCTGTGCCTTTGGTTAATTCTTCTTACTGATGTGATATTAGAGTGACATGTGCCCATTGAAACCGCTACAGCTAGTTTCTCACTGGTTCCTCCTATTCCCATTCATCCTCTGCACTAACTGCAGACTGTGCGATACCAGAACTTAAAGGCATTGACTCCATGTGGGGATGTTGTTAGTAAAGCGGCTGGAATGTCGATCCGGAGACCCAGGAGAGGAAAAATGAGGTGCGTTTTAGAAACCTTTCCCGATCATATGGTATACCAGTCGCTGGGTTTCCCAAGCATGGTTTAGCTGTAGGAAGATTCCCTTCAACCTGGAGTGTTGGGACCCTTGGAATGAGTAGCATGAAGTATTGCATTAAACTTTCGGCAGTTGCTCACCAAAGCTCACCAATCCTCTCAGCCCCAAGTGTCCAGCCTTATGTCTTATCCAGCTGTGGGTTTATATGTGGTCAATCCAGGTTGCATCACAGCCCCTGAGCGAATTTTGTAAGAATTTTTCTCTCTTTCATTGTTTCAGCGTTTTGTTTTTAAAATTTATTTCTATAATGGGGTTTAGCTCATCTTCACTGCTGTGTTTGTGCCGCTCTGCACACACTTGATTCCCTTATGGAGATATATCAATACATGGGTTTTAAGATTCTTATTACTCAGATATATTTCTCTGCGGTGTATAGGGTGTGTTGAGGCCAGTTCATTGAGCAAGGTGTAGATCTTGTCTAATACCTATTTGGTTTATTGAACGGTATCTGTGCTAATTTCAAACTCTGGTTTTATGCATCACCCCACCTCTCCTTTCCCCTTAAGCTGACATAAGTGTGTTTTCTAAATGTGAGACACTGTTCTGTTCTGTAATTCATTTCTTGTGCAGCCATATTTACCCTCCCTCTATAAGTGATATCTTATGATATGTTTCTTTTTCTGTTTGACTTATTTCAAGTAGTATTATCGGACCTAAATCCACTCTTTATCCTTCTACTAGCCTTATTACATTGATTTCATGGTGAAGAGATATTCCATTGTACATAAGTACCACATCTTCTTTATCCATTGTTCTCTTTCCTGGGATATTTAAGGTGTACTGAAGTTGAGGTTCTTGTAAACAGAGTAGCCCTAAACAGTGGTGTGCTTGTGTCTTGTTGATTTTTAGACTTCCCTAGATATACTCCCATGATTGGAAGTGTCCTATGCTCTGTAGCTCTGTTTTTTAGATGATTTAGGAACCACCATACACTTCTCCAGAGTGGCTCTCGGCAGTTCACACACTGCCCGTCAGCGTATAAAGGCTCCCTGTTCTCCATGGCCTGTCCTGCATTTCTGGTTTTTACAATTTTTTAGGATGGCCCTTTTGACCGGTGGGAAGTGAGACTTCTTTGTTGTGCACATTTGCATTGCTTGCTTGCTTCGTTGCCCATAAAGTGCGTATGCGTTTTTTCCTGGATATAATCAGGAAAAAACGCATACGCCCTTTTGGGCCAACTGCATCATTGTCGAAATTCTGCCGCTTTTCATGTGCGTTAAAGACGAGTCCAATCTATCTCTTGAAATCTGTTTCTTGCAATTCTGTCTTGCATTCAGATCCTCTTCTTTGCCTTACCTCAACATATTTTTGGACGTTAGTTTTCATTTATAACTCTGCAGGTTTGTGAATTGCAGTGACCCTGAGCTCCATTTTTTAAGTTGCTCTTTTGTGAGCTGGCCTCAAACCCGCAGAATTGCTTCAGGCCCTATTTTGGCTCTGGCGAGGCAGGCTGAGCCTTTCTTTAATTCTTATTCTTAATGGGAAATTAGAGTGATATGTGCCCGTCCAAACCCCTACAACTCTTCTCTCATTGGTTCCCCCTCTTCCCGTTCATCCTCCTCACAATTTGCAAAATGTGTGAAACAGAAGTTTAAATGTGCTGATTCTCCAAGTGGGGAGATTCTAAGTAGCGTGGCTGGAATGGTGAACAGGAGCACCAGGAGAGGATAAATGAGGTGCATTTTAGACACATCTCCCGATCACATGGTGTACAGTCCTCTGGGTTTTCCATGCATGTTTTAGCTGTAGGAAGATCCCTTGAACCTGCAGATTTGGGACCCATTGAATGGGTACCAGGTAGTATTACTTTAAAGGGTGTGCATTTCCTCACCCAACCTCACATTTCTCTTAGCGCAAACAGTTTCCAGCCTTATGTCTCATCCTGCTGTGGGTCTAGATGTGTTCAATCCATGTTGCATCACCGTCCCTGAGGAAAAGTTGTAAGAGGTTTTCTCTGTCTCTCTGTCGTTTATTTTTTTCAATTTATTACTATATTGATTACAGCTGATTTTCAAAGCTCTGTTTCTTGCTGCTGTACATCCACTTGATTCACGTACAGAGAGACATCAATAAATTCTTTTTCAGATTCTTACCAGTCGTATATATTCTTTTCCGGTGACTTGAGTGTGCTGAGTGCAGTTCTTTTAGCTACCGTGTAGGCCTTGTTGATTATCAGTTTGGTATTTGGAATGGTATCTTTGCTAATTTCAACCTCCTGGATGATGCCTCACCCCTCCCCACCTTTCCCGTTTAGCAGCCTTATGCGTGTTTTCTACATATTTGACTATGTTTTTGTTTTGTAATTTATTTCATGTGTAGCCATTTTGGATTCCACCTTTAAGTGATATCTTATGATATGTGTCTTTTTCTTTTTGAATTCTGTCACTTAGAATGATCATACGTAACTCCTCCGGAGTTGTTACAACTGGCCATATTTCATTGATTTCCAGGCTGAATAATATTCCACTCTACCTAAGTACCACATCTCTATCCATTTTTTCCCTCCAGAGACATTTAAGTTATATCCTAGTCGAGGATCTTTTAAACAGAGAGGGGGTAAACATTGGGGTGCCTGTGTCCTCTCGATTTTTGTTTTTCCCAAGATATACGCCCATGAGTGCAAGTGCCCTATGCTCTGTAGCTCATTTTTTAGATGCTTTAGTAAACACAATACACTTCTCCAGAATGGCCGTTGGCAATATACATTTCCACTATAAGTCTCACAGGGCTCCCTCTTCTCGTTGCCCTGTCCTGCATTTCTGTTGTTTACGCTTTATGAGGATGGCTCTTCTGACTGATGCGAAGTGATATCTTTTGTGGTATTGACTTCCAGTGCCCACCTGTTTGGTTGGCTAAAAAAGTGTATGCCCTTTTCTTGAATATATACAGAAAAGAACGCATACACCCTTTTTGGCCAACTGCAATGTTGGCAATGTTCAGCTCCTTTTCTTGTGCTTAATGGCGAGTCCTTTCTACCTCCTCAAATCCCTTTCCTGCCATTCTCCCTTGCTTACAAGTCCTTTTCTCTGACTTTCCTCAAGACATTTTTCAGTGATGGATATTTTCAACTCTGCAGTTTTGTGAATTTTACTGCCCCTGAGTTCCATTGTTCAACTCGTGTTTATGGGAACTGGCCACAAAGCAGCGGGATTTCCTCAAGCCCTATACTGTTTCCATGGGCAACCCTAGCCTTTGGTCAATTCGTCTTCCTGATTGGAAATTAGAGTGACATGTGCCTGTCTGAACACCTAGGACTTGTCTCTCATTGTTCCTCATCCTTCCGCTTCATCCTCTGGACAAATTCCAAACTGTACGCAACAGGATGTTGACAGTGCTGACATCTCCAAGTGGGGAGACTGTTAGTAAAGACGCTGGAGGGGTGAACCCGAGCACCAGGAGATGAGGAGATGAGATGCCTTTTCCAAACTCTTCCCGATCAGACGGTATACCATCCTCTGGGTGTGACAGACATGTTTTAGCAGTAGGAAGAGTCCCATTCATGTAAGGAGAACACCAGGGCTTTTTCAAAATCAGTGTCTCCCCGAAACCCAAACTGGGGAAGTTTTTAAGCTACGGCTACACATATGTTCATTAAGGGCCTTGGGAAGTAGGCAGAGTCCAAACTTTAGATGATTGAAGTCTTCAGGGTCAGAAGCACTCACCACCAGCTTCCCTTAGGCTACACTTTAACTGTCATTGATAGATGATGTCAATAAAAATATCTATTCTTTTTCAGATTATTTCCCCTTATAGGTTATTGCAAAATGTTGAGTGTAGTTCCCTGTGCTATACAGTAGTTCCTTGTTGATGATCTATTTTATACATAGCAGTGTGTATGTGTTCATTCCAAACTGTTAATTTATCCCTCCTCCCACCTTTCCCCTTTGGTAATAATAAATTATAAGATTTTATACTTCTCAGAAATGGGGGAGCTGAAAGAGAGGTATCATTTTCAATGGAAAAGCATTTAAAACAAGATTGAAGGTTTAACCAAGATTATTAGCTGTACATCCTTGGAAAGAAATCACTTCGTTTCTCTAATATTGACCTGACAAATAAGACAAACCTTTTCACTGAACTTGCTTATAAAAAGTGATGGAAATATCAAATGGAAGTGTTAAAAACATCTTATTTTACCCGAGCCTTATACACTGTTCTATGTTAACTACAGTTTGGCTCACACATCTGTTCATTGAGGTTACAATAGTCTCAATTTCTGTTACTGATCCTCCAGAGTGGACCCCAACAAGTGTCCCCCTGCCCAGTGTCATTGGGGCCAACAGATCGAGACTGAGTTTGGTTCACAAGCAAAGGAAACTTTATATTTTGATCAGAGAATGGAGAGGTGAGAGCATGCACTACCCCGTGGGCTGTGGGCTGGGCTGCTGTGTAGAGATCCTGTCAGAGTCAGTGGGAGGGAGGGAGGCGGCGGAGCTCTCGAGGGCCGGGTTGGCTGTAGCTCAGGCTCTATATCGTGGAGTCTGCACTGGGCCCCAGGAGCTGAGGTGTCGACCCAGCCATTCTGCACTAGGAAATCTGGTCTGAAGTGCCGGGTGTGGAACCTCTGCATGCGGGACCCTAGGAGCACGTGAAATTAGACAAAGCACAAAGGATAAAAAAGGTTAGACTTGACTTTATTGCCCAGATTCTATTTTTATCTCCCAGGGATTTTTAATGGGCTTTGCTGGGGACAAACCCCTCCTCTGCCTTTTGTCCCGTTCCTCATTCTTGGAGTGCTGAGGGTGCAGACCCTTCTTCTGTAACTGCTGAGTGCTGAGTTGGGAGCCCTCATACCCTGGGGCGAGGGTCAGAGCTTCTCCCCAGCAGCCTCCCGGTGACGTTGATTGTCCCCAGGACCCCTGCCTCCCTGCTCGTCCACCTGAGCACCAGCATTGGAAGTGTTATAGATTCTAATGACCTTTAAGGGTCCAGGAAAGAGATGTGCAGAGACGCTGTGGGGGCCGGTTTCACCCCGCCCCACATTTGTTCGGCCACCTTAGGCTGACCGTCTCTGCCAGCCTAGATGCTCTGACCAGTAGTCTGCGCTTTCTTCAATTAGGCCCCTGAATTAACGTACAAACAGCACCAGGTGTCAGAGCCCTGCCCGCTCAACTCCCAGACAGTCCAGGGTCAGTGGTGACCAAGGACCATGATGGCTACTGAGTCAACAGCCTTTTGAAGTAAACAGGAGTCCAGCCGGTCTTATTGGCCACCATCATCACGGTGTCTGTAGGCTTTTCTATGGTGACAGTGTGGTATACTGTTCCCCCGCCAAGATTATTAGCTCCCCTCTGGGTGCAGTAAGTCCTGCAAGCAGTAGTCTACTCTTTTGGGACACACTCGTGTTGTTTTATGAGAGAAACTCCAGGTCAAGTGATGTTCACACGAGTCGTCATGGTGCCCTGTTGCCCCCGGTTATCTCTCTGGATGTTGGAGTTGGAGGGCCTCCTCACTCGAGGTCGGTGTGCCCACGGAGCGAACCCTGCAACTTCAGGGCATGGTTGGTGGTTAGGATCACCACGTGGGGTCCTTTTCCCTTAGGAGGGAGGTGGCCTTTTGGGCTGCTGATTTCCAGGTTTTTAGATACCGCCAGTATCTTGGCCAGATGTGGCAGTGGGCCAAGCCCCTTAGTGACCATAGTTTATCCTACCTGGATGGCATTCTTGCATTGTTCCATTTCAAGTGGTCCCAGTTTTTGCACTAATTCTCCAATGGCGATTCACCTTTCACCGGGAATGTAAAGGTCAAAGGGTTTAGCTAAATTAGGGAGTTCCAGGGCAAGGGTCTGAATTGACTGCTCTTTCCATTCTTGAAAGGCCACTTCTGGATTCTATTCAAAAGGATCATCATCTTTTCCTTTCAGTGTTTCATATAGAGGCCCAGCTAGTAGACTGTAGCTAGGGATCCAGAAGCAGCAAACCCTGGCCTCCCCAGGAACCCCTAAGCTGTCTTCTAGTTTTAGAAAGGGGTAAGGCTGAAAATGGTTTCTTCCCTTTCCTGGGATGGGCTTCTCTGACCTTCTGTGAGAATGAAGCCCAGGCAGGTCACCGCAGTCTGTGATATTTGAGCTTTTTCTTGGACAACTTCTATCCTTTATTGGCTTGGTAGTTCAGAGGCCTCCTTAGTAGGGCTGGTGATCAGAATGTCGTCTGCATATTGAAGGAGGGTTTCCTTTTCCAGAGGTAGAACTTTTAGGTCTTTAGCTAAGCTTTCCCCAAAGATGGTGTGGGAATTTTTGCACCCTTGGGGCCAGACGGCCCGGAAGTATTGTTTTAGTTGTATGTGGAGTCCTGCCACTCACAAGCCAAAATTTCTTGTGACTCTGGGACTAATGGAATACAAAAGAAGGCATCATTGAAGACTAATACAGAATACCATGTCCTGGTGGTTGGTAGAATGACCAGCAGGGTGTAGGAATTAGGAGCAACTGGAGGTATATCCTCGGTGGCTTCACTGACTGTCCTGACATCCTTTACCAGGTCCCCAGCAGCCCATGGGGCTCTCGTGGTCAGACCAATCCCAGAATATGGAGCTCACCTGGGCAGGTACCCCACCCCCACCCCAGCCCACGGGGCTCTCGTGGTCAGGCCCCTCCCAGGATACAGAGCTACCCTTGCAGGTACCGTGGCAGGGCTGGGCACACAGGAACCGTGCACATAGCCCTCATTGCAGAGCACCCCCAGCTCACCTGTCGCTCAGAGCTGACACAGAGCACCTCAGAGCAGGACTTGAACTAACAAACAGCAGCTGCGACAGG
The DNA here is from genome assembly GCF_949987515.2 of Delphinus delphis. Taxonomy (NCBI): domain Eukaryota; kingdom Metazoa; phylum Chordata; class Mammalia; order Artiodactyla; family Delphinidae; genus Delphinus; species Delphinus delphis. Next base: position 356,636 of record NW_027192760.1, on the reverse strand, counting down.
TCTGTGACCCTGGGCATCACTCCGTGAGGCCTCCCTCCACCTGGTCTTCCAGAGACTTCCACTGCACCCGGGGCACCAGGCCTCTGTCTCCAACCACCACCCACCCCTCCTCTCCCTGACTCCTGGGTTCCTCTCATTAGGAGAGGGTTTTCTTGAAGTTGTCTCCCACTCATGGGCCAGATAAAATGATTAGAAAACAAGCCAAAGCTGCAGCCCCTTGTCTATCCTGACTCTCAGGAGCCCACACCTGTTCCTTGGACCTGGCCGGTTCAGCAAGTTCCATTTTCTGCAACTGTGAGCCCCTGAGGGGTGATGATTGGCTGACCTGGGCAGCCTTACCGTGCCGGCCAGCCCTCCCCAGGTGTGCCTGGGTTGAGATCAATATAAATACCACTCCAGGCAGCAAGAGCCCCTGCAGCCGTGCCTGACGCCATTTTCTCTGCCCTGTCAGCAGTCTCGGGGCTGGGCTGGTGGGAGGGAGTGAGAGGCCACGGCTTTGTGGGTGGCCCAGTGTGAGTGGGGCTCTGCTGGACTTTCTGCAGCAGTTGCCAGGCTGCCACCTGCTAAAGAAGAGGATGTGTCACCCATACCTGCTGCTGGAATTTCTCCCTGGGCAGAGGTGAGGAAGGAAAAAAGCAGTGGGGGCAGGGACAGGACGGGTATCTCAGGCAGGGAAATGGAAATCTTCCAGAAGAGCACCCAGGGCCAGGACCATCCTGGCTGGCCTGCAGGCACCAAGTCGGCCGGCATGCTGTCACTCGTGTGGCTCTATGGCCCTTCCTCTAGGCTTTCAAGTCCTTGTATATATTCAGGTGTTTTACCTGGGACGGGTGGGAATAGTTCAGCAGCAAGTGGCCTGGGGCTCAGCTCACGTTTACTCACAGATGCCTCGGCACGGTGCCCCAGCTTTGCAATGAGGACGCTTGTTGCGTGGGGGCTGCTGGCTGAATGGGAGACGATTCCCCACCACTGACCAACTTCAGAATTGTTTACAACTGGAGCAAGTGCCCTGATACGGTTTTCCTCTGTGTAACTGGTGGGTTCTGTGTTTTTTTTCTCTTTTTCGTTTTTGGTTCAAGGTAGATTTTATTCCTCTTTTTTGTATTTACAGATATAAGCATGGAAATAATTTATTCATATAAATACATGTATGTGCAGGGAATAATTGTTTTTTCTGTTTTATTTTTTAAATTTTACTTCTTTTTAATTTTGAATTTTATTTTATATTTTTATACAGCAGGTTCTTATTGGTTATCTATTTTATACATATAAATGTATACATGCCAATCCCAGTCTCTCAACTCCTCCCACCACCACCCCCCCAACAGCTTTCCCCCCTTGTTGTCCATACGTTTGTTGTCTACATCTGTTGCTCTGTTTATGCCTTGCAAAATGGTTAATCTGTACAGTTTTTCTAGGTTCCACATATATGCATGAATATACAAGATTTGTTTTTCTCTTTCTGACTTACTTCACTCTGTATGACAGTCTCTAGATCCATCGACGTCTCTACAAATGACCCAATTTCATTCCTTTTCATGGCTTAGTAATATTCCATTTTATATATGTACCACAGCTTTATGCATTCGTCTGTCTGTGGGCATTTAGGTTGCTTCCATTACCTCGATATTGTAAATAGTGATGCAATGAACATTGCGGTGAATGACTCTTTTTGATTTATGGTTTTGTCTGGGTATATGTCCAGTACTGGGATTGCTGTATCCTATGGTAATTCTATTGTTAGTTTCTTAAGAAATTCCATATTGTTCTCCATAATGACTGTATCAATTTATATTCCCAACAATAGTGGAAGAGGGTTCCTTTTCTCCACACCCTTTCCAGCATTATTTGTTTGTAGATTTTCAATGATGCCTATTCTACCAGGTGTGAGGTGATACCTCATTGTTGAATCCATTTCGTTGAGCAAGGGGTAGCTCTTGTCTATTACATATTTGGCTTATGGAAAGGTATCTGTGCTAATTTCAAACTCTGCTTTTATGCAGCACCCCAACTCACCTTCCCCCTTAAGCAGGCATAAGTTGGTTTTCTAAACTTGAGACCCTGTTCTGTTTTGTAATTCAGTTCATATGTAGCCAAGTTCACATTCCGTGTATTAGTGATACCTTATGATGTTCCTTTTTCTGTGTGACTTATTTCACTTAGAATCATCGTGCCTCAATCCACTCATTATGCTGGTACGGGCCTGGTGACATAGATTTCATTGCTGAGTGGTATTCTGTTGTACAGAAGTACCGCAACTTCTTTATCCATTATTTGCTCTCTGGGATATTTAACTTGTGCCGTAGAAGAGATTCCTGTAATAAGAGCCGTCCCAAATTTTGGGGTTGCTGTGTCTTTTTGATATTAATTTCCCTAAGCTATAGGACCATAAGTGGAAGTGCCCTAGGCTCTGTTGCTTTGTTTTTTAGATGTTTCAGGAAACACCATACACTTCTCCCGAGTGTCTGTTGGCAATTTACATCCCGCCCATCAGCATAACAAGGCTCCCAGTTCTCCATGGCCTGTCCTGCCTTTCTGGATTTTACACTTTATTCTGATGGCCCTTTTGACCGGGGGGAAGTGAGACTTCATTGTAGTGCAGATTTCCTTTGCAAGCTTGCTTGGTTGGCCAAAAAGGGCGTATGCGTTTTTTCCTGAATATATTCAGGAAAAAACGCATATTCCCTTTTGGCAAAGTGCATCATTGTGGACGTTCTGCCTCTTTTCCTATGCTTTCAATGCAAATCCAGTCTACCTCCTGAAATCGGTATCCTGCAATTCTGCCCCGCTTTCAAGTCCTCTTGGCAGCCTTACTTCAGTCTATTTTTGGACGATAGCTGTCATTTATAACTCTGAAGGTTTGTGAATTACAGAGCCCCTGAGCTCCTTTCTTCAACTCACTTTCTTGTGAGCTGGCCGCAACACCACAGGATGGCTTCAGGCCCTAATCTGTTTCCGGCATGGCACGCTGAGCCTTTGGTTAATTCCTCTTCCTGGTGGGAAATGAGAGTTAAATTTGCCCGTCCAGACACCTCCAGCTAGCCTCTCATTGGTTCTCGGTATTCCTGTTCATCTTCCGCAGAAATTGCAAACGGGACCAAACAGGAGGTTAAAGGGACTGACTCTCCACGTGAGGAGAGTGTTAGTAAAGCGTCTGGAATGTTGCACCCGAGTACCAGGGTACGAAAACTGAGACATATTTGAACACGTCTCCCGATCACATGGTTGATCATACTCTAGGTTCCACATGCATGTTTTAGCTGAAGGAAGAATACCTTAAACCTGGGTAGTTGAAACCCGTGGAATGGGTACCATGCAATATGACTTCAAAGGGTCTTCATTTGCTCACCGAACCTCTCCAATCCTATCACTGCTGCGTTTATGCCCCTGTACACATGCTTGATTCTCTTTCAGAGACATAGCAATCCATAGGTTTTACGATACTTACTAGTCAGGTACATTCTTAGGCGTTTAATATGGGGTGTGGAGTCCATTTCGTTGAGCAAGGAGTAGCTCTTGTCTATTCCATATTTGGCTTAAGGAACTTTATCTGTGCTCATTTCAATCTCTGGTTTTATGCAGCACCCCAACTCACCTTTCCCCTTAAGCAAGCATAAGTTGGTTTTCTAAATTTGAGACCCTGTTCTGTTCTGTAATTCAGTTCCTCTGTAGCCAAGTTTAAATTCCGTGTATTAGTGATATTTTTTGATGTTTCTTTTTCTGTGGGACTTATTTCAGTTAGAATCACCATACCCGAATCCACTCATTATGCTGTTACGGGCCTGGTGACATAGATTTCATTGCTGAGTGATATTGCATTGTACATGAGTACCACAACTTCTTTATCCATTTTTCACTTTCTGTGATATTGAACTTGTACGGTAAACGAGGTTCTTGTAAACAGAGGCGTCCCAAACTTTGGGGTGGCTGTGTCTTTTTGATTTTAATTTCCCTAAGCTATAGGACCATAAGTGGAAGTGCACTAGGCTCTGTTGCTTTGTTTTTTAGATGTTTCAGGAAACACCATACACTTCTCCGGAGTGGCTGTTGTCAATTTACATCCCACCCATCAGCATAACAAGGCTCCCAGTTCTCCATGTCCTGTCCTGCCTTTTTGGATTTTACAATTTTTTCAGATGGCCCTTTTGACCGGGGGGAAGTGAGACTTCATTGTAGTGCAGATTTCCTTTGCAAGCTTGCTTGGTTGGCCAAAAAGGGCGTATGCGTTTTTTCCTGAATATATTCAGGAAAAAACGCATACGCCCTTTTTGGCCAAGTGCATCACTGTGGACGTTCTGCCTCTTTTCCTATGCTTGAAATGCAATTCCTGTCTACCTCCTGAAATCGGTTTCCTGCAATTCTGCCCCGCTTTCAAGTCCTCTTGGCAGCCTGACTTCAGTCTATTTTTGGACGATAGCTGTCATTTATAACTCTGCAGGTTTGTGAATTACAGTGCCCCTGAGCTCCTTTCTTCAACTCGCTTTCTTGTGATCTGGCCGCAACACCGCAGGATGTCTTCAGGCCCTAATGTGGTTCCGGCATGGCACGCTGAGCCTTTGCTTAATTCCTCTTCCTGGTGGGAAATGAGAGTTAAATTTGCCCGTTCAGACACCTCCAGGTAGTCTCTCATTGGTTCTCGCTATTCCTGTTCATCTTCCGCAGAAATTGCAAACTGGGGCAAACAGGAGGTTAAAGGCGCTGACTCTCCAAGTAGGGAGAGTGTTAGTAAAGCATCTGGAATGTTGCACCCGAGTACCAGGGGATGAAAACTGAGACATATTTGAACACGTCTACCGTTCACACGGTTGATCATACTCTGGGTTCCACATGCATGTTTTAGCTGAAGGAAGAATACCTTAAACCTGGAGAGTTGAGACCCGTGTAATGGGTACCATGCAATATGACTTCAAAGGGTCTTCATTTGCTCACCGAACCTCTCCAATCCTATCACTGCTGCGTTTATGCCCCTGTACACATGCTTGATTCTCTTTCGGAGACATAGCAATCCATAGGTTTTAAGATACTTACTAGTCAGGTACATTCTTAGGCGTTTAATATGCGGTGTTGAGTCCATTTTGTTGAGCAAGGAGTAGCTCTTGTCTATTCCATATTTGGCTTAAGGAACTTTATCTGTGCTCATTTCAATCTCTGGTTTTATGCAGCACCCCAACTCACCTTTACCCTTAAGCAAGCATAAGTTGGTTTTCTAAATTTGAGAACCTGTTCTGTTCTGTAATTCAGTTCCTGTGTAGCCAAGTTTACATTCCGTGTATTAGTGATATCTTATGATGTTTCTTTTTCTGTGTGACTTATTTCAGTTAGAATCATCATACCTGAATCCACTCATTGTGCTGCTAAGGGCCTGATGACATAGATTTCATTGCTGAGTGATATTGCTTTGTAAGTGAATACCACAACTTCTTTATCCATTTTTCACTTTCTGCGATGTTGAACTTGTACTGTAAACGAGGTTCTTGTAAACAGAGCCGTTCCAAACTTTGGGGTGGCTGTGTCTTTTTGATTTTAATTTCCCTAAGCTATAGGACCATAAGTGGAAGTGCCCTAGGCTCTGTTGCTTTGTTTTTTAGATGTTTCAGGAAACACCATACACTTCTCCCAAGTGTCTGTTGGCAATTTACATCCCACCCATCAGCATAACGAGGCTCCCAGTTCTCAATGGCCTGTTGCCTTTCTGGATTTTACACTTTTTTCAGATGGCCCTTTTGACCGGGGGGAAGTGAGACTTCATTGTAGTGCAGATTTCCTTTGCAAGCTTGCTTGGTTGGCCAAAAAGGGCGTATGCGTTTTTTCCTGAATATATTCAGGAAAAAACGCATACGCCCTTTTTGGCCAAGTGCATCATTGTGGACGTTCTGCCTCTTTTCCTATGCTTTCAATGCAATTCCAGTCTACCTCCTGAAATCGGTTTCCTGCAATTCTGCCCCGCTTTCAAGTCCTCTTGGCAGCCTTACTTCAGTATATTTTTGGACGATAGCTGTCATTTATAACTCTGCAGGTTTGTAAATTACAGTGCCCCTGAGCTCCTTTCTTCAACTCGCTTTCTTGTGACCTGGCCGCAACACCGCAGGATGGCTTCAGGCCCTAATCTTGTTCCGGCTCGGCAAGCTGAGCCTGTGGTTAATTCCTCTTCCTGGTGGGAAATGAGAGTTAAATTTGCCCGTCCAGACACCTCCAGCTAGCCTCTCATTGGTTCTCGCTATTCCTGTTCATCTTCCGCAGAAATTGCAAACTGGGCCAAACAGGAGGTTAAAGGGACTGACTCTCCAAGTCGGGAGAGTGTTAGTAAAGCGTCTGGAATGTTGCACCCGAGTACCAGGGTACGAAAACTGAGACATATTTGAACACGTCTCCCGATCACATGGTTGATCATACTCTAGGTTCCACATGCATGTTTTAGCTGAAGGAAGAATACCTTAAACCTGGGTAGTTGAAACCCGTGGAATGGGTACCATGCAATATGACTTCAATGGGTCTTCATTTGCTCACCGAATCTCTCCAATCCTATCACTGCTGCGTTTATGACCCTTGTACACACGCTTGATTCTCTTTTGGAGACATAGCAATCCATAGGTTTTAAGATACTTACTAGTCAGGTATATTCTTAGGCGTTTAATATGGGGTGTGGAGTCCATTTCGTTGAGCAAGGAGTAGCTCTTGTCTATTCCATATTTGGCTTAAGGAACTTTATCTGTGCTCATTTCAATCTCTGGTTTTATGCAGCACCCCAACTCACCTTTCCCCTTAAGCAAGCATAAGTTGGTTTTCTAAATTTGAGACCCTGTTCTGTTTTGTAATTCAGTTCCTCTGCAGCCAAGTTTAAATTCCATGTATTAGTGATATTTTTTGATGTTTCTTTTCTGTGGGACTTATTTCAGTTAGAATCACCATACCCGAATCCACTCATTATGCTGTTATGGGCCTGGTGACATAGATTTCATTGCTGAGTGATATTGCATTGTACATGAGTACCACAACTTCTTTATCCATTTTTCACTTTCTGTGATATTGAACTTGTACGGTAAACGAGGTTCTTGTAAACAGAGGCGTCCCAAACTTTGGGGTGGCTGTGTCTTTTTGATTTTAATTTCCCTAAGCTATAGGACCATAAGTGGAAGTGCACTAGGCTCTGTTGCTTTGTTTTTTAGATGTTTCAGAAAACACCATACACTTCTCCGGAGTGGTTGTTGTCAATTTACATCCCACCCATCAGCATAACAAGGCTCCCAGTTCTCCATGTCCTGTCCTGCCTTTTTGGATTTTACAATTTTTTCAAATGGCCCTTTTGACCGGGGGGAAGTGAGACTTCATTGTAGTGCAGATTTCCTTTGCAAGCTTGCTTGGTTGGCCAAAAAGGGCGTATGCGTTTTTTCCTGAATATATTCAGGAAAAAAGGCATACGCCCTTTTTGGCCAAGTGCATCACTGTGGACGTTCTGCCTCTTTTCCTATGCTTGAAATGCAATTCCTGTCTACCTCCTGAAATCGGTTTCCTGCAATTCTGCCCCGCTTTCAAGTCCTCTTGGCAGCCTGACTTCAGTCTATTTTTGGACGATAGCTGTCATTTATAACTCTGCAGGTTTGTGAATTACAGTGCCCCTGAGCTCCTTTCTTCAACTCGCTTTCTTGTGATCTGGCCGTAACACCGCAGGATGTCTTCAGGCCCTAATGTGGTTCCGGCATGGCACGCTGAGCCTTTGCTTAATTCCTCTTCCTGGTGGGAAATGAGAGTTAAATTTGCCCGTTCAGACACCTCCGGGTAGTCTCTCATTGGTTCTCGCTATTCCTGTTCATCTTCCGCAGAAATTGCAAACTGGGGCAAACAGGAGGTTAAAGGCGCTGACTCTCCAAGTAGGGATAGTGTTAGTAAAGCATCTGGAATGTTGCACCCGAGTACCAGGGGATGAAAACTGAGATATATTTGAACACGTCTCCAGTTCACATGGTTGATCATACTCTGGGTTCCACATGCATGTTTTAGCTGAAGGAAGAATACCTTAAACCTGGAGAGTTGAGACCCGTGTAATAGGTACCATGCAATATGACTTCAAAGGGTCTTCATTTGCTCACCGAACCTCTCCAATCCTATCACTGCTGCGTTTATGCCCCTGTACACATGCTTGATTCTCTTTCGGAGACATAGCAATCCATAGGTTTTAAGATACTTACTAGTCAGGTATATTCTTAGGCGTTTAATATGCGGTGTGGAGTCCATTTCGTTGAGCAAGGAGTAGCTCTTGTCTATTCCATATTTGGCTTAAGGAACTTTATCTGTGCTCATTTCAATCTCTGGTTTTATGCAGCACCCCAACTCACCTTTCCCCTTAAGCAAGCATAAGTTGGTTTTCTAAATTTGAGACCGTGTTCTGTTCTGTAATTCAGTTCCTGTGTAGCCAAGTTTACATTCCGTGTATTACTGATATCTTATGATGTTTCTTTTTCTGTGTGACTTATTTCAGTTAGAATCATCATACCTGAATCCACTCATTATGCTGTTACGGGCCTGGTGACATAGATTTCATTGCTGAGTGATATTGCATTGTACATGAGTACCACAACTTCTTTATCCATTTTTCACTTTCTGTGATATTGAACTTGTACTGTAAACGAGGTTCTTGTAAACAGAGCCGTTCCAAACTTTGGGGTGGCTGTGTCTTTTTGATTTTAATTTCCCTAAGCTATAGGACCATAAGTGGAAGTGCCCTAGGCTCTGTTGCTTTGTTTTTTAGATGTTTCAGGAAACACCATACACTTCTCCCAAGTGTCTGTTGGCAATTTACATCCCGCCCATCAGCATAACGAGGCTCCCAGTTCTCAATGGCCTGTTGCCTTTCTGGATTTTACACTTTTTTCAGATGGCCCTTTTGACCGGGGGGAAGTGAGACTTCATTGTAGTGCAGATTTCCTTTGCAAGCTTGCTTGGTTGGCCAAAAAGGGCGTATGCGTTTTTTCCTGAATATATTCAGGAAAAAACGCATACGCCCTTTTTGGCCAAGTGCATCATTGTGGACGTTCTGCCTCTTTTCCTATGCTTTCAATGCAATTCCAGTCTACCTCCTGAAATCGGTTTCCTGCAATTCTGCCCCGCTTTCAAGTCCTCTTGGCAGCCTTACTTCAGTCTATTTTTGGACGATAGCTGTCATTTATAACTCTGCAGGTTTGTGAATTACAGTGCCCCTGAGCTCCTTTCTTCAACTCGCTTTCTTGTGAGCTGGCCACAAAACCGCAGAATGGCTTCAGGCCCTAATCTGGTTCCGGCACGGCATGCTGAGCCTTTGGTTAATTCCTGTTCCTGGTGGGAAATGAGAGTTAAATTTGCCCGTCCAGACACCTCCAGGTAGCCTCTCATTGGTTCTCGCTATTCCTGTTCATCTTCCGCAGAAATTGCAAACTGGGCCAAACAGGAGGTTAAAGGGACTGACTCTCCAAGTCGGGAGAGTGTTAGTAAAGCGTCTGGAATCTTGCACCCGAGTACCAGGGTACGAAAACTGAGACATATTTGAACACGTCTCCCGATCACATGGTTGATCATACTCTAGGTTCCACATGCATGTTTTAGCTGAAGGAAGAATACCTTAAACCTGGGTAGTTGAAACCCGTGGAATGGGTACCATGCAATATGACTTCAAAGGGTCTTCATTTGCTCACCGAACCTCTCCAATACTATCACTGCTGCGTTTATGCCCCTGTACACATGCTTGGTTCTCTTTCGGAGACATAGCAATCCATAGGTTTTAAGATACTTACTAGTCAGGTACATTCTTAGGCGTTTAATATGGGGTGTTGAGTCCATTTCGTTGAGCAAGGAGTAGCTCTTGTCTATTCCATATTTGGCTTAAGGAACTTTATCTGTGCTCATTTCAATCTCTGGTTTTATGCAGCACCCCAACTCACCTTTACCCTTAAGCAAGAATAAGATGGTTTTCTAAATTTGAGACCCTGTTCTGTTCTGTAATTCAGTTCCTGTGTAGCCAAGTTTACATTCCGTGTATTACTGATATATTATGATGTTTCTTTTTCTGTGTGACTTATTTCAGTTAGAATCATCATACGTGAATCCACTCATTGTGCTGCTAAGGGCCTGATGACACAGATTTCATTGCTGAGTGATATTGCTTTGTAAGTAAATACCACAACTTCTTATCCATTTTTCACTTTCTGCGATGTTGAACTTGTACTGTAAACGAGGTTCTTGTCAACAGAGCCATTCCAAACTTTGGGGTGGTTGTGTCTTTTTGATTTTAATTTCCCTAAGCTATAGGACCATAAGTGGAAGTGCCCTAGGTTCTGTTGCTTTGTTTTTTAGATGTTTCAGGAAACACCATACACTTCTCCCGAGTGTCTGTTGGCAGTTTACATCCCGCCCATCAGCATAACAAGGCTCCCAGTTCTCCATGGCCTGTCCTGCCTTTCTGGATTTTACACTTTTTTCAGATGGCCCTTTTGACCAGGGGGAAGTGAGACTTCCTTGTAGTGCAGACTTCCTTTGCAAGCTTGCTTGGTTGGCCAAAAAGGGCGTATGCGTTTTTTCCTGAATATATTCAGGAAAAAACGCATACGCCCTTTTTGGCCAAGTGCATCATTGTGGACGTTCTGCCTCTTTTCCTACGCTTTCAATGCAATTCCAGTCTACCTCCTGAAATCGGTTTCCTGCAATTCTGCCCCGCTTTCAAGTCCTCTTGGCAGCCTTACTTCAGTATATTTTTGGACGATAGCTGTCATTTATAACTCTGCAGGTTTGTGAATTACAGTGCCCCTGAGCTCCTTTCTTCAACTCGCTTTCTTGTGACCTGGCCGCAACACCGCAGGATGGCTTCAGGCCCTAATCTGGTTCCGGCCCGGCATGCTGAGCCTTTGGTTAATTCCTCTTCCTGGTGGGAAATGAGAGTTAAATTTGCCCGTCCAGACACCTCCAGCTAGTCTCTCATTGGTTCTCGCTATTCCTGTTCATCTTCCGCAGAAATTGCAAACTGGGCCAAACAGGAGGTTAAAGGCGCTGACTCTCCAAATGGGGAGAGTGTTAGTAAAGCGTCTGGAATGTTACACCCGAGTACCAGGGGAGGAAAACTGAGACATATTTGAACACGTCTCCCGTTCACATGGTTGATCATACTTGGGTTTCACATGCATGTTTTAGCTGAAGGAAGAATACCTTAAACGTGGAGAGTTGAGACCCGTGTAATGGGTCCATGCAATAGGACTTCAAAGGGTCTTCATTTGCTCACCGAACCTCTCCAATCCTATCACTGCTACGTTTATGCCCCTGTACACATGTTTTATTCTCTTTTGTAGACATAGCAATCCATAGGTTTTACGATACTTACTAGTCAGGTACATTCTTAGGCGTTTAATATGCGGTGTTGAGTCCATTCCGTTGAGCAAGGAGTAGCTCTTGTCTATTCCATATTTGACTTAAGGAACTTTATCTGTGCTCATTTCAATCTCTGGTTTTATGCAGCACCCCAACTCACCTTTACCCTTAAGCAAGAATAAGTTGGTTTTCTAAATTTGAGACCCTGTTCTGTTCTGTAATTCAGTTCCTGTGTAGCCAAGTTTACATTCCGTGTGTTACTGATATCTTATGATGTTTCTTTTTCTGTGTGACTTATTTCAGTTAGAATCATCATACCTGAATCCACTCATTGTGCTGCTAAGGGCCTGATGACACAGATTTCATTGCTGAGTGATATTGCTTTGTAAGTGAATACCACAACTTCTTTATCCATTTTTCACTTTCTGCGATGTTGAACTTGTACTGTAAACGAGGTTCTTGTAAACAGAGGCGTCCCAAACTTTGGGGTGGCTGTGTCTTTTTGATTTTAATTTCCCTAAGCTATAGGACCATAAGTGGCAGTGCCCTAGGCTCTGTTGCTTTGTTTTTTAGATGTTTCAGGAAACACCATACACTTCTCCCGAGTGTCTGTTGGCAATTTACATCCCGCCCATCAGCATAACAAGGCTCCCAGTTCTCCATGGCCTGTCCTGTCTTTCTGGATTTTACACTTTTTTCAGATGGCCCTTTTGACCGGGGGGAAGTGAGACTTCATTGTAGTGCAGATTTCCTTTGCAAGCTTGCTTGGTTGGCCAAAAAGGGCGTATGCGTTTTTTCCTGAATATATTCAGGAAAAAACGCATACGCCCTTTTTGGCCAAGTGCATCATTGTGGACGTTCTGCCTCTTTTCCTATGCTTTCAATGCAATTCCAGTCTACCTCCTGAAATCGGTTTCCTGCAATTCTGCCCCGCTTTCAAGTCCTCTTGGCAGCCTCACTTCAGTCTATTTTTGGACGAGAGCTGTCATTTATAACTCTGCAGGTTTGTGAATTACAGTGCCCCTGAGCTCCTTTCTTCAACTCGCTTTCTTGTGACCTGGCCGCAACACCGCAGGATGGCTTCAGGCCCTAATCTGGTTCTGGCACGGCACGCTGAGCGTTTGGTTATTTCCTCCTCCTGGTGGGAAATGAGAGTTAAATTTGCCCGTCCAGACACCTCCAGCTAGCCTCTCATTGGTTCTCGCTATTCCTGTTCATCTTCCGCAGAAATTGCAAACTGTGCCAAACAGGAGGTTAAAGGCGCTGACTCTCCAAGTGGGGAGAGTGTTAGTAAAGCGTCTGGAATGTTGCATCCGAGTACCAGGGGAGGCAAACTGAGAAATATTTGAACTCGTCTCCCGATCACATGGTTGAACATACTCTAGGTTCCACATGCATGTTTTAGCTGAAGGAAGAATACCTTAAATCTGGGTAGTTGAAACCCGTGGAATGGGTACCATGCAATATGATTTCAAAGGGTCTTCATTTGCTCACCGAACCTCTCCAATCCTATCACTGCTGCGTTTATGGCCCTGTACACATGCTTGATTCTCTTTCGGAGACATAGCAATCCATAGGTTTTAAGATACTTACTAGTCAGGTACATTCTTAGGCGTTTAATATGCGGTGTTGAGTCCAGTTCGTTGAGCAAGGAGTAGCTCTTGTCTATTCCATATTTGGCTTAAGGAACTTTATCTGTGCTCATTTCAATCTCTGGTTTTATGCAGCACCCCAACTCACCTTTCCCCTTAAGCAAGCATAAGTTGGTTTTCTAAATTTGAGACCCTGTTCTGTTCTGTAATTCAGTTCCTGTGTAGCCAAGTTTCCATTCCGTGTATTACTGATATCTTATGATGTTTCTTTTTCTGTGTGACTTATTTCAGTTAGAATCATCATACCTGAATCCACTCATTGTGCTGCTAAGGGCCTGATGACATAGATTTCATTGCTGAGTGATATTGCTTTGTAAGTAAGTACCACAAGTTCTTTATCCATTTTTCACTTTCTGTGATATTGAACTTGTACGGTAAACGAGGTTCTTGTAAACAGAGGCGTCCCAAACTTTGGGGTGGCTGTGTCTTTTTGATTTTAATTTCCCTAAGCTATAGGACCATAAGTGGAAGTGCCCTAGGCTCTGTTGCTTTGTTTTTTAGATGTTTCAGGAAACACCATACACTTCTCCCGAGTGGCTGTTGGCAATTTACATCCCGCCCATCAGCATAACAAGGCTCCCTATTCTTCATGGCCTGTCCGGCCTTTCTGGATTTTACACTTTTCTCAGATGGCCCTTTTGACCGGGGGGAAGTGAGACTTCATTGTAGTGCAGATTTCCTTTGCAAGTTTGCTTGGTTGGCCAAAAAGGGCGTATGCGTTTTTTCCTGAATATATTCAGGAAAAAACGCATACGCCCTTTTTGGCCAAGTGCATCATTGTGGACGTTCTGCCTCTTTTCCTATGCTTTCAATGCAATTCCAGTCTACCTCCTGAAATCGGTTTCCTGCAATTCTGCCCCGCTTTCAGGTCCTCTTGGCAGTCTTACTTCAGTATATTTTTGGACGATAGCTGTCATTTATAACTCTGCAGGTTTGTGAATTACAGTGCCCCTGAGCTCCTTTCTTCAACTCGCTTTCTTGTGAGCTGGCCACAAAACCGCAGAATGGCTTCAGGCCCTAATCTGGTTCCGGCACGGCATGCTGAGCCTTTGGTTAATTCCTGTTCCTGGTGGGAAATGAGAGTTAAATTTGCCCGTCCAGACACCTCCAGGTAGCCTCTCATTGGTTCTCGCTATTCCTGTTCATCTTCCGCAGAAATTGCAAACTGGGCCAAACAGGAGGTTAAAGGGACTGACTCTCCAAGTCGGGAGAGTGTTAGTAAAGCGTCTGGAATCTTGCACCCGAGTACCAGGGTACGAAAACTGAGACATATTTGAACACGTCTCCCGATCACATGGTTGATCATACTCTAGGTTCCACATGCATGTTTTAGCTGAAGGAAGAATACCTTAAACCTGGATAGTTGAAACCCGTGGAATGGGTACCATGCAATATGACTTCAAAGGGTCTTCATTTGCTCACCGAACCTCTCCAATACTATCACTGCTGCGTTTATGCCCCTGTACACATGCTTGGTTCTCTTTCGGAGACATAGCAATCCATAGGTTTTAAGATACTTACTAGTCAGGTACATTCTTAGGCGTTTAATATGGGGTGTTGAGTCCATTTCGTTGAGCAAGGAGTAGCTCTTGTCTATTCCATATTTGGCTTAAGGAACTTTATCTGTGCTCATTTCAATCTCTGGTTTTATGCAGCACCCCAACTCACCTTTACCCTTAAGCAAGAATAAGATGGTTTTCTAAATTTGAGACCCTGTTCTGTTCTGTAATTCAGTTCCTGTGTAGCCAAGTTTACATTCCGTGTATTACTGATATATTATGATGTTTCTTTTTCTGTGTGACTTATTTCAGTTAGAATCATCATACGTGAATCCACTCATTGTGCTGCTAAGGGCCTGATGACACAGATTTCATTGCTGAGTGATATTGCTTTGTAAGTAAATACCACAACTTCTTATCCATTTTTCACTTTCTGCGATGTTGAACTTGTACTGTAAACGAGGTTCTTGTCAACAGAGCCATTCCAAACTTTGGGGTGGCTGTGTCTTTTTGATTTTAATTTCCCTAAGCTATAGGACCATAAGTGGAAGTGCCCTAGGTTCTGTTGCTTTGTTTTTTAGATGTTTCAGGAAACACCATACACTTCTCCCGAGTGTCTGTTGGCAGTTTACATCCCGCCCATCAGCATAACAAGGCTCCCAGTTCTCCATGGCCTGTCCTGCCTTTCTGGATTTTACACTTTTTTCAGATGGCCCTTTTGACCAGGGGGAAGTGAGACTTCCTTGTAGTGCAGACTTCCTTTGCAAGCTTGCTTGGTTGGCCAAAAAGGGCGTATGCGTTTTTTCCTGAATATATTCAGGAAAAAACGCATACGCCCTTTTTGGCCAAGTGCATCATTGTGGACGTTCTGCCTCTTTTCCTACGCTTTCAATGCAATTCCAGTCTACCTCCTGAAATCGGTTTCCTGCAATTCTGCCCCGCTTTCAAGTCCTCTTGGCAGCCTTACTTCAGTATATTTTTGGACGGTAGCTGTCATTTATAACTCTGCAGGTTTGTGAATTACAGTGCCCCTGAGCTCCTTTCTTCAACTCGCTTTCTTGTGACCTGGCCGCAACACCGCAGGATGGCTTCAGGCCCTAATCTGGTTCCGGCCCGGCATGCTGAGCCTTTGGTTAATTCCTCTTCCTGGTGGGAAATGAGAGTTAAATTTGCCCGTCCAGACACCTCCAGCTAGTCTCTCATTGGTTCTCGCTATTCCTGTTCATCTTCCGCAGAAATTGCAAACTGGGCCAAACAGGAGGTTAAAGGCGCTGACTCTCCAAATGGGGAGAGTGTTAGTAAAGCGTCTGGAATGTTACACCCGAGTACCAGGGGAGGAAAACTGAGACATATTTGAACACGTCTCCCGTTCACATGGTTGATCATACTTGGGTTTCACATGCATGTTTTAGCTGAAGGAAGAATACCTTAAACGTGGAGAGTTGAGACCCGTGTAATGGGTACCATGCAATAGGACTTCAAAGGGTCTTCATTTGCTCACCGAACCTCTCCAATCCTATCACTGCTACGTTTATGCCCCTGTACACATGTTTTATTCTCTTTTGTAGACATAGCAATCCATAGGTTTTACGATACTTACTAGTCAGGTACATTCTTAGGCGTTTAATATGCGGTGTTGAGTCCATTCCGTTGAGCAAGGAGTAGCTCTTGTCTATTCCATATTTGACTTAAGGAACTTTATCTGTGCTCATTTCAATCTCTGGTTTTATGCAGCACCCCAACTCACCTTTACCCTTAAGCAAGAATAAGTTGGTTTTCTAAATTTGAGACCCTGTTCTGTTCTGTAATTCAGTTCCTGTGTAGCCAAGTTTACATTCCGTGTATTACTGATATCTTATGATGTTTCTTTTTCTGTGTGACTTATTTCAGTTAGAATCATCATACCTGAATCCACTCATTGTGCTGCTAAGGGCCTGATGACACAGATTTCATTGCTGAGTGATATTGCTTTGTAAGTGAATACCACAACTTCTTTATCCATTTTTCACTTTCTGCGATGTTGAACTTGTACTGTAAACGAGGTTCTTGTAAACAGAGGCGTCCCAAACTTTGGGGTGGCTGTGTCTTTTTGATTTTAATTTCCCTAAGCTATAGGACCATACGTGGCAGTGCCCTAGGCTCTGTTGCTTTGTTTTTTAGATGTTTCAGGAAACACCATACACTTCTCCCGAGTGTCTGTTGGCAATTTACATCCCGCCCATCAGCATAACAAGGCTCCCAGTTCTCCATGGCCTGTCCTGTCTTTCTGGATTTTACACTTTTTTCAGATGGCCCTTTTGACCGGGGGGAAGTGAGACTTCATTGTAGTGCAGATTTCCTTTGCAAGCTTGCTTGGTTGGCCAAAAAGGGCGTATGCGTTTTTTCCTGAATATATTCAGGAAAAAACGCATACGCCCTTTTTGGCCAAGTGCATCATTGTGGACGTTCTGCCTCTTTTCCTATGCTTTCAATGCAATTCCAGTCTACCTCCTGAAATCGGTTTCCTGCAATTCTGCCCCGCTTTCAAGTCCTCTTGGCAGCCTCACTTCAGTCTATTTTTGGACGAGAGCTGTCATTTATAACTCTGCAGGTTTGTGAATTACAGTGCCCCTGAGCTCCTTTCTTCAACTCGCTTTCTTGTGACCTGGCCGCAACACCGCAGGATGGCTTCAGGCCCTAATCTGGTTCTGGCACGGCACGCTGAGCGTTTGGTTATTTCCTCCTCCTGGTGGGAAATGAGAGTTAAATTTGCCCGTCCAGACACCTCCAGCTAGCCTCTCATTGGTTCTCGCTATTCCTGTTCATCTTCCGCAGAAATTGCAAACTGTGCCAAACAGGAGGTTAAAGGCGCTGACTCTCCAAGTGGGGAGAGTGTTAGTAAAGCGTCTGGAATGTTGCATCCGAGTACCAGGGGAGGCAAACTGAGATATATTTGAACACGTCTCCCGATCACATGGTTGAACATACTCTAGGTTCCACATGCATGTTTTAGCTGAAGGAAGAATACCTTAAATCTGGGTAGTTGAAACCCGTGGAATGGGTACCATGCAATATGATTTCAAAGGGTCTTCATTTGCTCACCGAACCTCTCCAATCCTATCACTGCTGCGTTTATGGCCCTGTACACATGCTTGATTCTCTTTCGGAGACATAGCAATCCATAGGTTTTAAGATACTTACTAGTCAGGTACATTCTTAGGCGTTTAATATGCGGTGTTGAGTCCAGTTCGTTGAGCAAGGAGTAGCTCTTGTCTATTCCATATTTGGCTTAAGGAACTTTATCTGTGCTCATTTCAATCTCTGGTTTTATGCAGCACCCCAACTCACCTTTCCCCTTAAGCAAGCATAAGTTGGTTTTCTAAATTTGAGACCCTGTTCTGTTCTGTAATTCAGTTCCTGTGTAGCCAAGTTTCCATTCCGTGTATTACTGATATCTTATGATGTTTCTTTTTCTGTGTGACTTATTTCAGTTAGAATCATCATACCTGAATCCACTCATTGTGCTGCTAAGGGCCTGATGACATAGATTTCATTGCTGAGTGATATTGCTTTGTAAGTAAGTACCACAAGTTCTTTATCCATTTTTCACTTTCTGTGATATTGAACTTGTACGGTAAACGAGGTTCTTGTAAACAGAGGCGTCCCAAACTTTGGGGTGGCTGTGTCTTTTTGATTTTAATTTCCCTAAGCTATAGGACCATAAGTGGAAGTGCCCTAGGCTCTGTTGCTTTGTTTTTTAGATGTTTCAGGAAACACCATACACTTCTCCCGAGTGGCTGTTGGCAATTTACATCCCGCCCATCAGCATAACAAGGCTCCCTATTCTTCATGGCCTGTCCGGCCTTTCTGGATTTTACACTTTTCTCAGATGGCCCTTTTGACCGGGGGGAAGTGAGACTTCATTGTAGTGCAGATTTCCTTTGCAAGTTTGCTTGGTTGGCCAAAAAGGGCGTATGCGTTTTTTCCTGAATATATTCAGGAAAACACGCATACGCCCTTTTTGGCCAAGTGCATCATTGTGGACGTTCTGCCTCTTTTCCTATGCTTTCAATGCAATTCCAGTCTACCTCCTGAAATCGGTTTCCTGCAATTCTGCCCCGCTTTCAGGTCCTCTTGGCAGTCTTACTTCAGTATATTTTTGGACGATAGCTGTCATTTATAACTCTGCAGGTTTGTGAATTACAGTGCCCCTGAGCTCCTTTCTTCAACTCGCTTTCTTGTGACCTGGCCGCAACACTGCAGGATGGCTTCAGGCCCTAATCTGGTTCCGGCACGGCATGCTGAGCCTTTGGTTAATTCCTCTTCCTGGTGGGAAATGAGAGTTAAATTTGCCCGTCCAGACACCTCCAGCTAGTCTCTCATTCGTTCTCGCTATTCCTGTTCATCTTCCGCAGAAATTGCAAACTGGGCCAAACAGGAGGTTAAAGGGACTGACTCTCCAAGTCGGGAGAATGTTAGTAATGCGTCTGGAATGTTGCACCCGAGTACCAGGGTAAGAAAACTGAGACATATTTGAACACATCTCCCGATCACATGGTTGATCATACTCTAGGTTCCACATGCATGTTTTAGCTGAAGGAAGAATACCTTAAACCTGGGTAGTTGAAACCCGTGGAATGGGTACCATGCAATATGACTTCAAAGGGTCTTCATTTGCTCACCGAACCTCTCCAATCCTATCACTGCTGCGTTTATGGCCCTGTACACATGCTTGATTCTCTTTCGGAGACATAGCAATCCATAGGTTTTAAGATACTTACTAGTCAGGTACATTCTTAGGTGTTTAATATGCGGTGTTGAGTCCATTTCGTTGAGCAAGGAGTAGCTCTTGTCTATTCCATATTTGGCTTAAGGAACTTTATCTGTGCTCATTTCAATCTCTGGTTTTATGCAGCACACCAACTCACCTTTACCCTTAAGTAAGCATAAGTTGGTTTTCTAATTTGAGACCCTGTTCTATTCTGTAATTGTGTTCCTGTGTAGCCAAGTTTACATTCCGTGTATTACTGATATCTTATGATGTTTCTTTTGCTGTGTGACTTATTTCAGTTAGAATCATCATACCTGAATCCACTCATTGTGCTGCTAAGGGCCTGAAGACATAGATTTCATTGCTGAGTGATATTGCTTTGTAAGTAAATACCACAACTTCTTTATCCATTTTTCACTTTCTGCAATGTTGAACATGTACTGTAAACGAGGTTCTTGTAAACAGAGGCGTACCAAACTTGGGGTGGCTGTGTCTTTTTGATTTTAATTTCCCTAAGCTATAGGACCATAAGTGGAAGTGCCCTAGGCTCTGTTGCTTTGTTTTTTAGATGTTTCAGGAAACACCATACACTTCTCCCGAGTGTCTGTTGGCAATTTACATCCCGCCCATCAGCATAACAAGGCTCCCAGTTCTCCATGGCCTGTCCTGCCTTTCTGGATTTTACACTTTTTTCAGATGGCCCTTTTGACCGGGGGGAAGTGAGACTTCATTGTAGTGCAGATTTCCTTTGCAAGTTTGCTTGGTTGGCCAAAAAGGGCGTATGCGTTTTTTCCTGAATATATTCAGGACAAAACGCATACGCCCTTTTTGGCCAAGTGCATCATTGTGGACGTTCTGCCTCTTTTCCTATGCTTTCAATGCAATTCCAGTCTACCTCCTGAAATCGGTTTCCTGCAATTCTGCCCCGCTTTCAAGTCCTCTTGGCAGCCTTACTTCAGTCTATTTTTGGACGATAGCTGTCATTTATAACTCTGCAGGTTTGTGAATTACAGTGCCCCTGAGCTCCTTTCTTCAACTCGCTTTCTTTTGAGCTGGCCGCAACACCGCAGGATGGCTTCAGGCCCTAATCTGGTTCCGGCACGGCACGCTGAGCCTTTGGTTATTTCCTCTTCCTGGTGGGAAATGAGAGTTAAATTTGCCCGTCCAGACACCTCCAGCTAGTCTCTCATTGGTTCTCGCTATTCCTGTTCATCTTCCACAGAAATTGCAAACTGGGCCAAACAGGAGGTTAAAGGCGCTGACTCTCCAAGTGGGGAGAGTGTTAGTAAAGCGTCTGGAATGTTGCACCCGAGTACCAGGGTACGAAAACTGAGACATATTTGAACACGTCTCCCGTTCACACGATTGATCATACTCTGGGTTCCACATGCATGTTTTAGCTGAAGGAAGAATACCTTAAATCTGGGTAGTTGAAACCCGTGGAATGGGTACCATGCAATATGACTTCAAAGGGTCTTCATTTGCTCACCGAACCTCTCCAATCCTATCACTGCTGCGTTTATACCCCTGTACACATGCTTGATTCTCTTTCGGAGACATAGCAATCCATAGGTTTAAAGATACTTACTAGTCAGGTACATTCATAGGCGTTTATTATGCAGTGTTGAGTCCATTTCGTTGAGCAAGGCGCAGCTCTTGTCTATTCCATATTTGACTTAAGGAACTTTATCTGTGCTCATTTCAATCTCTGGTATTATGCAGCACCCCAACTCACCTTTACCCTTAAGCAAGCATAAGTTGGTTTTCTAAATTTGAGACCCTGTTCTGTTCTGTAATTCAGTTCCTGCGTAGCCAAGTTTACATTCCGTGTATTAGTGATATCTTATGATGTTTCTTTTTCTGTGTGACTTATTTCAGTTAGAATCATCGTACCTGAATCCACTCATTATGCTGCTATGGGCCTGATGACATAGATTTCATTGCTTAGTGATATTGCATTGTACGTAAGTACCACAAGTTCTTTATCCATTTTTCACTTTCTGTGATATTGAACTTGTACGGTAGTGAGGTTCTTGTAAACAGAGGCGTCCCAAACTTTGGGGTGGCTGTGTCTTTTTGATTTTCATTTCCCTAAGCTATAGGACCATAAGTGGAAGTGCCCTAGGCTCTGTTGCTTTGTTTTTTAGATGTTTCGGGAAACACCATACACTTCTCCCGAGTGGTTGTTGGCAATTTACATCCCGCCCATCAGCATAACAAGGCTCCCAGTTCTCCATGGCCTGTCCTGCCTTTCTGGATTTTACCCTTTTTTCAGATGGCCCTTTTGACCGGGGGGAAGTGAGACTTCATTGTAGTGCAGATTTCCTTTGCAAGCTTGCTTGGTTGGCCAAAAAGGGCGTATGCGTTTTTTCCTGAATATATTCAGGAAAAAACGCATACGCCCTTTTTGGCCAAGTGCATCATTGTGGACGTTCTGCCTCTTTTCCTATGCTTTCAATGCAATTCCAGTCTACCTCCTGAAATCGGTTTCCTGCAATTCTGCCCCGCTTTCAAGTCCTCTTGGCAGCCTTACTTCAGTCTATTTTTGGACAATAGCTGTCATTTATAACTCTGCAGGTTTGTGAATTACAGTGCCCCTGAGCTCCTTTCTTCAACTCGCTTTCTTGTGACCTGGCCGCAACACCGCAGGATGGCTTCAGGCCCTAATCTGGTTCCGGCACGGCACGCTGAGCCTTTGGTTAATTCCTCTTCCTGGTGGGAAATGAGAGTTAAATTTGCCTGTCCAGACACCTCCAGCTAGTCTCTCATTGGTTCTCACTATTCCTTTTCATCTTCCGCAGAAATTGCAAACTGGGCCAAACAGGAGGTTGTAAGCACTGACTCTCCAAGTCAGGAGAGTGTTAGTAAAGCGTCTGGAATGTTGCACCCGAGTACCAGGGGAGGAAAACTGAGACATATTTGAACACGTCTCCTGTTCACACGGTTGATCATACTCTGGGTTCCACATGCATATTTTAGCTGAAGGAAGAATACCTTAAACCTGCAGAGTTGAGACCCGTGGAATGGGTACCATGCAATATGACTTCAAAGGGTCTTCATTTGCTCACCGAACCTCTCCAATCCTATCACTGCTGCGTTTATGCCCCTGTACACACGCTTGATTCTCTTTCGGAGACATAGCAATCCATAGGTTTTAAGATACTTACTAGTCAGGTACATTCTTAGGCTTTTAATATGTGGTGTTGAGTCCATTTCGTTGAGCAAGGAGTAGCTCTTGTCTATTCCATATTTGGCTTAAGGAACTTTATCTGTGCTCATTTCAATCTCTGGTTTTATGCAGCACCCCAACTCACCTTTACCCTTAAGCAAGCATAAGTTGGTTTTCTAAATTTGAGACCCTGTTCTGTTCTGTAATTCAGTTCCTGTGTAGCCAAGTTTACATTCCGTGTATTACTGATATCTTATGATGTTTCTTTTTCTGTGTGACTTATTTCAGTTAGAATCATCGTACCTGAATCCACTCATTATGCTGCTACGGGCCTGATGACATAGATTTCATTGCTGAGTGATACTGCATTGTACGTAAGTACCACAAGTTCTTTATCCATTTTTCACTTTCTGTGATATTGAACTTGTACGGTAAACGAGGTTCTTGTAAACAGAGGCGTCCCAAACTTTGGGGTGGCTGTGTCTTTTTGATTTTAATTTCCCTAAGCTATAGGACCATAAGTGGAAGTGCCCTAGGCTCTGTTGCTTTGTTTTTTAGATGTTTCAGGAAACACCATACACTTCTCCCGAGTGTCTGTTGGCAATTTACATCCCGCCCATCAGCATAACAAGGCTCCCAGTTCTCCATGGCCTGTCCTGCCTTTCTGGATTTTACACTTTTTTCAGATGGCCCTTTTGACCAGGGGGAAGTGAGACTTCATTGTAGTGCAGATTTCCTTTGCAAGCTTGCTTGGTTGGCCAAAAAGGGCGTATGCGTTTTTTCCTGAATATATTCAGGAAAAAACGCATACGCCCTTTTTGGCCAAGTGCATCATTGTGGACGTTCTGCCTCTTTTCCTATGCTTTCAATGCAATTCCAGTCTACCTCCTGAAATCGGTTTCCTGCAATTCTGCCCCGCTTTCAAGTCCTCTTGGCAGCCTTACTTCAGTCTATTTTTGGACGATAGCTGTCATTTATAACTCTGCAGGTTTGTGAATTACAGTGCCCCTGAGCTCCTTTCTTCAACTCGCTTTCTTTTGAGCTGGCCGCAACACCGCAGGATGGCTTCAGGCCCTAATCTGGTTCCGGCACGGCACGCTGAGCCTTTGGTTAATTCCTCTTCCTGGTGGGAAATGAGAGTTAAATTTGCCCGTTCAGACACCTCCAGGTAGTCTCTCATTGGTTCTCGCTATTCCTGTTCATCTTCCGCAGAAATTGCAAACTGGGCCAAACAGGAGGTTGTAGGCACTGACTCTCCAAGTCGGGAGAGTGTTAGTAAAGCGTCTGGAATGTTGCACCCGAGTACCAGGGTACGAAAACTGTGACATATTTGAACACGTCTCCCGATCACATGGTTGATCATACTCTAGGTTCCACATGCATGTTTTAGCTGAAGGAAGAATACCTTAAACCTGGAGAGTTGAGACCCGTGGAATGGGTACCATGCAATATGACTTCAAAGGGTCTTCATTTGCTCACCGAACCTCTCCAATCCTATCACTGCTGCGTTTATGCCCCTGTACACATGCTTGATTCTCTTTTGGAGACATAGCAATCCATAGGTTTTAAGATACTTACTAGTCAGGTACATTCTTAGGCTTTTAATATGCGGTGTTGAGTCCATTTCGTTGAGCAAGGAGTAGCTCTTGTCTATTCCATATTTGACTTAAGGAACTTTATCTGTGCTCATTTCAATCTCTGGTTTTATGCAGCACCCCAACTCACCTTTCCCCTTAAGCAAGCATAAGTTGGTTTTCTAAATTTGAGACCCTGTTCTGTTCTGTAATTCAGTTCCTGTGTAGCCAAGTTTCCATTCCGTGTATTACTGATATCTTATGATGTTTCTTTTTCTGTGTGACTTATTTCAGTTAGATTCATCGTACCTGAATCCACTCATTGTGCTGCTAAGGGCCTGATGACACAGATTTCATTGCTGAGTGATATTGCTTTGTAAGTAAATACCACAACTTCTTTATCCATTTTTCACTTTCTGTGATGTTGAACTTGTACTGTAAACGAGGTTCTTGTAAACAGAGCCGTTCCAAACTTTGGGGTGGCTGTGTCTTTTTGATTTTAATTTCCCTAAGCTATAGGACCATAAGTGGAAGTGCCCTAGGTTCTGTTGCTTTGTTTTTTAGATGTTTCGGGAAACACCATACACTTCTCCCGAGTGGTTGTTGGCAATTTACATCCCGCCCTTCAGCATAACAAGGCTCCCAGTTCTCCATGGCCTGTCCTGCCTTTCTGGATTTTACACTTTTTTCAGATGGCCCTTCTGACCGGGGGGAAGTGAGACTTCATTGTAGTGCACATTTCCTTTGCAAGCTTGCTTGGTTGGCCAAAAAGGGCGTATGTGTTTTTTCCTGAATATATTCAGGAAAAAACGCATACGCACTTTTTGGCCAAGTGCATCATTGTGGACGTTCTGCCTCTTTTCCTATGCTTTCAATGCAATTCCAGTCTACCTCCTGAAATCGGTTTCCTGCAATTCTGCCCCGCTTTCAAGTCCTCTTGGCAGCCTTACTTCAGTCTATTTTTGGACGATAGCTGTCATTTATAACTCTGCAGGTTTGTGAATTACAGTGCCCCTGAGCTCCTTTCTTCAACTCGCTTTCTTGTGACCTGGCCGCAACACCGCAGGATGGCTTCAGGCCCTAATCTGGTTCTGGCATGGCACGCTGAGCCTTTGGTTAATTCCTCTTCCTGGTAGGAAATGAGAGTTAAATTTGCCCGTCCAGACACCTCCAGCTAGTCTCCATTGGTTCTCGCTATTCCTGTTCATCTTCCGCAGAAATTGCAAACTGGGCCAAACAGGAGGTTAAAGGCGCTGACTCTCCAAGTGGGGAGAGTGTTAGTAAAGCGTCTGGAATGTTGCACCCGAGTACCAGGGGAGGAAAACTGAGATATATTTGAACACGTCTCCCATTCACATGGTTGATCATACTCTGGGTTCCACATGCATGTTTTAGCTGAAGGAAGAATACCTTAAACCTGGAGAGTTGAGACCCGTGTAATGGGTACCATGCAATATGACTTCAAAGGTCTTCATTTGCTCACCGAACCTCTCCAATCCTATCACTGCTGCGTTTATGCCCCTGTACACATGCTTGATTCTCTTTTGGAGACATAGCCATCCATAGGTTTTACGATACTTACTAGTCAGGTACATTCTTAGGCGTTTAATATGCGGTGTTGAGTCCATTTCGTTGAGCAAGGAGTAGCTCTTGTCTATTCCATATTTGACTTAAGGAACTTTATCTGTGCTCATTTCAATCTCTGGTTTTATGCAGCACCCCAACTCACCTTTACCCTTAAGCAAGCATAAGTTGGTTTTCTAAATTTGAGACCCTGTTCTGTTCTGTAATTCAGTTCCTGTGTAGCCAAGTTTACATTCCGTGTATTAGTGATATCTTATGATGTTTCTTTTTCTGTGTGACTTATTTCAGTTAGAATCATCATACCTGAATCCACTCATTGTGCTGCTAAGGGCCTGATGACATAGATTTCATTGCTGAGTGATATTGCTTTGTAAGTAAATACCACAACTTCTTTATCCATTTTTCACTTTCTGCGATGTTGAACTTGTACTGTAAACGAGGTTCTTGTAAACAGAGGCGTCCCAAACTTTGGAGTGGCTGTGTCTTTTTGATTTTAATTTCCCTAAGCTATAGGACCATAAGTGGAAGTGCCCTAGGCTCTGTTGCTTTGTTTTTTAGATGTTTCAGGAAACACCATACACTTCTCCCGAGTGTCTGTTGGCAATTTACATCCCGCCCATCAGCATAACAAGGCTCTCAGTTCTCCATGGCCTGTCCTGCCTTTCTGGATTTTACACTTTTTTCAGATGGCCCTTTTGACCAGGGGGAATTGAGACTTCATTGTAGTGCAGATTTCCTTTGCAAGCTTGCTTGGTTGGCCAAAAAGGGCGTATGCGTTTTTTCCTGAATATATTCAGGAAAAAACGCATACGCCCTTTTTGGCCAAGTGCATCATTGTGGACGTTCTGCCTCTTTTCCTATGCTTTCAATGCAATTCCAGTCTACCTCCTGAAATCGGCTTCCTGCAATTCTGCCCCGCTTTCAAGTCCTCTTGGCAACCTTACTTCAGTCTATTTTTGGACGATAGCTGTCATTTATAACTCTGCAGGTTTGTGAATTACAGTGCCCCTGAGCTCCTTTCTTCAACTCGCTTTCTTTTGAGCTGGCCGCAACACCGCAGGATGGCTTCAGACCCTAATCTGGTTCCGGCACGGCACGCTGAGCCTTTGGTTAATTCCTCTTCCTGGTGGGAAATGAGAGTTAAATTTGCCCGTTCAGACACCTCCAGGTAGTCTCTCATTGGTTCTCGCTATTCCTGTTCATCTTCCGCAGAAATTGCAAACTGGGCCAAACAGGAGGTTAAAGGGACTGACTCTCCAAGTCGGGAGAGTGTTAGTAAAGCGTCTGGAATGTTGCACCCGAGTACCAGGGGAGGAAAACTGAGACATATTTGAACACGTCTCTCGTTCACATGGTTGATCATACTTGGGTTCCACATGCATGTTTTAGCTGAAGGAAGAATACCTTAAACCTGGAGAGTTGAGACCCGTGTAAAGGGTACCATGCAATATCACTTCAAAGGGTCTTCATTTGCTCACCAAACCTCTCCAATCCTATCACTGCTGCGTTTATGCCCCTGTACACATGCTTGATTCTCTTTTGGAGACATAGCAATCCATAGGTTTTACGATACTTACTAGTCAGGTACATTCTTAGGCGTTTAATATGCGGTGTTGAGTCCATTTCGTTGAGCAAGGAGTAGCTCTTGTCTATTCCATATTTGACTTAAGGAACTTTATCTGTGCTCATTTCAATCTCTGGTTTTATGCAGCACCCCAACTCACCTTTACCCTTAAGCAAGCATAAGTTGGTTTTCTAAATTTGAGACCCTGTTCTGCTCTGTAATTCAGTTCCTGTGTAGCCAAGTTTACATTCCGTGTATTACTGATATCTTATGATGTTTCTTTTTCTGTGTGACTTATTTCAGTTAGAATCATCATACCTGAATCCACTCATTGTGATTCTAAGGGCCTGATGACATAGATTTCATTGCTGAGTGATATTGCTTTGTAAGTAAATACCACAACTTCTTTATCCATTTTTCACTTTCTGCGATGTTGAACTTGTACTGTAAATGAGGTTCTTGTAAACAGAGGCGTCCCAAACTTTGGGGTGGCTGTGTCTTTTTGATTTTAATTTCCCTAAGCTATAGGACCATAAGTGGAAGTGCCCTAGGCTCTGTTGCTTTGTTTTTTAGATGTTTCAGGAAACACCATACACTTCTCCCGAGTGTCTGTTGGCAATTTACATCCCGCCCATCAGCATAACAAGGCTCCCAGTTCTCCATGGCCTGTCCTGCCTTTCTGGATTTTACACTTTTTTCAGATGGCCCTTTTGACTGGGGGGGAAGTGAGACTTCATTGTAGTGCAGATTTCCTTTGCAAGCTTGCTTGGTTGGCCAAAAAGGGCATATGCGTTTTTTCCTGAATATATTCAGGAAAAAACGCATACGCCCTTTTTGGCCAAGTGCATCATTGTGGACGTTCTGCCTCTTTTCCTATGCTTTCAATGCAATTCCAGTCTACCTCCTGAAATCGGTTTCCTGCAATTCTGCCCCGCTTTCAAGTCCTCTTGGCAGCCTTACTTCAGTCTATTTTTGGACGATAGCTGTCATTTATAACTCTGCAGGTTTGTGAATTACAGTGCCCCTGAGCTCCTTTCTTCAACTCGCTTTCTTTTGAGCTGGCCGCAACACCGCAGGATGGCTTCAGGCCCTAATCTGGTTCCGGCACGGCACGCTGAGCCTTTGGTTAATTCCTCTTCCTGGTGGGAAATGAGAGTTAAATTTGCCCGTTCAGACACCTCCAGGTAGTCTCTCATTGGTTCTCGCTATTCCTGTTCATCTTCCGCAGAAATTGCAAACTGGGCCAAACAGGAGGTTAAAGGGACTGACTCTCCAAGTCGGGAGAGTGTTAGTAAAGCGTCTGGAATGTTGCACCCGAGTACCAGGGTACGAAAACTGTGACATATTTGAACACGTCTCCCGATCACATGGTTGATCATACTCTAGGTTCCACATGCATGTTTTAGCTGAAGGAAGAATACCTTAAACCTGGGTAGTTGAAACCCGTGGAATGGGTACCATGCAATATGACTTCAAAGGGTCTTCATTTGCTCACCGAACCTCTCCAATCCTATCACTGCTGCGTTTATGCCCCTGTACACATGCTTGATTCTCTTTTGGAGACATAGCCATCCATAGGTTTTATGATACTTACTAGTCAGGTACATTCTTAGGCGTTTAATATGCGGTGTTGAGTCCATTTCGTTGAGCAAGGAGTAGCTCTTGTCTATTCCATATTTGACTTAAGGAACTTTATCTGTGCTCATTTCAATCTCTGGTTTTATGCAGCACCCCAACTCACCTTTACCCTTAAGCAAGCATAAGTTGGTTTTCTAAATTTGAGACCCTGTTCTGCTCTGTAATTCAGTTCCTGTGTAGCCAAGTTTACATTCCGTGTATTACTGATATCTTATGATGTTTCTTTTTCTGTGTGACTTATTTCAGTTAGAATCATCATACCTGAATCCACTCATTGTGATTCTAAGGGCCTGATGACATAGATTTCATTGCTGAGTGATATTGCTTTGTAAGTAAATACCACAACTTCTTTATCCATTTTTCACTTTCTGCGATGTTGAACTTGTACTGTAAATGAGGTTCTTGTAAACAGAGGCGTCCCAAACTTTGGGGTGGCTGTGTCTTTTTGATTTTAATTTCCCTAAGCTATAGGACCATAAGTGGAAGTGCCCTAGGCTCTGTTGCTTTGTTTTTTAGATGTTTCAGGAAACACCATACACTTCTCCCGAGTGTCTGTTGGCAATTTACATCCCGCCCATCAGCATAACAAGGCTCCCAGTTCTCCATGGCCTGTCCTGCCTTTCTGGATTTTACACTTTTTTCAGATGGCCCTTTTGACTGGGGGGGAAGTGAGACTTCATTGTAGTGCAGATTTCCTTTGCAAGCTTGCTTGGTTGGCCAAAAAGGGCGTATGCGTTTTTTCCTGAATATATTCAGGAAAAAACGCATACGCCCTTTTTGGCCAAGTGCATCATTGTGGACGTTCTGCCTCTTTTCCTATGCTTTCAATGCAATTCCAGTCTACCTCCTGAAATCGGTTTCCTGCAATTCTGCCCCGCTTTCAAGTCCTCTTGGCAGCCTTACTTCAGTCTATTTTTGGACGATAGCTGTCATTTATAACTCTGCAGGTTTGTGAATTACAGTGCCCCTGAGCTCCTTTCTTCAACTCGCTTTCTTTTGAGCTGGCCGCAACACCGCAGGATGGCTTCAGGCCCTAATCTGGTTCCGGCACGGCATGCTGAGCCTTTGGTTAATTCCTCTTCCTGGTGGGAAATGAGAGTTAAATTTGCCCGTTCAGACACCTCCAGGTAGTCTCTCATTGGTTCTCGCTATTCCTGTTCATCTTCCGCAGAAATTGCAAACTGGGCCAAACAGGAGGTTAAAGGGACTGACTCTCCAAGTCGGGAGAGTGTTAGTAAAGCGTCTGGAATGTTGCACCCGAGTACCAGGGTACGAAAACTGTGACATATTTGAACACGTCTCCCGATCACATGGTTGATCATACTCTAGGTTCCACATGCATGTTTTAGCTGAAGGAAGAATACCTTAAACCTGGGTAGTTGAAACCCGTGGAATGGGTACCATGCAATATGACTTCAAAGGGTCTTCATTTGCTCACCGAACCTCTCCAATCCTATCACTGCTGCGTTTATGCCCCTGTACACATGCTTGATTCTCTTTTGGAGACATAGCCATCCATAGGTTTTACGATACTTACTAGTCAGGTACATTCTTAGGCGTTTAATATGCGGTGTTGAGTCCATTTCGTTGAGCAAGGAGTAGCTCTTGTCTATTCCATATTTGACTTAAGGAACTTTATCTGTGCTCATTTCAATCTCTGGTTTTATGCAGCACCCCAACTCACCTTTACCCTTAAGCAAGCATAAGTTGGTTTTCTAAATTTGAGACCCTGTTCTGTTCTGTAATTCAGTTCCTGTGTAGCCAAGTTTACATTCCGTGTATTAGTGATATCTTATGATGTTTCTTTTTCTGTGTGACTTATTTCAGTTAGAATCATCATACCTGAATCCACTCATTGTGCTGCTAAGGGCCTGATGACATAGATTTCATTGCTGAGTGATATTGCTTTGTAAGTAAATACCACAACTTCTTTATCCATTTTTCACTTTCTGCGATGTTGAACTTGTACTGTAAACGAGGTTCTTGTAAACAGAGGCGTCCCAAACTTTGGGGTGGCTGTGTCTTTTTGATTTTAATTTCCCTAAGCTATAGGACCATAAGTGGAAGTGCCCTAGGCTCTGTTGCTTTGTTTTTTAGATGTTTCAGGAAACACCATACACTTCTCCCGAGTGTCTGTTGGCAATTTACATCCCGCCCATCAGCATAACAAGGCTCTCAGTTCTCCATGGCCTGTCCTGCCTTTCTGGATTTTACACTTTTTTCAGATGGCCCTTTTGACCAGGGGGAAGTGAGACTTCATTGTAGTGCAGATTTCCTTTGCAAGCTTGCTTGGTTGGCCAAAAAGGGCGTATGCGTTTTTTCCTGAATATATTCAGGAAAAAACGCATACGCCCTTTTTGGCCAAGTGCATCATTGTGGACGTTCTGCCTCTTTTCCTATGCTTTCAATGCAATTCCAGTCTACCTCCTGAAATCGGCTTCCTGCAATTCTGCCCCGCTTTCAAGTCCTCTTGGCAACCTTACTTCAGTATATTTTTGGACGATAGCTGTCATTTATAACTCTGCAGGTTTGTGAATTACAGTGCCCCTGAGCTCCTTTCTTCAACTCGCTTTCTTTTGAGCTGGCCGCAACACCACAGGATGGCTTCAGGCCCTAATCTGGTTCCGGCACGACACGCTGAGCCTTTGGTTATTTCCTCTTCCTGGTGGGAAATGAGAGTTAAATTTGCCCGTCCAGACACCTCCAGCTAGTCTCTCATTGGTTCTCGCTATTCCTGTTCATCTTCCGCAGAAATTGCAAACTGGGCCAAACAGGAGGTTAAAGGCGCTGACTCTCCAAGTGGGGAGAGTGTTAGTAAAGCGTCTGGAATGTTGCACCCGAGTACCAGGGGAGGAAAACTGAGATATATTTGAACACGTCTCCCGTTCACATGGTTGATCATACTCTGGGTTCCACATGCATGTTTTAGCTGAAGGAAGAATACCTTAAACCTGGAGAGTTGAGACCCGTGTAATGGGTACCATGCAATATGACTTCAAAGGTCTTCATTTGCTCACTGAACCTCTCCAATCCTATCACTGCTGCGTTTATGCCCCTGTACACATGCTTGATTCTCTTTTGGAGACATAGCCATCCATAGGTTTTACGATACTTACTAGTCAGGTACATTCTTAGGCGTTTAATATGCGGTGTTGAGTCCATTTCGTTGAGCAAGGAGTAGCTCTTGTCTATTCCATATTTGACTTAAGGAACTTTATCTGTGCTCATTTCAATCTCTGGTTTTATGCAGCACCCCAACTCACCTTTACCCTTAAGCAAGCATAAGTTGGTTTTCTAAATTTGAGACCCTGTTCTGTTCTGTAATTCAGTTCCTGTGTAGCCAAGTTTACATTCCGTGTATTAGTGATATCTTATGATGTTTCTTTTTCTGTGTGACTTATTTCAGTTAGAATCATCATACCTGAATCCACTCATTGTGCTGCTAAGGGCCTGATGACATAGATTTCATTGCTGAGTGATATTGCTTTGTAAGTAAATACCACAACTTCTTTATCCATTTTTCACTTTCTGCGATGTTGAACTTGTACTGTAAACGAGGTTCTTGTAAACAGAGGCGTCCCAAACTTTGGGGTGGCTGTGTCTTTTTGATTTTAATTTCCCTAAGCTATAGGACCATAAGTGGAAGTGCCCTAGGCTCTGTTGCTTTGTTTTTTAGATGTTTCAGGAAACACCATACACTTCTCCTGAGTGTCTGTTGGCAATTTACATCCCGCCCATCAGCATAACAAGGCTCCCAGTTCTCCATGGCCTGTCCTGCCTTTCTGGATTTTACACTTTTTTCAGATGGCCCTTTTGACCAGGGGGGAAGTGAGACTTCATTGTAGTGCAGATTTCCTTTGCAAGCTTGCTTGGTTGGCCAAAAAGGGCATATGCGTTTTTTCCTGAATATATTCAGGACAAAACGCATACGCCCTTTTTGGCCAAGTGCATCATTGTGGACGTTCTGCCTCTTTTCCTATGCTTTCAATGCAATTCCAGTCTACCTCCTGAAATCGGTTTCCTGCAATTCTGCCCCGCTTTCAAGTCCTCTTGGCAGCCTTACTTCAGTCTATTTTTGGACGATAGCTGTCATTTATAACTCTGCAGCTTTGTGAATTACAGTGCCCCTGAGCTCCTTTCTTCAACTCGCTTTCTTGTGACCTGGCCGCAACACCGCAGGATGGCTTCAGGCCCTAATCTGGTTCTGGCATGGCACGCTGAGCCTTTGGTTAATTCCTCTTCCTGGTAGGAAATGAGAGTTAAATTTGCCCGTCCAGACACCTCCAGCTAGTCTCCATTGGTTCTCGCTATTCCTGTTCATCTTCCGCAGAAATTGCAAACTGGGCCAAACAGGAGGTTAAAGGCGCTGACTCTCCAAGTGGGGAGAGTGTTAGTAAAGCGTCTGGAATGTTGCACCCGAGTACCAGGGGAGGAAAACTGAGATATATTTGAACACGTCTCCCGTTCACATGGTTGATCATACTCTGGGTTCCACATGCATGTTTTAGCTGAAGGAAGAATACCTTAAACCTGGAGAGTTGAGACCCGTGTAATGGGTACCATGCAATATGACTTCAAAGGTCTTCATTTGCTCACCGAACCTCTCCAATCCTATCACTGCTGCGTTTATGCCCCTGTACACATGCTTGATTCTCTTTTGGAGACATAGCCATCCATAGGTTTTACGATACTTACTAGTCAGGTACATTCTTAGGCGTTTAATATGCGGTGTTGAGTCCATTTCGTTGAGCAAGAAGTAGCTCTTGTCTATTTCATATTTGACTTAAGGAACTTTATCTGTGCTCATTTCAATCTCTGGTTTTATGCAGCACCCCAACTCACCTTTACCCTTAAGCAAGCATAAGTTGGTTTTCTAAATTTGAAACCCTGTTCTGTTCTGTAATTCAGTTCCTGTGTAGCCAAGTTTACATTCCGTGTATTACTGATATCTTATGATGTTTCTTTTTCTGTGTGACTTATTTCAGTTAGAATCATCATACCTGAATCCACTCATTGTGCTGCTAAGGGCCTGATGACACAGATTTCATTGCTGAGTGATATTGCTTTGTAAGTAAATACCACCACTTTTTTATCCATTTTTCACTTTCTGTGATGTTGAACTTGTACTGTAAACGAGGTTCTTGTAAACAGAGGCGTCCCAAACTTTGGGGTGGCTGTGTCTTTTTGATTTTAATTTCCCTAAGCTATAGGACCATAAGTGGCAGTGCCCTAGGCTCTGTTGCTTTGTTTTTTAGATGTTTCAGGAAACACCATACACTTCTCCCGAGTGGTTGTTGGCAATTTACATCCCGCCCATCAGCATAACAAGGCTCCCAGTTCTCCATGGCCTGTCCTGCCTTTCTGGATTTTACCCTTTTTTCAGATGGCCCTTTTGACCAGGGGGAAGTGAGACTTCATTGTAGTGCAGATTTCCTTTGCAAGCTTGCTTGGTTGGCCAAAAAGGGCGTATGCGTTTTTTCCTGAATATATTCAGGAAAAAACGCATACGCCCTTTTTGGCCAAGTGCATCATTGTGGACGTTCTGCCTCTTTTCCTATGCTTTCAATGCAATTCCAGTCTACCTCCTGAAATCGGTTTCCTGCAATTCTGCCCCGCTTTCAAGTCCTCTTGGCAGCCTTACTTCAGTATATTTTTAGACGATAGCTGTCATTTATAACTCTGCAGGTTTGTGAATTACAGTGCCCCTGAGCTCCTTTCTTCAACTCGCTTTCTTGTGAGCTGGCCACAACACCGCAGGATGTCTTCAGGCCCTAATCTGGTTCCGGCACGGCACGCTGAGCCTTTGGTTAATTCCTCTTCCTGGTGGGAAATGAGAGTTAAATTTGCCCGTCCAGACACCTCCAGCTAGTCTCTCATTGGTTCTCGCTATTACTGTACATCTTCCGCTGAAGTTGCAAACTGGGCCAAACAGGAGGTTAAAGGGACTGACTCTCCAAGTCGGGAGAGTGTTAGTAAAGCGTCTGGAATGTTGCACCCGAGTACCAGGGTACGAAAACTGAGACATATTTGAACACGTCTCCCGTTCACATGGTTGATCATACTCTGGGTTCCACATGCATGTTTTAGCTGAAGGATGAATACCTTAAACCTGGAGAGTTGAGACCCGTGGAATGGGTACCATGCAATATGACTTCAAAGGGTCTTCATTTGCTCACCGAACCTCTCCAATCCTATCACTGCTGCGTTTATGCCCCTGTACACACGCTTGATTTTCTTTTGGAGACATAGCAATCCATAGGTTTTAAGATACTTACTAGTCAGGTACATTCTTAGGCGTTTAATATGGGGTGTTGAGTCCATTTCGTTGAGCAAGGAGTAGCTCTTGTCTATTCCATATTTGGCTTAAGGAACTTTATCTGTGCTCATTTCAATCTCTGGTTTTATGCAGCACCCCAACTCACCTTCCCCGTTAAGCAATCATAAGTTGGTTTTCTAAACTTGAGACTCTGTTCTGTTTTGTAATTCAGTTCATGTGTAGCCAAGTTCACATTCTGTGTATTAGTGACACCTTATGATGTTTCTTTTCTGTGTGACTTATTTCAGTTCGAATCATCATACCTGAATCCACTCATTATGCTGCTACGGGCCTGATGACATAGATTTCATTGCTTAGTGATATTGCATTGTACGTAAGTACCACAAGTTCTTTATCCATTTTTCACTTTCTGCGATATTGAACTTGTACGGTAAACGAGGTTCTTGTAAACAGAGGCGTCCCAAACTTTGGGGTGGCTGTGTCTTTTTGATTTTAATTTCCCTAAGCTATAGGACCATAAGTGGAAGTGCCCTAGGCTCTGTTGCTTTGTTTTTTAGATGTTTCAGGAAACACCATACACTTCTCCCGAGTGTCTGTTGGCAATTTACATCCCGCCCATCAGCATAACAAGGCTCCCAGTTCTCCATGGCCTGTCGTGCCTTTATGGATTTTACACTTTTTTCAGATGGCCCTTTTGACCAGGTGGAAGTGAGACTTCATTGTAGTGCAGATTTCCTTTGCAAGCTTGCTTGGTTGGCCAAAAAGTGCGTATGCGTTTTTTCCTGAATATATTCAGGAAAAAACACATACGCCCTTTTTGGCCAAGTGCATCATTGTCGAGTTTCTGACTCTCTTCATATGTTTTCAATGCAATTCCAGTCTACCTCCTGAAATCGGTTTCTTGCATTTCTGCCTTGCTTTCAATGCCTCTTCATAGCCTTACCTAAATATATTTTTTAAAAATAGTTGGCCTTTATAACTCTGCAGGTTTTTGAATTGCAGTGGCCCTTAGCTTCATTTTTTAGCTCTTATTTTTGTGGTCTTGCCCCATAACCACAGGATTCCTTGAAGCCCTATTTTTCTTCTGGGGCACCTTGCTGTGCCTTTGGTTAATTCTTCTTACTGATGTGATATTAGAGTGACATGTGCCCATTGAAACCGCTACAGCTAGTTTCTCACTGGTTCCCCCTATTCCCATTCATCCTCTGCACTAACTGCAGACTGTGCGATACCAGAACTTAAAGGCATTGACTCCATGTGGGGATGTTGTTAGTAAAGCGGCTGGAATGTCGATCCGGAGCCCCAGGAGAGGAAAAATGAGGTGCGTTTTAGAAACCTTTCCCGATCATATGGTATACCAGTCGCTGGGTTTCCCAAGCATGGTTTAGCTGTAGGAAGATTCCCTTCAACCTGGAGTGTTGGGACCCTTGGACTGAGTAGCATGAAGTATTGCATTAAACTTTCGGCAGTTGCTCACCAAAGCTCACCAATCCTGTCAGCCCCAAGTGTCCAGCCTTATGTCTTATCCAGCTGTGGGTTTATATGTGGTCAATCCAGGTTGTATCACAGCCTCTGAGCGAATTTTGTAAGAATTTTTCTCTCTTTCATTGTTTCAGCGTTTTGTTTTTAAAATTTATTTCTATAATGGGGTTTAGCTCCTTTTCACTGCTGTGTTTGTGCCGCTCTGCACACACTTGATTCCCTTATGGAGATATATCAATACATGGGTTTTAAGATTCTTATTCCTCAGATATATTTCTCTGCGGTGTATAGGGAGTGTTGAGGCCAGTTCATTGAGCAAGGTGTAGATCTTGTCTAATACCTATTTGGTTTATTGAACGGTATCTGTGCTAATTTCAAACTCTGGTTTTATGCATCACCCCACCTCTCCTTTCCCCTTAAGCTGACATAAGTGTGTTTTCTAAATGTGAGACACTGTTCTGTTCTGTAATTCATTTCTTGTGCAGCCATATTTACCCTCCCTCTATAAGTGATATCTTATGATATGTTTCTTTTTCTGTTTGACTTATTTCAAGTAGTATTATCGGACCTAAATCCACTCTTTATCCTTCTACTAGCCTTATTACATTGATTTCATGGTGAAGAGATATTCCATTGTACATAAGTACCACATCTTCTTTATCCATTGTTCTCTTTCCTGGGATATTTAAGGTGTACTGAAGTTGAGGTTCTTGTAAACAGAGTAGCCCTAAACTGTGGTGTGCTTGTGTCTTGTTGATTTTTAGACTTCCCTAGATATACTCCCATGATTGGAAGAGTCCTATGCTCTGTAGCTCTGTTTTTTAGATGATTTAGGAACCACCATACACTTCTCCAGAGTGGCTCTCGGCAGTTCACACACTGCCCATCAGCGTATAAAGGCTCCCTGTTCTCCATGGCCTGTCCTGCATTTCTGGTTTTTACAATTTTTTAGGATGGCCCTTTTGACCGGTGGGAAGTGAGACTTCTTTGTTGTGCACATTTGCATTGCTTGCTTGCTTCGTTGCCCATAAAGTGCGTATGCGTTTTTTCCTGGATATAATCAGGAAAAAACGCATACGCCCTTTTGGGCCAACTG
This sequence comes from Delphinus delphis, assembly GCF_949987515.2. Lineage (NCBI taxonomy): Eukaryota > Metazoa > Chordata > Mammalia > Artiodactyla > Delphinidae > Delphinus > Delphinus delphis. Next base: position 319,023 of record NW_027192760.1, on the reverse strand, counting down.
CATCATTGTCGAAATTCTGCCGCTTTTCATGTGCGTTAAAGACGAGTCCAATCTATCTCTTGAAATCTGTTTCTTGCAATTCTGTCTTGCATTCAGATCCTCTTCTTTGCCTTACCTCAACATATTTTTGGACGTTAGTTTTCATTTATAACTCTGCAGGTTTGTGAATTGCAGTGACCCTGAGCTCCATTTTTTAAGTTGCTCTTTTGTGAGCTGGCCTCAAACCCGCAGGATTGCTTCAGGCCCTATTTTGGCTCCGGCGAGGCAGGCTGAGCCTTTCTTTAATTCTTATTCTTAATGGGAAATTAGAGTGATATGTGCCCGTCCAAACCCCTACAACTCTTCTCTCATTGGTTCCCCCTCTTCCCGTTCATCCTCCTCACAATTTGCAAAATGTGTGAAACAGAAGTTTAAATGTGCTGATTCTCCAAGTGGGGAGATTCTAAGTAGCGTGGCTGGAATGGTGAACAGGAGCACCAGGAGAGGATAAATGAGGTGCATTTTAGACACATCTCCCGATCACATGGTGTACAGTCCTCTGGGTTTTCCATGCATGTTTTAGCTGTAGGAAGATCCCTTGAACCTGCAGATTTGGGACCCATTGAATGGGTACCAGGTAGTATTACTTTAAAGGGTGTGCATTTCCTCACCCAACCTCACATTTCTCTTAGCGCAAACAGTTTCCAGCCTTATGTCTCATCCTGCTGTGGGTCTAGATGTGTTCAATCCATGTTGCATCACCGTCCCTGAGGAAAAGTTGTAAGAGGTTTTCTCTGTCTCTCTGTCGTTTATTTTTTTCAATTTATTACTATATTGGTTACAGCTGATTTTCAAAGCTCTGTTTCTTGCTGCTGTACATCCACTTGATTCACGTACAGAGAGACATCAATAAATTCTTTTTCAGATTCTTACCAGTCGTATATATTCTTTTCCGGTGACTTGAGTGTGCTGAGTGCAGTTCTTTTAGCTACCGTGTAGGCCTTGTTGATTATCAGTTTGGTATTTGGAATGGTATCTTTGCTAATTTCAACCTCCTGGATGATGCCTCACCCCTCCCCACCTTTCCCGTTTAGCAGCCTTATGCGTGTTTTCTACATATTTGACTATGTTTTTGTTTTGTAATTTATTTCATGTGTAGCCATTTTGGATTCCACCTTTAAGTGATATCTTATGATATGTGTCTTTTTCTTTTTGAATTCTGTCACTTAGAATGATCATACGTAACTCCTCCGGAGTTGTTACAACTGGCCATATTTCATTGATTTCCAGGCTGAATAATATTCCACTCTACCTAAGTACCACATCTCTATCCATTTTTTCCCTCCAGAGACATTTAAGTTATATCCTAGTCGAGGATCTTTTAAACAGAGAGGGGGTAAACATTGGGGTGCCTGTGTCCTCTCGATTTTTGTTTTTCCCAAGATATACGCCCATGAGTGCAAGTGCCCTATGCTCTGTAGCTCATTTTTTAGATGCTTTAGTAAACACAATACACTTCTCCAGAATGGCCGTTGGCAATATACATTTCCACTATAAGTCTCACAGGGCTCCCTCTTCTCGTTGCCCTGTCCTGCATTTCTGTTGTTTACGCTTTATGAGGATGGCTCTTCTGACTGATGCGAAGTGATATCTTTTGTGGTATTGACTTCCAGTGCCCACCTGTTTGGTTGGCTAAAAAAGTGTATGCCCTTTTCTTGAATATATACAGAAAAGAACGCATACACCCTTTTTGGCCAACTGCAATGTTGGCAATGTTCAGCTCCTTTTCTTGTGCTTAATGGCGAGTCCTTTCTACCTCCTCAAATCCCTTTCCTGCCATTCTCCCTTGCTTACAAGTCCTTTTCTCTGACTTTCCTCAAGACATTTTTCAGTGATGGATATTTTCAACTCTGCAGTTTTGTGAATTTTACTGCCCCTGAGTTCCATTGTTCAACTCGTGTTTATGGGAACTGGCCACAAAGCAGCGGGATTTCCTCAAGCCCTATACTGTTTCCATGGGCAACCCTAGCCTTTGGTCAATTCGTCTTCCTGATTGGAAATTAGAGTGACATGTGCCTGTCTGAACACCTAGGACTTGTCTCTCATTGTTCCTCATCCTTCCGCTTCATCCTCTGGACAAATTCCAAACTGTACGCAACAGGATGTTGACAGTGCTGACATCTCCAAGTGGGGAGACTGTTAGTAAAGACGCTGGAGGGGTGAACCCGAGCACCAGGAGATGAGGAGATGAGATGCCTTTTCCAAACTCTTCCCGATCAGACGGTATACCATCCTCTGGGTGTGACAGACATGTTTTAGCAGTAGGAAGAGTCCCATTCATGTAAGGAGAACACCAGGGCTTTTTCAAAATCAGTGTCTCCCCGAAACCCAAACTGGGGAAGTTTTTAAGCTACGGCTACACATATGTTCATTAAGGGCCTTGGGAAGTAGGCAGAGTCCAAACTTTAGATGATTGAAGTCTTCAGGGTCAGAAGCACTCACCACCAGCTTCCCTTAGGCTACACTTTAACTGTCATTGATAGATGATGTCAATAAAAATATCTATTCTTTTTCAGATTATTTCCCCTTATAGGTTATTGCAAAATGTTGAGTGTAGTTCCCTGTGCTATACAGTAGTTCCTTGTTGATGATCTATTTTATACATAGCAGTGTGTATGTGTTCATTCCAAACTGTTAATTTATCCCTCCTCCCACCTTTCCCCTTTGGTAATAATAAATTATAAGATTTTATACTTCTCAGAAATGGGGGAGCTGAAAGAGAGGTATCATTTTCAATGGAAAAGCATTTAAAACAAGATTGAAGGTTTAACCAAGATTATTAGCTGTACATCCTTGGAAAGAAATCACTTCGTTTCTCTAATATTGACCTGACAAATAAGACAAACCTTTTCACTGAACTTGCTTATAAAAAGTGATGGAAATATCAAATGGAAGTGTTAAAAACATCTTATTTTACCCGAGCCTTATACACTGTTCTATGTTAACTACAGTTTGGCTCACACATCTGTTCATTGAGGTTACAATAGTCTCAATTTCTGTTACTGATCCTCCAGAGTGGACCCCAACAAGTGTCCCCCTGCCCAGTGTCATTGGGGCCAACAGATCGAGACTGAGTTTGGTTCACAAGCAAAGGAAACTTTATATTTTGATCAGAGAATGGAGAGGTGAGAGCATGCACTACCCCGTGGGCTGTGGGCTGGGCTGCTGTGTAGAGATCCTGTCAGAGTCAGTGGGAGGGAGGGAGGCGGCGGAGCTCTCGAGGGCCGGGTTGGCTGTAGCTCAGGCTCTATATCGTGGAGTCTGCACTGGGCCCCAGGAGCTGAGGTGTCGACCCAGCCATTCTGCACTAGGAAATCTGGTCTGAAGTGCCGGGTGTGGAACCTCTGCATGCGGGACCCTAGGAGCACGTGAAATTAGACAAAGCACAAAGGATAAAAAAGGTTAGACTTGACTTTATTGCCCAGATTCTATTTTTATCTCCCAGGGATTTTTAATGGGCTTTGCTGGGGACAAACCCCTCCTCTGCCTTTTGTCCCGTTCCTCATTCTTGGAGTGCTGAGGGTGCAGACCCTTCTTCTGTAACTGCTGAGTGCTGAGTTGGGAGCCCTCATACCCTGGGGCGAGGGTCAGAGCTTCTCCCCAGCAGCCTCCCGGTGACGTTGATTGTCCCCAGGACCCCTGCCTCCCTGCTCGTCCACCTGAGCACCAGCATTGGAAGTGTTATAGATTCTAATGACCTTTAAGGGTCCAGGAAAGAGATGTGCAGAGACGCTGTGGGGGCCGGTTTCACCCCGCCCCACATTTGTTCGGCCACCTTAGGCTGACCGTCTCTGCCAGCCTAGATGCTCTGACCAGTAGTCTGCGCTTTCTTCAATTAGGCCCCTGAATTAACGTACAAACAGCACCAGGTGTCAGAGCCCTGCCCGCTCAACTCCCAGACAGTCCAGGGTCAGTGGTGACCAAGGACCATGATGGCTACTGAGTCAACAGCCTTTTGAAGTAAACAGGAGTCCAGCCGGTCTTATTGGCCACCATCATCACGGTGTCTGTAGGCTTTTCTATGGTGACAGTGTGGTATACTGTTCCCCCGCCAAGATTATTAGCTCCCCTCTGGGTGCAGTAAGTCCTGCAAGCAGTAGTCTACTCTTTTGGGACACACTCGTGTTGTTTTATGAGAGAAACTCCAGGTCAAGTGATGTTCACACGAGTCGTCATGGTGCCCTGTTGCCCCCGGTTATCTCTCTGGATGTTGGAGTTGGAGGGCCTCCTCACTCGAGGTCGGTGTGCCCACGGAGCGAACCCTGCAACTTCAGGGCATGGTTGGTGGTTAGGATCACCACGTGGGGTCCTTTTCCCTTAGGAGGGAGGTGGCCTTTTGGGCTGCTGATTTCCAGGTTTTTAGATACCGCCAGTATCTTGGCCAGATGTGGCAGTGGGCCAAGCCCCTTAGTGACCATAGTTTATCCTACCTGGATGGCATTCTTGCATTGTTCCATTTCAAGTGGTCCCAGTTTTTGCACTAATTCTCCAATGGCGATTCACCTTTCACCGGGAATGTAAAGGTCAAAGGGTTTAGCTAAATTAGGGAGTTCCAGGGCAAGGGTCTGAATTGACTGCTCTTTCCATTCTTGAAAGGCCACTTCTGGATTCTATTCAAAAGGATCATCATCTTTTCCTTTCAGTGTTTCATATAGAGGCCCAGCTAGTAGACTGTAGCTAGGGATCCAGAAGCAGCAAACCCTGGCCTCCCCAGGAACCCCTAAGCTGTCTTCTAGTTTTAGAAAGGGGTAAGGCTGAAAATGGTTTCTTCCCTTTCCTGGGATGGGCTTCTCTGACCTTCTGTGAGAATGAAGCCCAGGCAGGTCACCGCAGTCTGTGATATTTGAGCTTTTTCTTGGACAACTTCTATCCTTTATTGGCTTGGTAGTTCAGAGGCCTCCTTAGTAGGGCTGGTGATCAGAATGTCGTCTGCATATTGAAGGAGGGTTTCCTTTTCCAGAGGTAGAACTTTTAGGTCTTTAGCTAAGCTTTCCCCAAAGATGGTGTGGGAATTTTTGCACCCTTGGGGCCAGACGGCCCGGAAGTATTGTTTTAGTTGTATGTGGAGTCCTGCCACTCACAAGCCAAAATTTCTTGTGACTCTGGGACTAATGGAATACAAAAGAAGGCATCATTGAAGACTAATACAGAATACCATGTCCTGGTGGTTGGTAGAATGACCAGCAGGGTGTAGGAATTAGGAGCAACTGGAGGTATATCCTCGGTGGCTTCACTGACTGTCCTGACATCCTTTACCAGGTCCCCAGCAGCCCATGGGGCTCTCGTGGTCAGACCAATCCCAGAATATGGAGCTCACCTGGGCAGGTACCCCACCCCCACCCCAGCCCACGGGGCTCTCGTGGTCAGGCCCCTCCCAGGATACAGAGCTACCCTTGCAGGTACCGTGGCAGGGCTGGGCACACAGGAACCGTGCACATAGCCCTCATTGCAGAGCACCCCCAGCTCACCTGTCGCTCAGAGCTGACACAGAGCACCTCAGAGCAGGACTTGAACTAACAAACAGCAGCTGCGACAGGTCTGTGACCCTGGGCATCACTCCGTGAGGCCTCCCTCCACCTGGTCTTCCAGAGACTTCCACTGCACCCGGGGCACCAGGCCTCTGTCTCCAACCACCACCCACCCCTCCTCTGCCTGACTCCTGGGTTCCTCTCATTAGGAGAGGGTTTTCTTGAAGTTGTCTCCCACTCATGGGCCAGATAAAATGATTAGAAAACAAGCCAAAGCTGCAGCCCCTTGTCTATCCTGACTCTCAGGAGCCCACACCTGTTCCTTGGACCTGGCCGGTTCAGCAAGTTCCATTTTCTGCAACTGTGAGCCCCTGAGGGGTGATGATTGGCTGACCTGGGCAGCCTTACCGTGCCGGCCAGCCCTCCCCAGGTGTGCCTGGGTTGAGATCAATATAAATACCACTCCAGGCAGCAAGAGCCCCTGCAGCCGTGCCTGACGCCATTTTCTCTGCCCTGTCAGCAGTCTCGGGGCTGGGCTGGTGGGAGGGAGTGAGAGGCCACGGCTTTGTGGGTGGCCCAGTGTGAGTGGGGCTCTGCTGGACTTTCTGCAGCAGTTGCCAGGCTGCCACCTGCTAAAGAAGAGGATGTGTCACCCATACCTGCTGCTGGAATTTCTCCCTGGGCAGAGGTGAGGAAGGAAAAAAGCAGTGGGGGCAGGGACAGGACGGGTATCTCAGGCAGGGAAATGGAAATCTTCCAGAAGAGCACCCAGGGCCAGGACCATCCTGGCTGGCCTGCAGGCACCAAGTCGGCCGGCATGCTGTCACTCGTGTGGCTCTATGGCCCTTCCTCTAGGCTTTCAAGTCCTTGTATATATTCAGGTGTTTTACCTGGGACGGGTGGGAATAGTTCAGCAGCAACTGGCCTGGGGCTCAGCTCACGTTTACTCACAGATGCCTCGGCACGGTGCCCCAGCTTTGCAATGAGGACGCTTGTTGCGTGGGGGCTGCTGGCTGAATGGGAGACGATTCCCCACCACTGACCAACTTCAGAATTGTTTACAACTGGAGCAAGTGCCCTGATACGGTTTTCCTCTGTGTAACTGGTGGGTTCTGTGTTTTTTTTCTCTTTTTCGTTTTTGGTTCAAGGTAGATTTTATTCCTCTTTTTTGTATTTACAGATATAAGCATGGAAATAATTTATTCATATAAATACATGTATGTGCAGGGAATAATTGTTTTTTCTGTTTTATTTTTTAAATTTTACTTCTTTTTAATTTTGAATTTTATTTTATATTTTTATACAGCAGGTTCTTATTGGTTATCTATTTTATACATATAAATGTATACATGCCAATCCCAGTCTCTCAACTCCTCCCACCACCACCCCCCCAACAGCTTTCCCCCCTTGTTGTCCATACGTTTGTTGTCTACATCTGTTGCTCTATTTATGCCTTGCAAAATGGTTAATCTGTAGTTTTTCTAGGTTCCACATATATGCATGAATATACAAGATTTGTTTTTCTCTTTCTGACTTACTTCACTCTGTATGACAGTCTCTAGATCCATCGACGTCTCTACAAATGACCCAATTTCATTCCTTTTCATGGCTGAGTAATATTCCATTTTATATATGTACCACAGCTTTATGCATTCGTCTGTCTGTGGGCATTTAGGTTGCTTCCGTTACCTCGATATTGTAAATAGTGATGCAATGAACATTGCGGTGAATGACTCTTTTTGATTTATGGTTTTGTCTGGGTATATGTCCAGTACTGGGATTGCTGTATCATATGGTAATTCTATTGTTAGTTTCTTAAGAAATTCCATATTGTTCTCCATAATGACTGTATCAATTTATATTCCCAACAATAGTGGAAGAGGGTTCCTTTTCTCCACACCCTTTCCAGCATTATTTGTTTGTAGATTTTCAATGATGCTTATTCTACCAGGTGTGAGGTGATACCTCATTGTTGAATCCATTTCGTTGAGCAAGGGGTAGCTCTTGTCTATTACATATTTGGCTTATGGAACGGTATCTGTGCTAATTTCAAACTCTGCTTTTATGCAGCACCCCAACTCACCTTCCCCCTTAAGCAGGCATAAGTTGGTTTTCTAAACTTGAGACCCTGTTCTGTTTTGTAATTCAGTTCATGTGTAGCCAAGTTCACATTCCGTGTATTAGTGATACCTTATGATGTTTCTTTTTCTGTGTGACTTATTTCACTTAGAATCATCGTGCCTCAATCCACTCATTATGCTGGTACGGGCCTGGTGACATAGATTTCATTGCTGAGTGGTATTCTGTTGTACAGAAGTACCGCAACTTCTTTATCCATTATTTGCTCTCTGGGATATTTAACTTGTGCCTTAGAAGAGATTCCTGTAAAAAGAGCCGTCCCACATATTGGGGTTGCTGTGTCTTTTTGATATTAATTTCCCTAGGCTATAGGACCATAAGTGGAAGTGCCCTAGGCTCTGTTGCTTTGTTTTTTAGATGTTTCAGGAAACACCATACACTTCTCCCGAGTGGCTGTTGGCAATTTACATCCCGCCCATCAGCATAACAAGGCTCCCAGTTCTCCATGGCCTGTCCTGCCTTTCTGGATTTTACACTTTATTCTGATGGCCCTTTTGACCGGGGGGAAGTGAGACTTCATTGTAGTGCAGATTTCCTTTGCAAGCTTGCTTGGTGGGCCAAAAAGGGCGTATGCGTTTTTTCCTGAATATATTCAGGAAAAAACGCATACGCCCTTTTTGGCCTAGTGCATCACTGTGGACGTTCTGCCTCATTTCCTATGCTTGAAATGCAATTCCTGTCTACCTCCTGAAATCGGTTTCCTGCAATTCTGCCCCGCTTTCAAGTCCTCTTGGCAGCCTTACTTCAGTGTATTTTTGGACGATAGCTGTCATTTATAACTCTGCAGGTTTGTGAATTACAGTGTCCCTGAGCTCCTTTCTTCAACTCGCTTTCTTGTGACCTGGCCGCAACACCGCAGGATGGCTTCAGGCCCTAATCTGGTTCCTGCACGGCACGCTGAGCCTTTGGTTAATTCCCCTTCCTGGTGGGAAATGAGAGTTAAATTTGCCCGTCCAGACACCTCCAGCTAGTCTCTCATTGGTTCTCGCTATTCCTGTTCATCTTTCACAGAAATTGCAAACTGGGCCAAACAGGAGGTTAAAGGGACTGACTCTCCAAGTGGGGAAAGTGTTAGTAAAGCGTCTGGAATGTTGCACCTGAGTACCAGGGGAGGAAAACTGAGACATATTTGAACACGTCTCCCGATCACATGGTTGATCATACTCTGGGTTCCACATGCATGTTTTAGCTGAAGGAAGAATACCTAAAACCTGGGTAGTTGAAACCCGTGGAATGGGTACCATGCAATATGACTTCAAAGGGTCTTCATTTGCTCACCGAACCTCTCCAATCCTATCACTGCTGCGTTTATGCCCCTGTACACATGCTTGATTCTCTTTCGGAGACATAGCAATCTATAGGTTTTAAGATACTTACTAGTCAGGTACATTCTTAGGCGTTTAATATGCGGTGTTGAGTCCATTTCGTTGAGCAAGGAGTAGCTCTTGTCTATTCCATATTTGGCTTAAGGAACTTTATCTGTGCTCATTTCAATCTCTGGTTTTATACAGCACCCCAACTCACCTTTCCCCTTAAGCAAGCATAAGTTGGTTTTCTAAATTTGAGACCCTGTTCTGTTTTGGAATGCAGTTCCTGTGTAGCCAAGTTTACATTCCGTGTATTACTGATATCTTATGATGTTTCTTTTTCTGTGTGACTTATTTCAGTTAGAATCATCGTACCTGAATCCACTCATTATGCTGCTATGGGCCTGATGACATAGATTTCATTGCTGAGTGATACTGCATTGTACGTAAGTACCACAAGTTCTTTATCCATTTTTCAATTTTGCGATGTTGAACTTCTACTGTAAACGAGGTTCTTGTAAACAGAGGCGTCCCAAACTTTGGGGTGGCTGTGTCTTTTTGATTTTAATTTCCCTAAGCTATAGGACCATAAGTGGCAGTGCCCTAGGCTCTGTTGTTTTGTTTTTTAGATGTTTCAGGAAACACCATACACTTCTCCCGAGTGTCTGTTGGCAATTTACATCCCGCCCATCAGCATAACAAGGCTCCCAGTTCTCCATGGCCTGTCCTGCCTTTCTGGATTTTACACTTTTTTCAGATGGCCCTTTTGACTGGGGGGAAGTGAGACTTCATTGTAGTGCAGATTTCCTTTGCAAGCTTGCTTGGTTGGCCAAAAGGGGCGTATGCGATTTTTCCTGAATATATTCAGGAAAAAACGCATACGCCCTTTTTGGCCAAGTGCATCATTGTGGACGTTCTGCCTCTTTTCCTATGCTTTCAATGCAATTCCAGTCTACCTCCTGAAATCGGTTTCCTGCAATTCTGCCCCGCTTTCAAGTCCTCTTGGCAGCCTTACTTCAGTCTATTTTTGGACGATAGCTGTCATTTATAACTCTGCAGGTTTGTGAATTACAGTGCCCCTGAGCTCCTTTCTTCAACTCGCTTTCTTGTGACCTGGCCGCAACACCGCAGGATGGCTTCAGGCCCTAATCTGGTTCCGGTACGGCACGCTGAGCCTTTGGTTATTTCCTCTTCCTGGTGGGAAATGAGAGTTAAATTTGCCCGTCCAGACACCTCCAGCTAGTCTCTCATTGGTTCTCGCTATTCCTGTTCATCTTCCGCAGAAATTGCAAACTGGGCCAAACAGGAGGTTAAGGGTGCTGACTCTCCAAGTGGGGAGAGTGTTAGTAAAGCGTCTGGAATGTTGCACCCGAGTACCAGGGTAGGAAAACTGAGACATATTTGAACACGGCTCCCGATCACATGGTTGATCATACTTGGGTTCCACATGCATGTTTTAGCTGAAGGAAGAATACCTAAAACCTGGGTAGTTGAGACCCGTGGAATGGGTACCATGCAATATGACTTCAAAGGGTCTTCATTTGCTCACCGAACCTCTCCAATCCTATCACTGCTGCGTTTATGCCCCTGTACACATGCTTGATTCTCTTTCGGAGACATAGCAATCCATAGGTTTTACGATACTTACTAGTCAGGTACATTCTTAGGCGTTTAATATGCGGTGTTGAGTCCATTTCGTTGAGCAAGGAGTAGCTCTTGTCTATTCCATATCTGGCCTAAGGAACTTTATCTGTGCTCATTTCAATCTCTGGTTTTATGCAGCAACCCAACTCACCTTTCACCTTAAGCAAGCATAAGTTGGTTTTCTAAATTTGAGACCCTGTTCTGTTCTGTAATTCAGTTCCTGTGTAGCCAAGTTTACATTCCATGTATTACTGATATCTTATGATGTTTCTTTTTCTGTGTGACTTATTTCAGTTAGAATCATCGTACCTGAATCCACTCATTATGCTGCTACGGGCCTGATGACATAGATTTCATTGCTGAGTGATACTGCATTGTACGTAAGTACCACAAGTTCTTTATCCATTTTTCACTTTCTGCGATGTTGAACTTGTACTGTGAACGAGGTTCTTGTAAACAGAGGCGTCCCAAACATTGGGGTGGCTGTGTCTTTTTGATTTTAATTTCCCTAAGCTATAGGACCATAAGTGGAAGTGCCCTAGGTTCTGTTGCTTTGTTTTTTAGATGTTTCAGGAAACACCATACACTTCTCCCAAGTGTCTGTTGGCAATTTACATCCCGCCCATCAGCATAACAAGGCTCCCAGTTCTCCATGGCCTGTCCTGCCTTTCTGGATTTTACACTTTTTTCAGATGGCCCTTTTGACCGGGGGGAAGTGAGACTTCATTGTAGTGCAGATTTCCTTTGCAAGCTTGCTTGGTTGGCCAAAAAGGGCGTATGCGTTTTTTCCTGAATATATTCAGGAAAAAACGCATACGCCCTTTTTGGCCAAGTGCATCATTGTGGACGTTCTGCCTCTTTTCCTATGCTTTCAATGCAATTCCAGTCTACCTCCTGAAATCGGTTTCCTGCAATTCTGCCCCGCTTTCAAGTCCTCTTGGCAGCCTTACTTCAGTCTATTTTTGGACGATAGCTGTCATTTATAACTCTGCAGGTTTGTGAATTACAGTGCCCCTGAGCTCCTTTCTTCAACTCGCTTTCTTTTGAGCTGGCCGAAACACCGCAGGATGGCTTCAGGCCCTAATCTGGTTCCGGTACGGTACGCTGAGCCTTTGGTTATTTCCTCTTCCTGGTGGGAAATGAGAGTTAAATTTGCCCGTCCAGACACCTCCAGCTAGCCTCTCATTGGTTCTCGCTATTCCTGTTCATCTTCCGCAAAAATTGCAAACTGGGCCAAACAGGAGGTTAAAGGCGCTGACTCTCCAAGTGGGGAGAGTGTTAGTAAAGCGTCTGGAATGTTGCACCCGAGTACCAGGGGAGGAAAACTGAGACATATTTGAACACGTCTCCCATTCACATGGTTGATCATACTTGGGTTCCACATGCATGTTTTAGCTGAAGGAAGAATACCTTAAACCTGGAGACTTGAGACCCGTGTAATGGGTACCATGCAATATGACTTCAAAGGGTCTTCATTTGCTCACCGAACCTCTCCAATCCTATCACTGCTGCGTTTATGCCCCTGTACACATGCTTGATTCTCTTTTGGAGACATAGCAATCCATAGGTTTTACGATACTTACTAGTCAGGTACATTCTTAGGCGTTTAATATGCGGTGTTGAGTCCATTTCGTTGAGCAAGGAGTAGCTCTTGTCTATTCCATATTTGACTTAAGGAACTTTATCTGTGCTCATTTCAATCTCTGGTTTTATGCAGCACCCCAACTCACCTTTCCCCTTAAGCAAGCATAAGTTGGTTTTCTAAATTTGAGACCCTGTTCTGTTCTGTAATTCAGTTCCTGTGTAGCCAAGTTTCCATTCCGTGTATTACTGATATCTTATGATGTTTCTTTTTCTGTGTGACTTATTTCAGTTAGAATCATCATACCTGAATCCACTCATTGTGATGCTAAGGGCCTGATGACATAGATTTCATTGCTGAGTGATATTGCTTTGTAAGTAAATACCACAACTTCTTTATCCATTTTTCACTTTCTGCGATGATGAACTTGTACTGTAAACAAGGTTCTTGTAAACAGAGGCGTGCCAAACTTGGGGTGGCAGTGTCTTTTTGATTTTAATTTCCCTAAGCTATAGGACCATAAGTGGCAGTGCCCTAGGCTCTATTGCTTTGTTTTTTAGATGTTTCAGGAAACACCATACACTTCTCCCGAGTGTCTGTTGGCAATTTACATCCCGCGCATCAGCATAACAAGGCTCCAAGTTCTCCATGGCCTGTCCTGCCTTTCTGGATTTTACACTTTTTTCAGATGGCCCTTTTGACCGGGGGGAAGTGAGACTTCATTGTAGTGCAGATTTCCTTTGCAAGCTTGCTTGGTTGGCCAAAAAGGGCCTATGCGTTTTTTCCTGAATATATTCAGGAATAATTTGCCCGTCCAGACACCTCCAGCTAGCCTCTCATTGGTTCTCGCTATTCCTGTTCATCTTCCGCAGAAATTGCAAACTGGGCCAAACAGGAGGTTAAAGGCGCTGACTCTCCAAGTGGGGAGAGTGTTAGTAAAGCGTCTGGAATGTTGCACCCGAGTACCAGGGGAGGAAAACTGAGACATATTTGAACACGTCTCCCGTTCACATGGTTGATCATACTTGGGTTCCACATGCATGTTTTAGCTGAAGGAAGAATACCTTAAACCTGGAGAGTTGAGACCCGTGTAATGGGTACCATGCAATATGACTTCAAAGGGTCTTCATTTGCTCACCGAACCTCTCCAATCCTATCACTGCTGCGTTTATGCCCCTGTACACATGCTTGATTCTCTTTCGGAGACATAGCAATCCATAGGTTTTAAGATACTTACTAGTCAGGTACATTCTTAGGCGTTTAATATGGGGTGTTGAGTCCATTTCGTTGAGCAAGGAGTAGCTCTTGTCTATTCCATATTTGGCTTAAGGAACTTTATCTGTGCTCATTTCAATCTCTGGTTTTATGCAGCACCCCAACTCACCTTTACCCTTAAGCAAGCATAAGTTGGTTTTCTAAATTTGAGACCCTGTTCTGTTCTGTAATTCAGTTCCTGTGTAGCCAAGTTTACATTCCTTGTATTACTGATATCTTATGATGTTTCTTTTTCTGTGTGACTTATTTCAGTTAGAATCATCATACCTGAATCCACTCATTGTGATGCTAAGGGCCTGATGACATAGATTTCATTGCTGAGTGATATTGCTTTGTAAGTAAATACCACAACTTCTTTATCCATTTTTCACTTTCTGCGATGTTGAACTTGTACTGTAAACGAGGTTCTTGGAAACAGAGGCGTCCCAAACTTTGGGGTGGCTGTGTCTTTTTGATTTTAATTTCCCTAAGCTATAGGACCATAAGTGGCAGTGCCCTAGGCTCTGTTGCTTTGTTTTTTAGATGTTTCAGGAAACACCATACACTTCTCCCGAGTGTCTGTTGGCAATTTACATCCCGCCCATCAGCATAACAAGGCTCCCAGTTCTCAATGGCCTGTTGCCTTTCTGGATTTTACACTTTTTTCAGATGGCCCTTTTGACCGGGGGGAAGTGAGACTTCATTGTAGTGCAGATTTCCTTTGCAAGCTTGCTTGGTTGGCCAAAAAGGGCGTATGCGTTTTTTCCTGAATATATTCAGGAAAAAACGCATACGCCCTTTTTGGCCAAGTGCATCATTGTGGACGTTCTGCCTCTTTTCCTATGCTTTCAATGCAATTCCAGTCTACCTCCTGAAATCGGTTTCCTGCAATTCTGCCCCGCTTTCAAGTCCTCTTGGCAGCCTTACTTCAGTCTAATTTTGGACGATAGCTGTCATTTATAACTCTGCAGGTTTGTGAATTACAGTGCCCCTGAGCTCCTTTCTTCAACTCGCTTTCTTGTGACCTGGCCGCAACACCGCAGGATGGCTTCAGGCCCTAATCTGGTTCCGGCACGGCACGCTGAGCCTTTGGTTATTTCCTCTTCCTGGTGGGAAATGAGAGTTAAATTTGCCCGTCCAGACACCTCCACCTAGTCTCTCATTGGTTCTCGCTATTCCTGTTCATCTTCCGCAGAAATTGCAAACTGGGCCAAACAGGAGGTTAAAGGCACTGACTCTCCAAGTGGGGAGAGTGTTAGTAAAGCGTCTGGAATGTTGCACCCGAGTACCAGGGGAGGAAAACTGAGACATATTTGAACACGTCTCCCGTTCACATGGTTGATCATACTTGGGTTCCACATGCATGTTTTAGCTGAAGGAAGAATACCTTAAACCTGGAGAGTTGAGACCCGTGTAATGGGTACCATGCAATATGACTTCAAAGGGTCTTCATTTGCTCACCGAACCTCTCCAATCCTATCACTGCTGCGTTTATGCCCCTGTACACATGCTTGATTCTCTTTTGGAGACATAGCAATCCATAGGTTTTACGATACTTACTAGTCAGGTACATTCTTAGGAGTTTAATATGCGGTGTTGAGTCCATTTCGTTGAGCAAGGAGTAGCTCTTGTCTATTCCATATTTGGCCTAAGGGACTTTATCTGTGCTCATTTCAATCTCTGGTTTTATGCAGCACCCCAACTCACCTTTACCCTTAAGCAAGCATAAGTTGGTTTTCTAAATTTGAGTCCCTGTTCTGTTCTGTAATTCAGTTCCTGTGTAGCCAAGTTTACATTCCGTGTATTACTGATATCTTATGATGTTTCTTTTTCTGTGTGACTTATTTCAGTTAGAATCATCATACCTGAATCCACTCATTGTGCTGCAAAGGGCCTGATGACATAGATTTCATTGCTGAGTGATATTGCTTTGTAAGTGAATACCACAACTTCTTTATCCATTTTTCACTTTCTGCGATGTTGAACTTGTACTGTAAACGAGGTTCTTGTAAACAGAGCCGTTCGAAACTTTGGGGTGGCTGTGTCTTTTTGATTTTAATTTCCCTAAGCTATAGGACCATAAGTGGAAGTGCCCTAGGCTCTGTTGCTTTGTTTTTTAGATGTTTCAGGAAACACCATACACTTCTCCCAAGTGTCTGTTGGCAATTTACATCCCGCCCATCAGCATAACAAGGCTCCCAGTTCTCAATGGCCTGTTGCCTTTCTGGATTTTACACTTTTTTCAGATGGCCCTTTTGACCGGGGGGAAGTGAGACTTCATTGTAGTGCAGATTTCCTTTGCAAGCTTGCTTGGTTGGCCAAAAAGGGCGTATGCGTTTTTTCCTGAATATATTCAGGAAAAAACGCATACGCCCTTTTTGGCCAAGTGCATCATTGTGGACGTTCTGCCTCTTTTCCTATGCTTTCAATGCAATTCCAGTCTACCTCCTGAAATCGGTTTCCTGCAATTCTGCCCCGCTTTCAAGTCCTCTTGGCAGCCTTACTTCAGTCTATTTTTGGACGATAGCTGTCATTTATAACTCTGCAGGTTTGTGAATTACAGTGCCCCTGAGCTCCTTTCTTCAACTCGCTTTCTTGTGACCTGGCCGCAACACCGCAGGATGGCTTCAGGCCCTAATCTGGTTCCGGCCCGGCATGCTGAGCCTTTGGTTAATTACTCTTCCTGGTGGGAAATGAGAGTTAAATTTGCCCGTCCAGACACCTCCAGCTAGCCTCTCATTGGTTCTCGCTATTCCTGTTCATCTTCCGCAGAAATTGCAAACTGGGCCAAACAGGAGGTTAAAGGGACTGACTCTCCAAGTGGGGAGAGTGTTAGTAAAGCGTCTGGAATGTTGCATCCGAGTACCAGGGGAGGAAAACTGAGACATATTTGAACACGTCTCCCGATCACATGGTTGATCATACTCTAGGTTCCACATGCATGTTTTAGCTGAAGGAAGAATACCTTAAACCTGGGTAGTTGAAACCCGTGGAATGGGTACCATGCAATATGACTTCAAAGGGTCTTCATTTGCTCACCGAACCTCTCCAATCCTATCACTGCTGTGTTTATGCCCCTGTACACATGCTTGATTCTCTTTCGGAGACATAGCAATCCATAGGTTTTAAGATACTTACTAGTCAGGTACATTCTTAGGCGTTTAATATGGGGTGTTGAGTCCATTTCGTTGAGCAAGGAGTAGCTCTTGTCTATTCCATATTTGGCTTAAGGAACTTTATCTGTGCTCATTTCAATCTCTGGTTTTATGCAGCACCCCAACTCACCTTTCCCCTTAAGCAAGAATAAGTAGGTTTTCTAAATTTGAGACCCTGTTCTGTTCTGTAATTCAGTTCCTGTGTAGCCAAGTTTACATTCCGTGTATTACTGATATCTTATGATGTTTCTTTTTCTGTGTGACTTATTTCAGTTAGAATCATCATACCTGAATCCACTCATTGTGCTGCTAAGGGCCTGATGACACAGATTTCATTGCTGAGTGATATTGCTTTGTAAGTAAATACCACAACTTCTTTATCCATTTTTCACTTTCTGCGATGTTGAACTTGTACTGTAAACGAGGTTCTTGGAAACAGAGGCGTCCCAAACTTTGGGGTGGCTGTGTCTTTTTGATTTTAATTTCCCTAAGCTATAGGACCATAAGTGGAAGTGCCCTAGGTTCTGTTGCTTTGTTTTTTACATGTTTCAGGAAACACCATACACTTCTCCCGAGTGGTTGTTGGCAATTTACATCCCGCCCATCAGCATAACAAGGCTCCCAGTTCTCCATGGCCTGTCCTGCCTTTCTGGATTTTGCACTTTTTTCAGATGGCCCTTTTGACCGGGGGGAAGTGAGACTTCATTGTAGTGCAGATTTCCTTTGCAAGCTTGCTTGGTTGGCCAAAAAGGGCGTATGCGTTTTTTCCTGAATATATTCATGAAAAAACGCATACGCCCTTTTTGGCCAAGTGCATCATTGTGGACGTTCTGCCTCTTTTCCTATGTTTTCAATGCAATTCCAGTCTACCTCCTGAAATCGGTTTCCTGCAATTCTGACCCGCTTTCAAGTCCTCTTGGCAGTCTTACTTCAGTCTATTTTTGGACGATAGCTGTCATTTATAACTCTGCAGGTTTGTGAATTACAGTGCTCCTGAGCTCCTTTCTTCAACTCGCTTTCTTGTGACCTGGCCGCAACACCGCAGGATGGCTTCAGGCCCTAATCTGGTTCCGGCCCGGCCTGCTGAGCCTTTGGTTAATTCCTCTTCCTGGTGGGAAATGAGAGTTAAATTTGCCCGTCCAGACACCTCCAGCTAGCCTCTCATTGGTTCTCGCTATTCCTGTTCATCTTCCGCAGAAATTGCAAACTGGGCCAAACAGGATGTTAAAGGGACTGACTCTCCAAGTGGGGAGAGTGTTAGTAAAGCGTCTGGAATGTTGCACCCGAGTACCAGGGGAGGAAAACTGACACATATTTGAACACGTCTCCCGATCACATGGTTGATCATACTCTAGGTTCCACATGCATGTTTTAGCTGAAGGAAGAATACCTTAAACCTGGGTAGTTGAAACCCGTGGAATGGGTACCATGCAATATGACTTCAAAGGGTCTTCATTTGCTCACCGAACCTCTCCAATCCTATCACTGCTGCGTTTATGCCCCTGTACACATGCTTGATTCTCTTTCGGAGACATAGCAATCCATAGGTTTTAAGATACTTACTAGTCAGGTACATTCTTAGGCGTTTAATATGTGGTGTTGAGTCCATTTCGTTGAGCAAGGAGTAGCTCTTGTCTATTCCATATTTGGCTTAAGGAACTTTATCTGTGCTCATTTCAATCTCTGGTTTTATGCAGCACCCCAACTCACCTTTCCCCTTAAGCAAGAATAAGTTGGTTTTCTAAATTTGAGACCCTGTTCTGTTCTGTAATTCAGTTCCTGTGTAGCCAAGTTTACATTCCGTGTATTACTGATATCTTATGATGTTTCTTTTTCTGTGTGACTTATTTCAGTTAGAATCATCATACCTGAATCCACTCATTGTGCTGCTAAGGGCCTGATGACACAGATTTCATTGCTGAGTGATATTGCTTTGTAAGTAAATACCACAACTTCTTTATCCATTTTTCATTTTCTGCGATGTTGAACTTGTACTGTAAACGAGGTTCTTGTAAACAGAGGCGTCCCAAACTTTGGGGTGGCTGTGTCTTTTTGATTTTAATTTCCCTAAGCTATAGGACCATAAGTGGAAGTGCCCTAGGTTCTGTTGCTTTGTTTTTTAGATGTTTCAGGAAACACCATACACTTCTCCCGAGTGTCTGTTGGCAATTTACATCCCGTCCATCAGCATAACAAGGCTCCCAGTTCTCCATGGCCTGTCCTGCCTTTCTGGATTTTACACTTTTTTCAGATGGCCCTTTTGACCGGGGGGAAGTGAGACTTCATTGTAGTGCAGATTTCCTTTGCAAGCTTGCTTGGTTGGCCAAAAAGGGCGTATGCGTTTTTTCCTGAATATATTCAGGAAAAAACGCATACGCCCTTCTTGGCCAAGTGCATCATTGTGGACGTTCTGCCTCTTTTCCTATGCTTTCAAT